>NC_081181.1:200529035-200874191 GCF_029867415.1 Vicia villosa
GCGACACATGACGGGAAGAAGGTCTACATTCCAAGACCTGGTGCTTAAACCAGGTGGTGAAGTCAAGTTTGGAGGAGATCAGAAGGGCAAAATCATTGGCTCTGGAACTATAAAGTTTGGTAACTCTCCTTCCATAACTAATGTACTTCTTGTAGAAGGATTAACGCATAACTTATTGTCCATAAGTCAATTAAGTGACAATGGTTATGATATAATCTTCAATCAAAAGTCTTGCAAAGCTGTAAGTCAGAAGGATGACTCAATCCTATTTACAGGCAAGAGAAAGAACAACGTTTATAAGACAGATCTTCAAGATCTTAAGAATCAGAAGGTGACTTGTCTTATGTCTGTTTCTGAAGAGCAATGGGTCTGGCACAGAAGATTAGGACATGCTAGTTTGAGAAAGATTTCTCAGATTAACAAACTAAATCTGGTCAGAGGACTCCCAAATCTGAAATACAAATCAGATGCTCTTTGTGAAGCATGTCATAAGGGCAAGTTCTCTAGACCTGCATTCAAGTCTAAGAATGTTGTTTCTTCCTCAAGGCCGTTAGAACTCTTGCACATTGATCTGTTTGGCCCAGTCAAAACAGCATCTGTCAGAGGGAAGAAATATGGATTAGTCATCGTTGATGATTATAGCCGCTGGACATGGGTAAAGTTCTTGAAACACAAGGATGAGTCTCATTCAGTGTTCTTTGAATTCTGCACTCAGATCCAATCTGAGAAAGAGTGTAAAATCATAAAGGTCAGAAGTGATCATGGTGGCGAATTTGAGAACATATTCTTTGAGAAGTTCTTCAAAGAAAATGGTATTGCCCATGATTTCTCTTGTCCTAGAACTCCACAACAAAATGGAGTTGTAGAACGAAAGAATAGGACTCTACAAGAAATGGCCAGAACCATGATCAATGAAACCAATATGGCTAAGCATTTCTGGGCAGAAGCAATAAACACTGCATGTTATATTCAGAATAGAATCTCTATCAGACCTATTCTAAATAAGACTCATTATGAATTGTGGAAGAACAGAAAGCCCAACATTTCATATTTCCATCCTTTTGGATGTGTATGTTTTATTCTAAATACTAAAGATCATCTTGGTAAGTTTGATTCTAAAGCACAAAAGTGTTTCCTTCTTGGATATTCTGAACGCTCTAAAGGCTACAGAGTATACAATACTAAAACATTGGTTGTAGAAGAATCAATCAATATCAGGTTTGATGATAAGCTTGGTCTTGAAAAACCAAAGCAGTTTGAGAATTTTGCAGATTTTGATATTGATATATCAGAAGAAGTAATACCAAGAAGCAATGCTGCAGAAGTTGGCAGTCTCAGAAGCAATGGATCAGAAGATCAAGTTGCTGCATCTTTAGAGAATCTCAAAATTTCTGAAGAGCCAACAGTCAGAAGATCACCTAGACTTGCTTCAGCTCATTCAGAAGATGTGATCCTTGGGAAGAAAGATGATCCCATCAGAACAAGGGCATTCCTTAAGAACAATGCAGAATGTCAATTAGGTCTTGTTTCTTTGATCGAGCCAACTTCTGTTGATCAAGCTCTAGAAGATCCTGACTGGATAATTGCCATACAAGAAGAACTAAATTAGTTTACAAGGAATGACGTATGGGACTTGGTTCCTAGACCAAAAGGATTTAACATCATTGGCACTAAGTGGGTGTTCAGAAACAAGCTAAGCGAGAAGGGAGAAGTGGTAAGAAACAAAGCCAGACTGGTTGCTCAAGGTTATAATCAGCAATAAGGGATTGACTACACAGAAACCTTTGCACCAGTGGCCAGGTTAGAATCTATTCGTCTATTAATTTCTTTTTCCACTCAACACAACATCACTCTTTATCAGATGGATGTTAAGAGTGCCTTCTTAAATGGTTATATAGATGAAGAAGTTTATGTCCATCAACCTCCTGGTTATGAAGACTCTAAGTCTCCAAATCATGTTTTTAAATTAAAGAAATCATTATACGGATTGAAGCAAGCTCCGAGAGCTTGGTATGAACGTTTAAGTTCCTTCCTTCTGGAAAATGGTTTCACTAGAGGAAAAGTGGACACTACTCTCTTTTGTAAAACCTTTAAAAAGGATATTTTAATATGTCAAATATATGTTGATGATATTATCTTTGGAACATCTAATGCTACACTTGGAAAGGAGTTTGCTGAGTCTATGCAGGCTGAATTTGAAATGGGCATGATGGGAGAACTCAAGTACTTCCTTGGAATTCAAATCAACCAAACTTCTGATTGAACTTATGTTCATCAACAAAGTATGTGAAAGAACTTCTGAAGAAGTTTAATCTTTCTGAAAGCAAAGAAGCCAAAACTCCTATGCATCCAACATGTGTCCTAGGTAAGGATGAGGTAAGTAAGAAGGTAGATCAGAAGTTGTATAGAGGTATGATTGGATCTCTTCTATACCTAACTGCTTCTAGACCTGACATTCTATTCAGTGTTTGTTTGTGTGCTAGATTTCAATCAGATCCGAGAGAATCTCATTTAACTGCGGTTAAGAGAATTCTGAGGTATCTGAAAGGTACTACTAATGTTGGTTTAGTTTACAGAAGATCCAAAGATTACAACTTAGTAGGATTCTGTGATGCTGACTGTGCTGGAGACAGAATTGAAAGGAAAAGTACTTCTGGAAGTTGTCAATTTCTTGGAAGTCATCTGATCTCATGGTACAGCAAGAAGCAGGCTACAATTGCCCTCTCAACAACAGAAGCAGAATACGTTGCTGCTGCTGGTTGTAGCACACAAATGCTCTGGATGAGAAGTCAGCTAGAAGATTATCAGATATATGAGAGTAACATTCCTATTTTCTGTGATAATACTTCTGCTATATGTTTATCTAAGAATCCTATTTTACATTCAAAAGCTAAACATATTGAGATTAAACATCATTTCATAAGGGACTATGTTCAGAAGGGTGTTATATCTTTAAACTTTGTGGATACAGACCATCAATGGGCTGATATCTTTACAAAACCCCTTGCTGAAGATAGGTTTAAGTTCATTCTGAAGAATATCAGTATGGATTTATGCCCAGAATGAGAAGATGAGAAGATCTTATGTATGAGTATCTTCTGAAATGAGATTGGATTAGTATTTTATAAGAAGTTCTGATTGTAATCAATTAGAAGTAGTGATTCTGTTATTACTAACGTATCATTGTCTAAGTTGACTCAGAATCTCTTTAAAAGTAAAACAGCTGTAACTGGCTATCCAGATGGTAAACACGTGTTCACTATTTCTAGACAAGCGTGCGTGCAGTTGAGGGGACGCCTACTTAGGTAACTGTGCTAATCACTTCCTTTGTCATTATTATCTCTCCTCACGTCACGTAACATTAAATGCTATCCATCATTTCATTTTATTTCTTTTTCGTTTTATTCTCTTAAAACGTTTCTTTTTCCCTCTTATATATTCACTCTCTTGCATTCAGTTTCTTTTCATCTCTCTCTCTCTTTGCATTCATATTTTAAACCCTAGCGGTTTTCATTTTCTGCAACTTCATCATGAATCCTTCGTCAAGTTCTCAAAATCAAGAATCCGATCGTAAACAAAAGAGAAAGGCAACTGATGAACCATAAATCAAACCAAAGAAAGTAAGGATCACCTACGATCCTCTCAAAGTGAACCCGTTTGAAGCTATGATGTCAAGAAACTACTCTAGACGTGTGTATCAACCCCCTGATGGTAGTCCTGTATCACCTCCCTCTTCACAAACTTCCAACACCTCTTCCTCTTCATTTACCTCTCTGGAACCACCATCTTCACCATCTGATATCTCCTCTCCTTCAACCCATCCCACAGATATCTCCTCATCTCTCTCACACCCTTTTCCCACCAGAACACCTAACCCCTACAGCTTTGTGTTTCCTAACTCCAGATTCACCATCAACCCTCCAACACTAACCACTCAATCTTTTCTAGAGGTTTTACATTCTGATGTAAATATCTGGTTGGAGATTCTGGGTGCTGCTCATCTCAATCATCTGGATGAGTATGCTACATGCAATCTCTGGGATGCTTTTCGTCAAGATTTTCTGGCTAGGGCTACGGATATCCAGAAAAGGATCATGACTGAAGCACCTGGTGTTCGTGGTCTTCGTTTGGAAGTTGGTGAAAGTAGCTATCAACATCTCATCAGGAACAGAAGAGTTCTTGAAGAGAGGATACCTGCAGATGAGATGGAAGAAGAAAATCCCTGCAGAGACATAGTGGTGTGGAGACCATGGTATCCTGTGCTGACTGGAGATTTTCAGTGGTTGTTCAATTGGTTCAGAATGAACCCTTCTGAAAGTGCTCCTCACATGGTATTTCCAGTAGTGGTTTATCCTGCAGAAGTTGCTGGTCCAACCCCTCCAACAAACCTTGAAGCCATTCTTCAAGCCTTGGAAGTTGGAGCTTCTGAGCTGCCTGAACCAGTATATGCTGAGGCTGCTTCTGAGTCAGACTCAGATGCTATGATGGAAGATGCACAAGCTGGAAACCCTCCAGAAGATCGTCCTGCTGAGATTGTTGTCCCTGATGGCAGAAATTCTGGTGAAACCTCAGCTCTGATGGAGACCTTGGAAGCTCTTCGTCAGAATCAAGTTATGTTGGCTTCTCGTTTAAACGCGCAAGAAGCAGCCAATGCTGAGTTTCGTTCCTTCATGACAAGGCAAAATGCAAGCACTGATGGGATTCATGATGTTCTGGCGCGGATTTTGCGTAGGCTAGGGTCTTAGTCCTTAAGTCTTTGTAGTTTTCTTTCCTTGTTGCATCTGCTTTTCTGCATACCTCTTTTGTAATCCTGTTTGATTTATCAATGAAAGGTTTATTCTGTTTCATTCCTTTTGTCTCTTACTTTACATCTGAATCTTTTATATTCTTTTTGATGTTATGTCAAAAAGGGGGAGAAAATATGTGATAAATGATCTGATTAATTTTATCAGTTACCGGGTAAAAAGGCCCCACATTTCTAACAGAACTTGCAAAGTTCTATGCTTTTAAGCTTGTGTTGTTGCAGGAATTGAAGATTCTTTTCAAGATCAACATAAGAAGCAACAAGATGAATCAAGCTCTTGGATTCTTGAAGCAAGCTGAGTGCTATGAAGCTTCAGAATCAGAAGGAAGAATGTTCAGATATTCTGATGATAGAATATGATCTGAAACATTATGCTGACACATACCATATGGCTCTGATACATATTATGTGTTCTTAGCTCTGATACATACTATATGTTCTGAAACATATTTTATGTTCTGACTCATTCATGCTGACTTTTGTCGTTTAGTTTTGTTCTGTAACATTTCAGGATGTAGAGATGCTCTGATGATGCTCTGGTACATTCAACAATGTTCTGATACAATCTAGCATGAAGTGATGTAAGAATAAATTCAAGTTCTGAAGCTGTCCTGATGGAAGCAAGAATCAAAAGCTATGGATGTTCTGAAGATCTAAAGAAATTCAAGTTCTGAAGCTGTCCGATGGAAGCAGAAGTCAGAAGCTGTGAATGTTCTGAAGATCAAAGAAATTCAAGTTCTGAAGCTGTCCTATGGAAGCAGAAATCAGAAGTCATGAATGTTCTGTAGATCAAGCAATGTGAACGTCTCTACTGAAATACTCAGGGAAGTCTTTTATTATTAAAATTCTTCTAGTATTAATTTCAGGGGGAGATTATTCATCTCAGGGGGAGATTGTTAATCTCAGGGGGAGACATATTCACATGCTTATACTATAGCTGTGTAATTTGTCTTTAGCCGTCTGCTCTTTCTGATCTCAAATTCATATCATTTATATATGTTTTTGTCATCATCAAAAAGGGGGAGATTGTTAGAACAAGATTTGTTCTGATCAATATTCTTAGTTTTGATGATAACAAGGATATGAATTTTGTGTGAGATAATGTGGTACTCTAATACATTGCAATTTCCTTTTCAGGAAATATATAAAGAGTATGCACAAATCAACGCTCAGAAGCTTTGTCTCAGAAGGTTCAGCATGCAACATCAGAACATGGTCTGGCAAGACATCAGAAGATGGCCAAAGCAGAATCAGAACATGGGTCTATGGAAGCATCAGAAGAACTTGAGATCAGAAGCAGAAGCACTGAAGGTCACATGGTATCACGCTCAGAAGCACTTCAAGGTCAGAAGACAAGAAGATGCTATGCACCAAGCTGTTTGACTCTGATGATATTCAAACGTCATATACACAAGCATCAGATCAGAAGAAAGTACAGGTGGCAGGCTACGCTGACTGACAAAAGGAACGTTGGAAGCTATTAAAGGCAACGTCAGTAGACACAGCATGAACAAGGCTCGAGGTAGTTGACAAAAGCGTGAAACATTAAATGCAATGCTGTACGGAACACGCAAAGCATTAAATGCTCCCAACGGTCATCTTCTCAAACGCCTATAAGTATGAAGTTCTGATGAGAAGCAAGGTTAACAACTCTGAACCAAATTCTGTGAATATTAACTTGCTGAAACGCTGTTCAACTCAAAGCTCAGAAACTTCATCTTCATCAAAGCTCACTACATTGCTGTTGTAATATATTAGTGAGATTAAGCTTAAACGTTAAGAGAAATATCACTGTTGTGATTATAGCTTTTAAGAAGCAATTGTAATACTCTTAGAATTGATTACATTAATTTGTAAGGAACTAGAGTGATCAAGTGTTGATCAGGATACTCTAGGAAGTCTTAGCTTGTGTCTAAGCAGTTGTATTTAGAGTGATCACGTGGTGGTCAGGATACTCTAAGAAAGTCTTAGCTTGTGTCTAAGCATTTGTTCCTAGAGTGATCAGGTTGTGATCAGGATACTCTAGAAGACTTAGTCGTGGGCTAAGTGGAAAACCATTGTAATCTGTTGCGATTAGTGGATTAAATCCTCAGGTGAGGTAAATCACTCCGTGGGGGTGGACTGGAGTAGTTTAGTTAACAACGAACCAGGATAAAAATAACTGTGCAATTTATTTTTATCGTCCAAGTTTTTAAACTACACTTATTCAAACCCCCCCTTTCTAAGTGTTTTTCTATCCTTCAAAAAGGAGTAGTGGAAGAACAAAAGGCTGTGTTTGAGAAGCCAGGTCGAGGAATGATGTATCATTTGAAACCTTTATTCATAAGGGCGAAAGTGGATGGTGTTCCAATAAACAAAGTGTTTGTCGATGGTGGGGCTGCTGTAAACTTAATGCCTTATTCTTCGCTTCAGAAAGTGGGTAAGTCCGACAAAGATTTAAGGCCCCATAATATGGTGTTGTCTAATTATGAGGGCAAGACAAGTGGAATACTTGGAGTGATTCAAGTAAAATTGGCTGTTGGTTCGACTGTCAGGTCAACCATCTTTATGGTGATTGCATCTCAGGCAAATTTTAAACTGCTGTTGGGTCGAGAATGGATCCATGGCATAGGGGCAGTTCCTTCGACCTTACATCAGCGTGTGGCCATTTGGAGGCCAGATGGTATAGTGGAGAATATTGAAGCTGACCAAAGTTATTACAAAACTGAAAGTGGTCGCAGACACTTCGACCAGCATCTGGCAAATGTAGCTCCTTGCTACAAAGCAGAAGAGGTGTATTCTTCTGATGAAAGTGTGTCTAAGTATCTGAACTTAGACCCAAATTATGGTTTCATTTGGAATAAAGAAGATCCTAATGAACCATTGAATCATGAAAGTCCTCCAGAGCAGAGGACATCAGTCAAAGATGATGACCACTGAGTCAGAATACCTGGCTCGAATAACGGCTTATTTGGCCGAAAACAAAGAAAGAACGGCTTTAGAAGCCGAAGTAGAGAAAAATATGGCTATTGAGGCCATGATGGTAAAAAATGAAAACAATCAAGAAGTTGACCACCAGGTCGAACGATTTGATGGAATATACGATGACGAACCTTTAGGTTTCGAAATGGATCCATTAGGATCAGTAAAAAGAATGCAAGCTCAAGATCCCCTGGAAGAAATCGATTTGGGTGATGGAATCATTAAAAGGCCTACATATGTAAGCACGAAGCTTGCGAGTGATTTAAAAACCAAGTTGATTCGACTCCTAAAAGAATACAAAGATTGTTTTGCTTGGGATTATCATGAAATGCCTGGTTTAGGTCGACATGTGGTGGAGCATCGACTACCACTAAACCCAGGTAAGAAACCTATCAAGCAGCTTCCTAGAAGATTTGCGCCAGAGGTTATGGAAAAAATCAAAGTAGAAATTGAAAGATTGTTGAGAAGCAAGTTTATTCGAATTGCGAGGTATGTCGAATGGTTAGCTAATATAGTGCCTGTAATAAAGAAAAATGGTATCCTTCGTATATGCATAGATTTCAGAGATTTAAATAAGGCTACCCCCAAAGACGAATATCCCATGTCGGTTGCTGAAATGTTAGTCGACTCTGCAGCCGGATTTGAATATCTCAGTTTATTAGATGGATATTCAGGTTATAACCAAATTTTTATAGCTGACGAAGATGTACCTAAGACGGCGTTTCGATGCCCAGGTGCGTTAGGAACTTATGAATGGGTAGTAATGCCCTTTGGTTTAAAAAATGCTGGAGCTACATACCAACGAGCTATGAATTCCATGTTTCATGATTTTATTGGCAAGTTTATGCAGGTTTATATCGATGATATTGTAATAAAATCTAACTCTGAAAATGGTCACTTAGACCATCTTCGACAGTCTTTTGAACGAATGAGAAAATATGGACTCTCATGTACTTCTCATGTAATAAACTGAAGCAATATATAAAGCCTGTTGATGTGTATGTGTTCTCTCATTTTGATGTTATTAAACATATGTTGTCTAAACCAATTTTGCATAGTCGAATTGGTAAATGGGCCTTAGCGCTAACTAAATTTTCCTTAACGTATGTTCCTTTAAAAGCTATGAAAGGACAAGTTGTGGCTGATTTTATAGTCGAACATGGGTTGGTCGAGTTCTCCGCAAATCTCGTCGAACAAACTAACTGGAAGTTGTTTTTCGACGGTTCTAGTCACAAAAATGGATCAGGCATTGGAGTCTTGATTATTTCTCCTAAAGGACTTCTAACAAAGTTCCATTATAAAATGAAAGAAGTATGCTCTAATAATGAGGTCGAATACGAAGCCTTGATAACTGGTTTGAAGGCCCTGATAGACTTGGGGGCAACACGAGTTGAAATTCGAGGTGATTCTGAGCTGGTAATTCGACAAATCAAGAAAGAGTATAACTGTATCAAAGAAAATCTAATAATGTATTATGCAATTGTGATACGCTTGTTAGAAAAATTCGAATATGTTGAGATCTTGCATGTACCAAGATCTAATAATTACATTGCCAATGAATTGGCACAGATTGCTTCTGGGTATAGAGTTTCTAAAAACAAGTTAGAAGATATGGTCGAGATAAAAAATAAAGAAACCCATGAAATATTAGACAAGTTAGGTCAATTGTCGACGTCAAAATTTGAGGGGGTAGATGATAAAGTTGAAAGTAAAGATCTGTATGCCTTGGAAATTTTTGCCATCGACAATATGACTGATTCTGATTGGAGAAACCCATTGGTCCAGTACCTAAATAATCCAGTCGGAGGAACTGATCGAAAGATTAAATACAGAGCTCTAAACTATGTGATATTAGGAAATGATTTATACAAGAAAACAGCTGAAGGTGTATTGTTGAAATGCTTAAGTGAAGCTGAAGCATATTTGGCTGTGTCAGAGGTTCATAGTGGTGTTTGTGGAGCTCATCAGTCAGGCCATAAGATGAAATGGTTGTTGTTTAGACAAGGTTTATATTGGCCGACAATGCTAAAAGACTGTATTGAATATGCAAGAGGATGCCAAGAGTGCCAGAAATTTTCAGGCATTCAACATGTTCCAGCCAGTGAATTGCATGCCATTGTCAAACCTGCATCTTCTAAGCAAAAAATATTCATTTTAGTAGGAATAGATTATTTTACTAAATGGATAGAAGCAATTCCACTAGTTAATGCTGATCAAGAAGCAGTGATTAGTTTCATACAAAAACACATTATTTACAGATATGGGATTCCAGAAACTATTACTACTGATCAAGGATCAGTGTTTGTTGGTCGAAAGATGCAAGCTTTTGCAGCAGAGACATGATTTAAATTGCTAACATCCACTCCATATTACGCTCAGGCTAATGGTCAGGTCGAAGCTGCTAATAAAGTTATTATAAATTTGATAAAAAAGCATGTGGGAAAAAAGCCAAGAAATTGGCATCAAACGCTCGACCAAATCCTTTGGGATTGTCAGACGTCACCAAAGGAAGCAATAAATACTACCCCATTTCGTTTGACTTTTGGGCATGATGCTGTATTGCCTGCAGAAATTCATCTACAGTCAACAAGAATTCAACGACAAAACAGTCTTTCGTCTGACGAATACTGGAATATGATGTTAGATGAATTAGTAGAATTAGACGAAGAACGATTAATAGCGTTGGATAGGTTAATAAGACAAAAGGAAAAAGTGGCGAAAGCTTACAACAAGAAAGTCAAAGAGAAAACATTCATGGTAGGTAATTATGTATGGAAAGTTATTTTACCCATGGATCAAAGGAATAAGTTATTGGGTAAATGGTCCCCAAGTTGGGAAGGACCGTTTAAAATTTTGCAAGTTTTTTCAAACAATGCATATGAAATTGAAGAACTAAATTCAGATGGTCGAATCTTGAGGATAAATGGTAAATATTTGAAAAAATATAAACCTACACTTCAAGAAATTCGCATAAGAGAATAAAAACTAAGAGATTATATTAAATGGCCAAAACTTGGCCAATCATTACAAAAAGTTCCTTCATAAAATGCGTTGTCATTACAAAATATAATCAGCTAGTCGAAAACAAAATTATAGAGTTGGAAAGTTGTTCCTAAAATAGGCTAACTTGGCTGACTCAAAGTCAATCTTAGAATCAAGTCGAGACAAATTTTGCCTAAGCTGTCGAATGCTGCTTTCCAACTTGAGGGCATTTTCACCATGACCAAGTCCTTTCAAGACTTCTTGGTTAATAATTTCAGGTGAAGGGATCTCTTCAGTTTGAGCCAAACTGATTTTCTCTTGTTCAAGATCTTGAATCTTCTTGTTGAGGTCATCAATTTGAGCCTTGTAATCAGCAATCTTGTGGTCGATCTCTCCCTTCTTATCAGAAAACTTTAAAGTTTTCTCATGAAATTCTTCAACCTTTTTGGTCAAAGCTGCACTGGCATCCCATTCCCTCTCCATTTCACGCTCTTTGTTCTTTGCCTGTCGAGTAATCTTCTTCTTCGTCATAAGGTCCCTCTAGAGCTGGTCGAAGTACGCCTCAAAATCAAAGAAGAATTGAACAACAACTGCTGGAAGAGAAGCTTTGATTAGTAAGTCTAGGATCTTACGAATTTCTCCACCAAGGTGTTCAGAACTCTCAAGAACAGCGAGAAACTCAGGTTCGTTCAAATGGGCTTTTAGCTGGCATATAGCTTCGACAAGAGAAGCATCAATCTCAGCATCAGGATTGGTCGATTGAGCAGGAATCTCAAAAGAACTTGGTCGCAGTTTCTAAAGTCGAAAGAGAGCTTCTAAAGGATTAGTCTTCTTCAAGTCCAGAATTTCCTCCTGACTAAGAGAACTGTTGGAGTTAGTATCGTCAGCAATAGAATGTTCTCTTGACTGAGAAGCTGCATTGTGTTCTGGTCGAGGGACATCTTCAACATTTTTTGTGACAGGTGTTTGTTCGACGATGGGTATGTCTTGAGGATCTGTTCGACTTCGACCTGGAGTGTTAGCCGAATCAGTGTTGATTCCAAAAGCATCAGTCCTTTGAGGGCTAAAAGGGTTGGAGTCAGGAGTAGCTTCAGCAATTTTTTCAGCAACCTCGACAACTTTCTCCTGAGTGTGGTCGACGGTTAGTGCACTCTATTCAAGAAAAGTGTTAGAAAACAGAGATATTGAAAGAGATATATTGGAGGAGAATGTTAAGTTACCTCAGTAAGAATTTGAGACGAAGAAATTGTTGGAGCTGTTTGAGGCTTGACAACCACTTTGGGAATGGTCTTTACAACTTTTCGCCTCTTTGGTGGAGTCGGAAGCGGGGGTCGTGAAAAAATCTCACTTTCTTGATTCGGTGGAGACGTAGTTTCTTCTGATTCAGTAGGAACTACCAACTAAAAAAAATGCAACAATTAACGAAGGTTAAGGTAGATTTGACAAGATTAAAGATCAAGTTAAGTACCTTTCTAACAGTTTTGTTTTTCTTGGTGGTGGTGTTGTTCCACGTACTGGGGCGCTTTCGACCTGGCTTAGGAGCAGGAGCTTCGATTTGATTGGTAAGATCAGGCCCTGAAAGATCTAAAATTGATATTAGAATATTGCTGTTGGCAATAAAAGAAAACGAAAACAAATATAAAATACTTACTTATGGTAAGTTGATCCTCCAACTTGTCAAACGCTGTATTTAATTTCTTGATAAAAGAATCTCCATCAAATAGTTGGTAGTATTCAGACCACCACTCACTGAACTCTTTAGTTGTAAAGTAAGAGTTTTGAAAAGTGAAAGTTGAGTGTTCCAAAGATTGTTTATTATGAAACTTTAAACAGTCAAGATGTTGACGAGCCGTGAACGCTCGACCAGAATAACAAATGTCATTATCATGGGAATACAGGCTTTTGGGCAGCATCTGGCTCAAACCAAATTGTCGAGAGACCAAATTTGGTTGATAACTTACAAACCCATAGCACTTGCCTGTCGACTCAATACGATGAGAGAGAAGTGTTGGGGTCAGAAAAGCAGCCCAAATAGCATTTAGTTGAGCTCGAAGAGTTGGAGTATTCCCAGGGAAAACGGCTTTGAACCAAGTCGTCCCAAAACATCTGTTGGAGAAAGGAGCCATTGAAGCAATGAATGTTTTGCATTCAGAAAATAACTTCACATACTTAATGAGATTGGGCCTGTTGGATTCGTCTTGGGGGGTTTGGAAAGCAAGTTTGACACCTTCGACTCTCCTATCATACATGACCTCAAGAATAGATCGAGAGACAGTATAGCCAACCTGTGACTCGAAAGTGGCATTCAACCAGTGTTGCAAGAGCCAATAAGGTCCTGACAGAGAAAGTTGTTTTGGAGTTTCGTGCAGGCGTTTAATCCTTAGAGATGCTATGCCTAAAGTATGATAAAGATACGCAAGAAGAAGCTTACCTAAAGAGACCCTTCGACCTTCATGAATCTGAATAGCCAAAGGTATGTAAGCCTTGGCAATCTGAACTGATCCTGGACAAAACAGATAGTATGAGAGCCAGTAGGTGAGGAATGCAACATGCTCTTCGTCAGAGACTTCTTCTGTCGACTTGTCATAATGATCTTGTATATACTTGGTGATGGTAGCGTTGGTGAAGTTGAAATTCATTTCTGTGGGAAGAGTTGGGTCGAAGATCTCACCCAATGGCGAAAGTCTTGTGATGGCAGCCACGTCGAAGAGAGTGGGAGCCATCATTCCACAAGGAAGGTGGAAGGTGTTAGTCGAAACTTCCCAGCAGAAGATCGAAGCAAGTAGCATTGGAGGACAAACCCTATGACCAGTTCTGGATAATTGTATGGCGTCGAAGATGCCCAATTCCTCCCATCTTTGTTGTTTTTTCGCTTGAACTTTGTTAAGCCAAGCCAAGTACTCTTTGTTGCCAGGAGCTGGAGTCGAACGAAACACCCTAAGTGAAGGGTCCATAAACTTCAAGTCGAGGGGGCGTGGTTTGTCGAAAGCTACAGGCATGGTGGTTTGGAAGCAAGGAAAGAAACCACTGGTTTACTTTGGATGATAACGATGATCTGGTAATGGCCCTGAGAAAGCCGTTAATCTATCAGTAATTTGAAAAGGGATTAACATCTGGTTTTTCCAAATAGTGGCTTTGGCTTCTGTGAGGTTGGGTTGAGGAACAAAATCCAACCCTTGTTCTTCTTCTTCACGAGACATAATAAACCCTAAAGGGTTAGCACCTGTAGCGTAAACGGTAGTGTTGGTGGTTGCAGCGGCCATTGTTGTGTATGGAAGAAAGAAAATGGTTATCGGAAGCTGAAAAGGTTAGAGAAGAAGGGTTTTTGCTTTCTGAAACGTTTGAGAAGAGTTGGAAACGAGAAGAAAGAAAGAAAAAGGAGAAGGGAACTGCACATATATATAAGCTGGTAGTGACGTCATCAGAAATCGTGCAAAAAGAAGTTGTGAAATCAAAGGTCATGTCAAATAAACGCTTTGGAAACTGGTTTCAGAAAGTGGGGAGCAGTTATAGCCCACTACCTAAGATTTAGGTAATAATTAGTACCTAGGGATGTGCAAAGTAATCATGGCGTCAGAAGAGAACAAAAGTCGAAACCCAAGAAAGAACTGAAACGCCATTTTTCTCTTTCCTGAAGTCAGTCGAAAGAAGTCGCTTGGGGGGCAATTTGTTACCCTAGGATTTCGACTTATTAAATAATGGTAAATAACCTCTAAAACAGGTGAGATTATTAAAGAATCTAAAGAGAAAAGTCTGACTAAAAGGTCTTGTTTAGTCAGAGCTGACGTTCGACTATCTATAAATCATCATTGCCAAGGTTCGACTAGAATTAGTCAATATGCATGTTCGACTAGAACAAACAGAAAAAACTTAGATGTTTTGTTTAAGTATAGCCCTGAAGTCGGAAGGCATCAAAAGTTAAGAGGCAGTTCCAAGCAGTTTTCTGGCAGTTTTCACAGGACGCGTGGAGGTCTCACAGTTGAAGATCTTGCATGTCGAAGACACGTGTTGACTGATAATCAGTCGACCGTTAGTAGTAGTTATTTTATTTTTACTATTTAAGCAAGTTCCATAGGAACAGTTTGGGGTCCGCATTTTCTACAAAACACAAGTAAACTCAAATCTCTGTGCAATAATGAGTGACGAGTGTAACTTTGGAATGTACGTATGCGTACCAGTTTAATTAATGCAATCATTTTACATTATATTTCATTTTCAGTGCACATTTACTGCTGTTTATTGCTTTTAATTCTTCTAAAGCCTTTAATCTCAGTGTTTACTTTTACTTTAAAGTTATTGCTGCATTTAATACAAACCAGATACACGTAATAAACAAATTAAAGCAATTAGTCCTGGAATATTCTAGTTGATTCCGCAAAAGTAACCTTTAAAAAGGAAACTAGCGCTTGTTTACCATATTTCTGGGTAAACAAATATATAACATATAATATATGAAAATTGAAATTACAAAATTAAACAAAATAAATAAGTAGTATTAAAATAAATTAAATATCAATAAATAATAATTTATATAATATATCATATTAATAAATTTTAAAATATATACATGTGCTTAGTTTGGTTTGAATCAATTTTAAACAATTGATCATAAATTTAATCTCATATGATTTTCATAAAAGAGATTCTAAACACATTAAATATTAATTTTTTTTTTTGCAATTTTTAATTTTTTTAATTTAAATCGGTTTGAATTTAAATACCCTAATATCAAACATATAATTTTTTTTCTAGATTTAAAACTAACAAAACAAATATAAACAAATTATTAAATCTTTAGATTTAAATAATAACATAACAAATCTAAGCAAATTATCAAAATCTCTTGATTTAAATTTTAAATACTAACAAAACAAATCTTCTTATACATAAAGCAATTCCAACAAGATTTTATATCGAAAAATAAGCAATCTCAAAAACAAACTCTCCTATCAGTACTCCTCCTCATCTATAAATGGGGTTGCATCCATAGGAAAAAAATTGCACACAACACATATTTAGAGATAAAAGAAGTTAAGTTTTCAATTTCAAAGAAGAAAAACCATCATGTCTTCATCCTTCTCAACACAATCACCTTGTTCAGAAGCTACTACTTACTACTATGGATTGTCTGCACAATACCAAGAGCAATATGAATATCTTCAAAGCATAATGAAGTATAATTTAGAGATGCAATGCCCGAAACTCAAGTCTAGCGATCGGTTAACTTTTCATATCAAAGTTGTTTCTCGATCTGTTGATTCTAATTCAGTTACACGCCTTGACACATTGCTCCACAATTATCAAGAAGTGAGTTGCAAGAGATTCTTTCAAGAAGGCGAAGATTGGGTTCAATCTATCTTGTTCCGTCTAAACATTTCACCTAAATCACTTGAGGTACTAGCGAATAGGATCGTTCAAGAAGTTCATGAATTGTTCGATTTCGATCAAGTGTTTGATTATAATCTTACTAATGGAGTTGAAGCTTGTGTTTCTCATCCATTCACTTTGTATCTTAGAGTTGTCGTGGAGAATAATTAAATATAATGGTTATTATTTATGGACTATAATATAGTATTATTTGTTTTGTGTATTGTCTTTATTGTTTTTTTAATTAATATTTTGGAACTATTTAATAATAGAGTTAATGGGATCTTATGATTCTGATTGATTTACTTTGCAACTTAGAATTATCCTCGATATATAATTATAATATGCAATGATTACTTTTTAATTTTGTTAATTAATTAAAAAAAGAAAGTAAAACTCTTAGCAATTTATTTGAAAGTTCTTTTAGACTCTTTTTGATGTAAAGTTTCTTTAGGATAAAATTTAAATTCTGAGTAAATATTAGAGAAATTTTTGCAGAAATAGATGAAAAATAGGTAATACGATACGCGACCTTTTAAATTAATTATTCTATCAATGATAATTATAAAAATAATATTCCTAATAATGCAGTTATTTTAAGATAATTAACAAAAATAAGATAATGATTATGTTATAATTTTATGGAATTGCTTACTTTATTAATTACTTGAAATAAAAATCTTTTGTATAAAATATAAAAATTTAATAATTTAATTAAATAAAATGGTTAGTGTTTTAAAAATCAGCGATCGAAAACTAGAAAATGAACTCGAAAATAAATCAGTTGTTCAATGCTTATTTGTTTTTTAAACTTTTACTAATATAATTTTTTTAAATAAAATATGAAAAGTTCCATAGTATTAAAATCCAGACCATTTCAGTCGGTCATACCAGTTAGACCGTAAACCAGAGAGTAGAACGGTCCGATAAGGTCTTCAGACCATTATTGCAATTGAGTTGTAAAAACCGGTGTGATCCGACCGATTCAATAGTCAGACCAGTGAACCGATAAATTTCTTATCAGCCGAATTATTTTTTTTGTATTTATTACTCTTTTAGCTTAATTATAATTTTGATCCCTATTTTTATATTTTAAAATTTTAGGCCTCTATTTTAAAATCAGATTTATTAATATTTATAATTATGTACATTATTTATAAGAGTTAAATATGTTGTTGGTCCCTATAAATATCTCAATTTTGGGGTTTAGTCCTTATAAAAAAATTAACTTTTGTCCATATTAAATTACTTTTGCACGCAGTTTAGTTCTTGTAGATGTACTAAAATTGTGTGCAAAAGTAATTTTATAGGGACTTAAAGTAAATATTTTTTTATAGAACTATAAAAGTCATTTTTGGTAATTTTATAGGAACTAAAAATATATTTAACCCTATTTATAATAACAAAATAATATTAAAATTATAAAAAAAATGAAAATTGTCAAATTTTAAGAATCATTAAACTTATTTATTATTAATCATACAATATAAAAATTAAATAAATTTAAAATATAAAAAATAATAATACTTTAAACTAACAATTTTTAAAAAAAAATTAAGTTATAAAAGAAAAATAAAATAAAATTTTCACATTATTAGAGTTCGTGCGGTTCGACCCGTCATTCACTGGTCTGACCATTAATCTAGTGATCTACTAATTTGGCCGAGTCGATGACCAATCTAAGTTTTAAAACATTAGTAAAATCAGTTCCAAACATAGCCACTGAATCACACTCTATCTTAGGATATCTGATATTTTTTATTAATTAAAATTTAAACTATAAATTTTAAAACCAGTAACAAATTCTCTTATATTATACTTTTTATGTGTATATGAAAACAATATCTTATTGTTATATTTTAAGATATAATATTAATTTGAATACTCTTTAAATTATTTTGAAGAAAAGTTATCTTCATGATAAAATTTAAATTAATTATTCTATCAATAATAATAATAATAATAAAAATAATTATAATACCTAAATATGAAATAACTAACATAAATAAGATAACAATTATCTTATAATTTTATGGAATTGCTTACCTTCATTAATTGCTTGAATTTTTTTTTTTTATATAAATAATAAAAATCCTTACTAATTTATTCAAAAAATTTAAGGTTAGTAATTTATGAACCAATTGCTCAATGTTTAATTTTTGAAACATAAAAAATGGCAATGTAGAACACATGTCAAATAGTCTATTTTTTTAGGAGAAAAATATGCTATATATATTTTTTTTATTTTTCTCCTAAAAAATAGGTTATTTAGTATCACCATTTGATCAATTATTTTAACGGTTGAGATTTGGTGTCAAATTAAACTTTGACACCATAGTATCATTTGATCCTCTCTCTCTCTCTCTCTATATATATATATATATATATATATATATATATATATATATATATATATATATATATATATATATATATATATATATATATATATATATCAAATGAGAACTGAAAACTTTTAATAATAATCTTACGATTTAAAATCAATGCATTTGATTTCACTTAAATTTCAAAAGACAATAATTAATAGATAAATTTTCATTTAAATACATATCACATAAATGCATTTCTGAGCATTGATTTTAAATCGTAAGGTTATTATTAAAAGTTCTCGGTTCTCATTTGATACGTCATCTATATATATTCATGAAATAAAATTCATGACATATATTTTTTAATTATAAAATTTATAAAAAAAATCTGGGAATTTGTTTATACAAATAAGTTGAATAACAATTTTAAATAAAACTTCAACTTCCAAACACAACAATTTGTTGTTCCTTATAAATTAAACGAAAAAATTTATATGCTATAATAATAATATAAACTAATATAGAAAATAAAAAAATATTATGCTCTATATGAATAATTTAAAGTAAAAGATAGAGTAGAAAAATTAAAATCTATAAATAAAAAAGTGAAAATAATGTAATTTTTGTTAGAGGGACATCGGGGGAGGGTCGAGTCGGGAGCATTGTTAATTTCTGGGACATTCCTTTGAGCAACACACCTTTGTGGGAGACACCACTTCTCCACCTAAAACCTTAAGGTGATAGGTGAGTGGGTTCTCCCACTTATATATGCTCAAGTCACCACACACATTTCCAATGTGGGACTATTATCCACACTCACACTTGATTCTCAACAATTTTTATTCATAAATAATAATGAGATTTATACATAAAATATTGTGAAAATTTAATTTCATCATTTTTTGTAACATAATTTTTTTCTTCAAATAATGAATTTCATATAGGAAACCGAAGCCGAGAAAAGTCTCTAGTATTCTTGACGGCTGGATTCTAAGGGATCACTTTTGTCTGAACTGTTTTTGGCTAATAAAATATTATATTCTCCAAAAAAAATTCATATTGAAAATAATGTAAAAATATAATTTTATTTTCTCTGGTAACAAGATTTTTTTAAAGTTTTTTGTTAATTTATAGTTTTATTGTATCAAATAATTAATTTTCTAACCTTTTAAATTTATATTAATATATATTATATGATTAATAATACATAAGTTTAAGAGTTAAAAGGTAGTGCACTGACAGTGTAAAATAGTTTTACACTGTTATCCAATAGGGAATCATGAATGTGCCATGTCATTAAAGTTTTTTTTAAATAAAAGAATATTTTAATTAGATGCATGGTGGTGATTGGTTGACAGTGTAAAAATACTTTACACTGTCAGTGCATGACTCATTTTCTCTAAGTTTAATTAGAATACGTTAGAGAGAAATGTTGTAGAATGTACAACCCCTTTCTCTTTTAGCAAATTACACATTAAAAAGATTTATGGAACAGTTGATACAACTACAATTTTATTAGTTTTGAAAGGTTACAATCCGATTATTAAAATTTGAAAAAAATTTGATTTTTGAAATTTTAACGTTATTTAATTATTATAAATAATTAACATAATTATAAATATTAATAAAATTAAATTTTAAAATAGGAATCCCAAAACTTATCTAATCGGTCTGACAAGTGGGAACAATATGAATTTTAAGACAATGTTGACTGACAACTCACATTCATAATTATGACTTGTCCATACTTTAAAAACTTTGAATTAAAATTTATTGGTCATTAATGTAACACCCTAATTTTCCCGACGAATATTAATATAAAATCAAAATAAATTTTTTAGAATAATAAATATGTAATTAGGATGTCACACTTTCAAACATATAAACCTGTTCAATTATATATATATATATATATATATATATATATATATATATATATATATATATATATATATATATATATATATATATATATATATATATATATATATATATATATATATATATATATATATATATATATATATATATATATATATATATATAAATAACACAAAATACGGATGAACTAACACAATACTTCATAGTTCTCAACTTTAATTTTATTATACAGCGGAAAAAGAATCATACAAGTTATCAAAACAAATTGCATCCCACATAAAATAATATTTATTCAAATAACAAGGAGTTCATAAGACCCAAGAAATATCATCAAAAACAATAACATAGCTAAGAGTTCATCCTTCCGGTATTACATATCAGAGCAATGACACTAACTTGAATAAAATAAAGAGCAACCTCTTCCGAATTCCACAGCCTCAAAACTACTCCTGATTATCTGCATGATGCCGTATAAAGCATCATTCCAACAAAAATATAAAATAATGTATAATAATAAGTGTATAGCAATATAATCACGCATAGTCATACATTCCACATCTCACACATCCACATCATCCACAAAATTATCATATAATGCATACACCATCCACACCATAAGCGAAGCTAGGGCCCGGCTAGGATGGGCCATTGCCCAGGCTGTGGCCCAAATATTTTTTGACTTATAGTAAAAAAAATTAAAAAAGGATAAATCACAACACTCATTAACCCTCCGCCTCCTCTTCTCGCTTCTACAGTTCTGCTTCTGCACCTCATCGCCCACAACACTCAACAACGAATCCGGTCCGCACACAACCGCAACACTTCCAAAGCTTGATGTCGAAAAAGTCAACAAAATCGCCCAACCCCTCACCGCCATAAATCCGCTTTGCACCAGCCCTCTCATTGGCGACGAGATTCAAATCTCAACAAATGTTTTGTCGGCGGCGGCCACGATTACCAAAACCAGGTCCTTATGCTTTTTTTCTTTGTGGAAATTGAATCATGAAATGGTATTTTGGATGCTTTGTATGTATTGATTTTAAATTTAAGGAAGGTGAATAATTTTCTTTGTATTGTTGAAGAGGAAAAGGGTGTTCTCCACGTGAAGAGGAAAAGGGTGTCCACTGTCCCGTCCATGTGAATTAAAAATCAATTAAAAAACCAATTTGATTTGTATTGTGGAAGAGGAAAAGTGGTCTTATGTTTTGTTTTTTTGATAGTAGTGGTCTTGTGTTTTAATAAATGATTTGTAAGACCAATTTGATTTGTATTGTATTATTGATTTGTAAACATTCTTAATAATTGATACTTTTAATTGATTAGTAAACATAAGACCACTTTTAATTGATTAGTAAGAAGAGAGCAATGCCTTCTCAACATTGTTAATTGATTTGTTAAACATTTAATAATTGTAAATGTAAACATTTTTAATACTGATATTTTTCATTCTTTTATTAACAATTATAAATGTTCTTAATAATTGATTTGTATATTTTTTTAGGAGTTATAAATAGTTAAATATAAGACCACTTGTGTGATTTTTAAGAGAAAAGCTTTAATCATAAATGAAAATTATTATCATGTTTGAGAGTTGCAATTTATGGCTCTATTTGGTAAGACATGTTTTCGAGCTTATAACTTATGTCTTATGTCTTATGTCTTATAAGCTCATATGGTAATTTAGACCCGTTTGATAACGGTGTTTTCACCACGAGCTTATAACTTATTTTACGAGCTTATAGCTTATTTTCTAGACGCTATTTCAAATAACGTTTTAGCTTATGTCTTATAGCTTATTACTTTTTCTTTCTTTTTTATCCTTATTATTTTAATTAAAATCCATTTTTTACCTTTATAATTTATTTTAATTTAAAATAAAATAATTATATATTAAATATATTTTATGTCATTTTACATTTATAAGTTAATTGAACTGCTGATTTTACCAAACACCTCAATGAGCTTATAAGCTATCAGTCTCAACCATCCTCTATAAGCCATAAGTCATCAATCATCAACCATCAGTCATAAGCTTTAAGCTATCAGCTAACTTATCAGTCAACTTCTATTTTTACCAAACAGACCCTATGTATTTGTTGTAACTTATTGTATTTGTTGCAACTTATTAGGTTTATTGTTATTGATTGTTTGATTTGTTTTATTCAATGACAAAGATGAGGAGATTTTTGGTTAATAGAGAAAGTATTGAGAATGTGAATTTTGTGCAATCGGAAGCCGAATTACAATCACTGCCTAATATATTATACACAAAGAATTTTCGATATTTAAATTTTTGCCCAGATTTTATAACTTTTCTGGCTTCGCCACTGATCCACACAACTTAATTATCATATTAACAACAATGCTATACAATGAGACCGACTCACAAACTCAATGCACGTGGTACCAATATCGCATGTATATATAATAAATATACTTATTTTCTTCTTTATTTGTTTATTTTCTACTTTAATTGTTTTTTATTAGAGATTAAAGGTAGTGCGCCGTTAGTATAAAATAGTTTATGTTATTATTTAATAGAATTTTATTATTCAACTATGTCATATCAGCATTTTAAAAATAAAAGTGTGATTTGGTGAAATACATATTTTGTATTAATTGACGGTGTAAAAATCAGTGTATTTTTTTTTCTCTTTGACAATTTTTTAAATCTTCGTAAATAAAATGCACAATAAATACAATTATTAAAATGCAATAATATAATATCAATTCTTTAAAAAAAATTAATTTATTAAACATACAAACTTAGACACACGACATTATTATTATTATTATTATTATTATTATTATTATTATTATTATTATTATTATTATTATTATTATTATTATTATTATTATTATTATTATTATTATTATTAGAGAAAAAGGGATATGCACTCACAGTGTAAAATATATTTACACTGTCAACCAATCACAACCATGCATCCAATTAAAATATAATTTTAATTCAAAAAAACTAATATGACATGACAAGTGTAAGGATTTTGATTGGTTGTATGTGTAAAGTTAATTTACACTGTCAGTGCACTACCATTAAACTCTTATTATTATTATTATTATGAGATTAATTGGAATACATTGTCAGTGTAAAATAACTTTACACCATCATCCAATTAGAATCAATGATTTTAACACATAAGTATGAAATTAAAAATATAAATAAATAAATTATAATTAAATCATTTTAATAACTATTTTTTTCCATAATTCTCTCTTTTCATGTGTTAAAATGCTTCATTCTAATGGGATGATGGTGTATTCTAATTGAATGATGGTGTAAAGTTGTTTTACGCTGACAATGTAATCCAATTAATCTCTATTATTGTTGTTGTTGTAATAAAAACTTAAAATAAGCATGTGTTTAAAACTAATTTTTATAGTAAAAGAGTTTCAATCAAAATAAAATAATATAAGAGAATTAAGGAATTGATAAATTTACACCAGCAAAATAGATTTTTATTGAACATAGGAAATCCGTGCTATCGCACGGGTCTGGTCGGGACTTCACAAGTACCCAATTATAATTTGAAAAGTTCCTTCATATATATGAAACATATATATTTAACCAAAATGTAACCCAAACTTAATCATATTAATCCCAAAAACTTAATAGTTAACAACGAAAAGGCTAATAATAAATCTAAACTTTTACCTTTTTAAATAATGTGTGACATCTATAGATACAAAGAATGAGTAATATTAATATATTTATAACTTATAATCATTTATGAAATTTTAATTCATATGTTTGGAATATCAAACATAATATAACTTATTTTGCCGTTCAAAAATATTCACGTAATTTCAATTATATATTAATAATATGTACCAACTTCATATTTATAATAAATCGTATAATTATTTTTATAACTTCAATTTTATAAAACAATAACCAAAGAAATAGTTAAAAGATAGACATTAAAATGATCGACAAATAATTGGTATCTCATAAATACGTTCACATCTACCCGTCAATTATTTTTATAACTTCAATTTTATAAAATAGTAACAAAAGAAATAGTTAAAATATAGACATTCAATAATTGTATCTACATTCACATCTACCCGTCAATTCAAATGAGTTAAGAAACCTCAGTTGAATTCAAATGAGTTAATTCTAAAAAAATATAAACCTATTTAAGATATTAGCCAATTTTCTCAAACGTAAAATGTATGTTAGCTCCCGTCAAATGCTTAAAAGTTTCTACATTTAATGCATACTATTATAATATAAAAAATATAATTTATAAGTTTAAAAAAATAAAATTTTAATTAAGAAATTAAACATAGTTAGAGAATAAAATTTATTAAACCTATTTGAGATATTAGCACATTTTTTTAAACCTAAAATGTATAACAGCTCCCGTCAAATGCTTAAAAATTTCTATGTTTAATGTATTATTATAATAATTAAAATTATCACAATTAATGTATTTTATTTTTTACATTTTTATAAAGAGCCAAAACTTATTTTTAATGCAGTGATAAAACTTTATAGGCTAAATACCCTTTTTGGTCCCTTAAGTATACCCTTGGGTCCATTTTGGTCCATCAACTCTAAAAAGTTCCAAACTGGTCCTTTAATTGTTCTAAAAAGTGCACGTTTATCCTTTCCGTCCAAACCGTTAGTCAAAGTCAATGATTTTACCCAGGTGTCATCCACATGTTATTTTTGATTAATTAAATTGTGACATGGAAAATATATTTTCACTTAAGTGTTATTTTCTAAACATATTTGTGAGTCTCACTTAGTAACTCAGAAATAGGAAAAAGGGGTATGTATAAACCCTAACGCAGCGCAACAGCCATTTTCAATTAAGTCGAAGATTTTCTGAGAACGAAGACAAGTTGAAGGTTTTCTGGGAACAAAGACGAAGACAAAGACACCGTTGCTTTTCAGGTAACTGATTTGTATGCTTTTCAGCTAACTGATTTGGTAGTTAGGGTTTAATAAAATTCATTTGTTTGCTGATTTTCATCTTCTTCTTTTTCGATTTGTATGCTCATTTCATCTTCTTCGATTCTATTTAGGGTTTAGTTTGAAATGGATGAATTTTTGAACATTACAATCCATCATAGTGGTGCGTTTGTGATGAGAAACACAATGTTTATGAAGGGGGTGAGGTTGCGAGATTGAGGGTAGATGCTAATAAGTGGAGCTTCTTTGAGTTGTTAGGTGCTATTAAGGAATTAGGTTACCCGGCCATAGACAGGATATACTATAGGGATCCTACTGAGGGTATGAATCTGTTAGTTGATGACAAAGGTGCCCTAGCGATTGCTGATCTCTACAGGGTTCACCTTAGAGTTGACATCTTTATTCAACACGTATTGATAAACTCTGATTTTGCTGAGGTACCAGTAGATGACATACCCCTTGATGAAATATCACTTAATGAGGTTGTAGATGGGATTGTAGATGAGACTGAAGTTGTGCTTGAGGAGATGAGGAATGAAACTGAATTGCCAGCTGATCATGGAAGGGATAAGGATGCAGTAGATACTGATGATAATGGACAAAGGGTTGGGGAGGTTGATGATGGGCATAGTTCTAATACTTCTGAAGATGAAGACTTCAATTATGATAATGCAATGGAGGTAGTATTCGATGATGACTTTGATGAGTATGAAACTGAGTTGGAAGAAGAAGTTGGTAACCTACTTGAAGATGATAATGTAGGAGAAAAAGGCAAAAAAGGTAAGGAAAAGTGGGAAGAAACCAAAGATGAATTGAAAGGCAGTGATAATGAAAGTGAGGATCTAGAAAGTGAGTGTGACAGTGATGATAGCAGTAAAGTTAAGAGAAAGAAGTTTCCAATATTCAAGGAACAAAAGGATATGTCCAACTACAAGTGGGAGGTGGGAACATATTTTACCACAAAACATGATTTTAAAGAAGCAATTACAACTTATGCAGTCCAATCTGGAAGAGACCTAAGGTACACTAAGAATGACAAGATAAGGGTGAGAGTTAGGTGTAAAGAAGGATGTCAATGGGAAGCATACTGTGCTAAGTTGCCTAATGAGGATACTTGGCAACTAAGAAAGATAGTAGACACTCATAATTGCAGTAGAGAGTATAATGTGAAGATGTTGAAGAATAAATGGTTGAGCAAAAGAATACAAAATTCACTTAAGACCAACCCTAGAATGAAGTTGAAAGACATAAAGGAAAAGGTTCAAAAAATGTGGAATTTGGGGGTCAACAAGACAAAGGCTATAAGAGCTAGGTTTGCAGCTAGAGACATGGTTGATGGATCTTTCCTTGGGGATTATACAAGGATTTATGACTACTGCTATGAGTTGTTAAGAGCAAACCCAAGTTCAACTATGAAATTGAATGTTCAACCAGCTCAAGAAGGTTCTGATGATCATAGGATTCACTTCAGAAGGTTGTACATTTGTTTTGCTGCTTGTAAGGAAAGTTTCAAATTAAGAAGGCATTTCATTGGGCTTGATGGATGTTTCTTGAAAGGACTTTGTGGAGGTCAAATCCTTGCAGCCATTGGTAGAGATCCAAATGATCAAATGTTACCCATAGCATTTGCAGTGGTGGAGAGTGAAAACAAGGATAGATGGACATGGTTCTTGGAGTTGCTTATTGCTGACCTTGGTGGAAGGGAAGAGTGCCTGACATACACATTTATTAGTGATCAGCAAAAGGTATGATTCATATTGCATTTACATTTTGCATTTAAATTTTGCTTATACACCTTTCTTATACACTTTGCATAGGGATTATTGCCTGCAATGGAAGAGCTTCTGCCTAGGGTAGAACAAAGATTTTGTGTCAGACATTTATATAGCAACTTTAGGAAGAGGTATCCTGGAAAAAACTTAAAGAAATTATCTAGAAAGCTGCCAAGTCTACTTATTACCAGGCTTGGGAAAGGGAGATGAAGGTAATGAAGGATGTGAATGTGGAAGCATACAAGCACATGATGAGCACCCCTCCAAGATTTTGGAGTAGATCATACTTCAAGACACATAACAAGTGTGATGCTGTTCTGAATAATATGTCAGAGGCTTTCAATAGTGTCATATTGGATTCTAGGTCCAAACCATTGATAACCATGGTAGAGGAAATCAGAACATATATGATGGAGAGGTGGGCTACAAACAGGTTGAGGTTTGAAAGGCTAGCAGATGAAAAAGTGCTACCAAACATTAGAAGGAAGATTGAGAAAACAAACTCATACACAAACATGTGGCTAGTCAGGTATAGAACATTTCTGATTTAAACTCATTAGATTTAAACTCATTAGAACATTTCTGTGTATTGCATTTCAACTCAGTGGAACATTTTTGTTTATTGTATTTCAACTCAGTGGAACATTTTTGTTTATTGTTTTTAAACTTAGTGGAACAGTTCTGATTATTATATGTATTGTTAGGATGTCTGATGAGCATATCTTTGAAGTGAGGCATCTTGAAAATTCTGCAGAAAAGTTCACAGTCAACTTGAAGGATAGAGTTTGTTCATGCAGAAGATGGGAGCTGACAGGCCTACCTTGTGTGCATTCACTTTCAGCCATGAAGAGTAGGAATCATAAGGTTGATGACTACATACCTGATTATTATATAAAGTCAAGATATGTAGAATTCTATAAACCTGTTATTTTTCCAGTTAATGGCTCTAATCTTTGGGTAAGAACAGAGTACCCTGATGTTCTGCCCCCAAAATATAGGAAAATGCCTGGAAGGCCTAAAAAGAGAAGGAATTTAGAGCAAGGTGAAATTGACGGGTCTGATAGAAAAATGAGAAGGACTGGATTTATTGTTTCATGCAGCAGGTGTAAAAAACCAGGTCACAACAAGCTTACATGTAAGGTTCCTTCAACTACTCAAGCTTCCCAATCAGTTTCTGCCCAAGCTTCCCAACCGGTCACTGCCCAAGCTTCCCAACCAGTCACTGCCCAAGCATCTCAAGCAACACCTCAAGCATTTCCTAATCAAGCTTTCCAACCAGTCACTGCCCAAGCATCTCAAGCATCTCAAGCAAAGTCCAAGAAAATCCCTTCAAAATCAAAGAAGTTTCCGGTCAGGAGGCCTGCTACCCCTTTCATACCACCTGGTCCTACAACAAGATTGAATGCAGCCATAACAGCTGTAGGCCCAACAACAAGAATGACAACTCCTACCAAGAGAGCCACCCCAAGCTGGAAAATTTAGTTTATGTTTTGAACAACTACTGTTATGTTATGAATTAGCACTCTTAAGCATCTTTTTGGACAACTACTGTTAGTTTTTTGGACAAGCATATGTTAATTATGTAGCATATTTTATGTTATGAAACTGATGTAACTACTGTTAGTTTTTTTGACAACTTATGTTGGTGTTAAGCAACAATGTCAATCCTTATGTTAAACCTTATGGTTGTTGCAGTTATTAAGCTTGAGATGTAAACATAACAAAAATGGGAAACTCATAATTTAAACACTTAAATCAACCTTTAATTGAAATTGTAAATGATACATCTGTTACAAACTTTTTTTTTACACAAATCCAATGTGTAGCATCTGACCTAACAACAACCTATGTTAAACTGGTTGACCTTATTACAACATCCTAACAACAACAACAACTAAAAGTAAACAAAACAGACTCCTCCAATTTTTTTTCTATCTTCATGCTCTTCTTCGATTGATTCTGCAATTCTGTAATCTTCTTCTTTAAACACTCGACCTCCATTTTTGCAGCATCAATATCATGTTCAAGCTTCTCCAACCTACTCTTTTGATTCCTCATAAAGTGATATTTTTCATCCTCAGCATTATCATAGAACCATTGAAAGTAGCCACTTCCAGGTTTTGTTGAACCCTATGTCGTTCAACAATAATTTCAAATCAGACCAAACACAACAATGGAATGCGACTAAACAAGTTAATTTACCTTATAATTACGACAACCCCAAAATTGTCTCCCATAGTTCGTGACAGTTGAAGCTCTTCGTAGAGTAGCCATGTCTCCACAGCCACATTTAGGTTTCCATCGCAACATCCCTTCTGCACTCCCAAATTTCTTCAAATAAGAATCGTATGTATATTCTCTAGAATTCGTTGAGGAAGAAGACTTCATTTTCAACGTGAACCCTAGAAACTGGGGAAAAAGAATTCGTTGAGGAAGAAGAGGAGATTTGGTTCTGCAAATGTGAACCCTAGCACTTGTAAATTTGGGGACGAAGCCAATTTGGGAAGAGACACATAGAATAAAAAAAAACATATAAACATTTTCACATCACATGCCACGTAGGATTATTTAACGTCTGTTACACCTTATTTGACAGAAAGGATAAACGTGCACCTTTTAGAACAATTAAAGGACCACTTTGGAACTTTTTAGAGTTGAGGGACCAAAATGGACCCAAGGGTATACTTAAGGGACCAAAAATGGTATTTAGCCAACTTTATATTATGTGTACTAATTAAATAAAATGATAACATATAATTGTAGAAATGTAAAAAGAATGACAATTTTCTATTTTTCATAATAAATTTATGTATGTTTCTATCATAATTGTCTCATGTTCTTTTAACATATACAAATATTTATAACATTTTTTTAGTATAAATGATAATTTTATCATAAAAAAATATATAAATAACATTTGTTTTAGTATAAATGATACTTTTATCATAGAAAATATATAAATGAAGAATAAATCTGAAATTTGTGTAATTAATAGTACTACTTTTAGCCTTCCGATTCATAAATTCCAATAGAGAGATGGGTGTGCGTTTTTATTCATAAATATTAAAAAAAATTATATCAAGTTGATAAACATGATTATATTTAATATTTCATATATTATGTTGCTATATTAAACATGATCATGTTTGATCTTGTCATAATGAATATCTATACATTAATTTTGATTAACATAAATTTTGCATGATATTTTAGTAAAATTGATCATAATTTTGTTGTATACATATATGATTCAGAATTAATAGAAAAGACCGGATTCACATTCATTCGATTCTTTATCAAAACTATTCAAACTATTTTCACTCTTTCAGCTTTTTGGAAGCTTAATTAACATCTTCCTAAGCACTAAATAATATATATTTATTCCGATATATTTAAAATAATCATAATAAAAATAAGGATCTCAAATTTAAAATGATTTGTCAAATTAATTCTAAAATAAAAAATTATGAAAATTTCATAATCTACTTTTTATTCTCGTTTATACAAATAATTGTATTGATAGTTAAATTTTTTACTTTCATAAAATTATTTGTAACTTATTTACGTTTATAAAAACAATGGTAGGTTATTCAGTTTATAAAGTTGACTATATTAATAAATTTATATCTTTTATCATTATATTTTATAATTATCATTTATCATTAAATTTTGACGACTACCATTTAAAATATTTTTATCATGATTAGAATTATGAAATTAATTTGAAAATATTCTGATAAGTTTTAGTTATTTCATAAGTTTATAAAAATTACAAAATCTCAATTGATTTTGTTTAGTTTTATTAACCTTTTTATAAAAATCTAAATAATTTTAAAATATATTTATCTCAAATAAGGATCTAAATAATTATAAAATAATTTTTATTCTTATATTTTTTATAATGATAAATAAAATATTTAATATTGGAATAAAATTTTGTTTAAAAATGATAGTAAGTATTATTACATTATTACATTAAGTTAAAAATACAACTTTTAAATTAGTAAAAATATTATAATTGAAAAACTAATTTATTGTGAATTTTTAAATATATTACTTTTATGCAACTTTCATATTCTAGTCTTTAATAATTATTATCACTTTTTAAATATATATATATTTTAAAAATAATATAAATTCGTTGATATTATTTTAGGAAATAAACACGTTAATGAAATTAGTTTAATTTTTAACTTTTAAAAATTGTTTTGAGGATATACATAAATAATAATAATAATAATAATAATAATAATAAAAATAAAAATAATCAATATTGAATAATTTTATCATTTTAAGAACATTGTTTATAAAATGTTTCCTATACTCCCGCTGTTTTATAAATAACACTGAAAAAAATTATTTTAATTTAATTGTTCCTTTCAAATTTCAAGGTAGTAATAATTATAGTTTTGTCAAAATTGTCTCAAATTAACTATTATGAGAAAGAAGAAGTATATTGAAAAGATTAAAAATTAAGGGTATTATAGACAAAAGAAAAACTATAGCTTAAAAAATAACAATCGTTATTAGTTTTATTGGTACGTGTAAAAACCAAAATAAGATAATTAAAAAGGAATGGAGACAATATCACACTTAAATGATATCTTTTTATATAATACACTTCTACACTTAAATGATATCTTTTTATATAATACACTTCTACATGTCACTTTGTAAAGTATCTTCCAGAATTGTTTTGAATGCTATCAAGCACTAAAGACTCATTCCGCTTCAACACCAACTTTGCATCTTCCTTTCCAAAATTTCTCTAAAACCGTCCATTGAGAGAATTTCTAAGGCAACTGTAGGAAAAAAAAGAAAGATATTTATTTAAAAATACTCTATATAATTTTTAATTTTTAAGCATGGGTAGATATTAAATAACTAAAATAATTGTAATTAGAAATAAAAGATCATAAAAATATCATTAATTTGAAAAAGATAATTGTAATTACAAATACAATATCATAGAAATATCATTAATTTGGATATTGGTTCTTTTTTTCATTTTAAAAGGTGAAAAATATATTTGTAATTAGAAATAAAATATCATGGAAATACCATTAATTCGGATCTCGGCTCCCTTTTTCATTTTAAAAGGTGAAAAAGATAATTGTAATTATAAATAAAAGATCATAGAACTGAGATCTGAGTTCTATGATCTTTTATTTCTAATTACAATTATCTTTTTCACCTTCTAAAATGGAAAAGGGAACTGAGCTCCGAATTAATGGTATTTCCATGATATTTTATTTCTAATTACAATTATAGAATATGTTTCCATTAGAAAAATATATTGGGTCTGTTTGGTAAGCCATGTTTTCGAGCTTATAGCTTATGTCTTATAAGCTTATATGATAATTTAGACATGTTTGATAACGGTCTTTTCATCACGAGCTTATAGCTTATTTTACTAGCTTATAGCTTATTTTCCAGACGCTATTTCAAATAGCGTTTTAGCTTATGTCTTATAGCTTATCATTTTTTCTTCCTTTTTTATCCTTATTATTTTAATTAAAATCCATTTTTAACCGTTATAATTTATTTTAATTTAAAATAAAATAAATATATATTAAATATCTTTTATGTCATTTTACATTTATAAGTTAATTGAACCACTCATTTTACCAAACACTTCAATTAGCTTATAAGCTATCAGTCTCAACCATACGCTATAAGCTATAAGTTATCAGTCATCAGCCATCAGTCATAAGCTATAAGCTATAAGCTAGCTTATCAGTCAACCGCTATTTTTACCAAACAGACCCATTGTAGATACTTTTTTTATTGCCTTGAATAGATAGAAATCAGCAGGCTGGACAAACCTCAATATAAAAATTAAAAATGGTAAAAGAAAAAGGTTATGCCCCAGATCTATAATCCTCATCCACCAATCAATAAATATAAACATAAAAAATAATGAGATTTCTAGTCAGATTTGACAAAACATAATGGAAAAATTGACCAAATCTTTCCTCAAGCATCACTTATGAAATAAGAAGTATTTTCTCATTATCAAATCCAGATTGAAGCAACTAAAGTATTAAAAATCAAATTTATTTCCTGAAAAATGAATCAAACAAAATGCACATACGTATATGTTTAAGCATCTATAAAATAAAATCAACAATCAGAGTAATCCTATAGACCAAATGAATTACCTTTAAGCACTACATTACTACCAACAACAACACCAACAAGATTTTCACCATATACTACAGTAGCAGCAAGATTAGGCTGGCGTAAGCGAAGTCGAAATCGTTGTTCATCTGGCTTTTTATAAATTCATGCCAAACCATTTCAACAAAACTTGAAACTAATTTAAAAAAAGAGTAAACAAAAACAGAAAAAAGCAATATCAAAAAATAAAAAAAAATATCACAGAATTCCTTAGGTAATGCAAGTAAAAAGCAGAAAATAAAAAAAAAAACCCGAGAGGGTTGGTCTAGCGGTGGAGTTTGGGCCTTAAGGGCGTGCTTCCCTTGGGGTACTGAATTCGAAGGAGCCCGGTGACAACTTTCGGAGGCTATGTGGGGGAGCTTAAAAAACTCCTCTCGGTGGATTAGTCGGCACAGAAGGAAGGATACCACTATATTAAAAAAAAACAGAAAAAAATCAAACCGAAAGTAGAAAATGAAAATTACTAACCTGCAAAGATCATCGGGAGTTCTTGAGGTGGAAGAACGATTTTTTATGAAGAACCTCGAGAACAATGATGATTAGCCATGAATTATGACTTCATAAAGCTTCAAACCCTAAAATTAAATATTCAACCGTATGATATTTGGGGCGGATGAATTCAGATATGTGTTTTGCTTTCAGATCCATTGTTTATGGTGAAATTAAATAGTGAAAGGGTTTTCTAACTTTTACTCATTGTCTTGGTTGAGCTTCTCGTGCATTGAACATAGGGAAAGAACTTTCATTTGAAAAATGTAAAACCACTTTATGATGGCTGTTTAATTTCGGCTGCATAAATGTATCATTTCAATTGTCAATCTTTCAATTAATAATGGAATAAAAAAAATTTAAAATGCAACAAATTATTGGGTGCTGCCACATCACCGTAATAAATGTCAAATGAATGATATTGAGTTATTTAAAAAAAAAGTCTTTTTTATCCATAGAATAAGAAAAGTTTAGTGTTATCAGAGGGCTTTAAATGGTATTTTCAGATACTTTTGCTTTTATATATTAATAATAGATAATAGATAATAGATTGAAGCTGCTAAGTGTGGTGTCAATTGGAATTGAGATTTTGTTTTTGACGAAAGTGTTGTATTGTATTAGTTTATTTTTTTTTCTAATTAACCTATCGCTTTTTTAGTTAACAGTAATGTAGGAAAATAACAACCATAATACATAAATTTACACACAACTAATCATATTTTTTATTAATTAATTAAAAATTAAAATAAAATTGTCCCTCTCCTCCATAAAACCAACCACCTCCATGATTACAATTCAAAACGAAATTAAATTTTAAATAATTTTAATTTTCTTATTTTTTATTGATTGTTCTTAAAAGTATTAGAGTATAGATTTAGGTTCGTATCCATGTAAGTATTTCTCATGTCATTTGAAATAAAACTATCCGACTTATTATGGCTTTGGCTAATATGCATAAGGATTTTCCTTATGCACCATGCATAAGTCTACCTAAGTCATTGGATCATGTTTTTAATCCAGTATTGAGTATTGAGTATTGAGTGTTGAGTATTGAGTGTTGAGTATTGAGTAATAACAATTGATGTCTAGAATTTGATCCAATGATCCAATAGTCCATAATAATCTATGCACGGTGCATAGATTTTTATCTATGCACGGTAACTGCACCCACTTATTATTACATAATCAAAGATTTTGTTTATGGTCTATGAGAGTTAAAGATAACAATTATGTTGCGGTAAATATGGAATAATTAACAGAAATAACATAACAATTACGTTATTCATTATGCTATAATTTTTTACTTTTAGTTGATTATTGATTTTTCTTTTAAAAAATTCTTTAAAAAATTAACTAAATAATATTTAGGATTTTTTATAGAATAAAAATTTCTCTGTGTAATTGTTTTTTAAAATATCTTTACGATTGATCGTATCAAACATATATGTAAAATCTAGATTTAAATAATAACAAAACAAATCTAAGCAAATTATCTTCCTATCCATAAAGCAATTCCAGCAATATTACACCGAAAAATAAGCAATCTCAAAAACAAACTCTACTCTTACTCCTAATAATCTATAAATAGGGTTTGCAGTCATATGAAAAAAAGTGCACACAACAAATATTTAGAACAAATATTTAGAGATAAAAAAGTAAAGCTTTCAAAGAAGAAAAATCATCATGTCTCCATCCTTCTCAACACAATCACCATGTTCCGAAGCAACTCCTTACTACTATAGATTGTCTGCACAATACCAAAATCAATATGAATACCTTCAAACCATGGTGAAGTATAATCTAGAGATGCAATGCCCAAAACTCAAGCACAATGATCGGTTAAATTTTCATATCAAAGTTGTTTCCCGGTCCGTTGATTCTAATTCGGTTGCACGCCTTGACACATTGCTCCACAATTATCAAGAAATGAGTTGCAAGAGATTCATTCAAGAAGGTGAAGATTGGATTCAATCTATCTTGTTTCATCCTGACTTTACATCCAAATCACTTGAGGGACTAGCAAATAGGATCGTTCATGAAGTTCATGAATTGTTCGATTTCGATCAAGTGTTAGATTCTGATCTTGGAAATGAATTTGAAGATCGTGTTTCACACCGGTTCACTTTGCATCTTAGAATTGTCGTGGAGAAATAATTAGATAGAATATTATTTGCGGATTTAAATATAGTATTATTTATTTTGTGATGATTATTTTCTTTAATGCAAATGTTTAGTTAATATTAATACCATGGAGCTGTTTCATAAGATTAAATTTCATTAGTTTATTATAAATTTATTTTAAAAATTTATTTACTTAAAATAGAGTTGCTTGATGATGATATTATTTTACTAATTTCTCATGTGAAATATTTAGTATTATTTTCTTCCTTACATTGTAATTGATCTCAATGATAGATGTAACGGGATTGTGCTTGAAGTTTATGCATTATTTGATTTTGCTGAGAGATGTTTAATTTAGATTTGAGTTTAATTGCTATGAATTGTAAGCGTAAAATTTTACATTATGAATGTATCATAACTATTCAATTATATTATTTTTTAAAAATAAAATAAAAATAAAATATTTTTAATAAATTAACTGTTGTGGTTCACTCAACGTTTAAAATTTCTTTTACATGTATTTCAATTAAATTCTTTAGATTTTACTAGTGAAGTTGGAACTTATGATTCTCTTTGATTTACTTTGCAACATAGAATTGTCGTCTAGATATAGTTAAAATATGGAACGCTTACTTTTTAATTTTGTTAGTAATTAATTTTTTTAAAAAGAAAAAATCTTAGCAATTTATTTGAACGGTCTTTAAAATTATTTGACGAAAAGTTATCTTTAGAATACTATTTAAATTAATTATTCTATCAATAATGATGATGATGATTCGGTAAATATGTAATAATTAGTATAAATAAAATAAAGGAAATGCTAATCATTGCTCTTGCGGATATTATTTAAGTGATTAAAATAATAAGATATTTTTAAAAATGCGTATATTCAATACATTCAAAAGTGCATTGAAAATTAAAATCTTGACTTTTGTAAATAATATTTTCTTTATTTGATATCTTTAAAGAGTGCCACGAGAGAATTATATAATATATGTATATCACTTAAGAAAAATGATTAGAGAGAGAAGCTCTCCCTCTCTCTAAACTTAGGGTTCATCTCTTTTGATTGGTGTCACCTCCCATCTTGTAGGGGCTCCTTCTCCCTTATCGGAGCTATTCACCACCATTATATTAGATACTCTCTTTTCGTTCCTTTGAAACTCTCATCCATGTTAGATCCATACATGTTTCTTCCTCCAACCTCCATCAAGCTCCTCCTCCTCTCCGCCATCAACAATCAATCGCTTGTAACCCGAAAATCACCTACACCAACCGATGGTCCAGAGTGGTGTCGACATGGAAATTGACTCCCACCGGAGCCACCACTACTGAAAGATAAGGAAGCCCGTAGTTTAATGTAATAGTTTATTTTTTTGTCCTTGTTTTGGTGTGAGTTTTATTTTTTCTTGCTTGCTTTGTCTTGTTGGGTGTATTGTTATCAGACTTAGGTTGTTTTAAGTTTGTACTCAAGGTGTTTGATAAAATGCCTCAAAGAAGCTTGAAAAAAAGCAGGGGCAGTTCTATAGCCCAGCAAGCCCGGGCACGCGCCCGAGCTCAACCCCTATTTTCTTTGTATTCCCCTAAATTTAATAGCCAATTTTTAAACGAAACTAGGGGCAAAATTAGTAAAAGTAAGGGTGTAAAAATTAAAATAGATGAATACCCAATGGTCCAGACAGGCCCAACCCAATTAAATATTTATGACTTAAAACAGAAATAAATAAAAAACAAAACTAAAAGTACCGCAAAAACCCTTTTTTTTAATCTTTGAACCGCACATGCTGGTGTCTGTTCGACTGTTCCTATTCAGCTATTCCTATCTCCTTTACGTTCCAGCTAGCAGCAAGGTAATATGCTTCTCTTTCTCTTAATTTGTCTTCTTATTAGATATTAGTATTATATTATATGTAACAATAGTACTTCAATCAATTTACATGTTGCTACTGTATCTTTATGTTGGTTTTGGTTTTGGAAATCTCTTGCCACTGTCTTGTGCTTAGAGTATTCTTTTTAATAAAATTTTGTCTTTTCCAAACAAAACAAAAAACATAGTTCAATATAGGTCAATTTTACATAGTGAATATAGGTCAATTTTACATAGTTTAATTTAGAATGAATGATAGTTCAATTTTTCTTCTAATATTTATATTGTAGTTTTTATTTTAACTGAAACTCTACTCTATTTTTTGGGGTTCCAATATAGTATCAAAGATTTTGGTTAATTTAATAGGTCATTCATAATAATAAAATTCTCTTTTAATTTTGTGGTTATGAATTATTTATTTTATTTAATTATTTGGTCTTGTCAATTTGCGTGTTATAAATTGTTTAATTAAAAATTCGTTTCACTAAATCATTAAATTTCAGATATGAGGAAGTTTTTGGTTCCTAGAACAAGTATTGAGAAAGTGAATGTTAAGCAACCGAAAGTCGAAGTAGAAGAAACACCCCCTAATGTGGCCAACGAGTTTAATCCAAGTGAGATTGTGCGTGATCCAGGATGTAGGAAACAAATTCATGAGTATGCTCCGGATATTCAAGACCAAGTGAGGAGGGCATATATATTGAAGGGTCCAACGCAACCTGATTTAGCAAGATTTCCTCGTACTCAATTTGGGAAATATTCAAGAGCATTTTGTAAAGCATGATATAAGAATTATACATGGATTGAATACAGTGAGTCGAAGGATGCAACTTATTGTTTCTATTGCTTTCTCTTTAAGCCGACCGGGAGGGCCGGACACTTTGGTTATGAAGTCTTCAACAAAGACGGGTTTAAAGATTGGAAGCATGCATCTAAAGGCTTTAAAGATCATATTGGTAGTCATGATAGTAAGCACAACTCATGTGTGAAGCACTATGATGATTATAATAATCAAAGACAAAGTGTGACAAGTATCTTTGCTAGAGCAACTAGGGAATCAGAAGAATTGTATAAGATCCGTTTAACTTGTTCTTTAGATTGCACTAGATATATCTTAGCACAAGGCATTGTTTTTTGTGTCCATGATGAAAGCTCTACTTCTCTAAACAAGGGAAATTTTAGAGAGATGGTGGATTGGGTAAAATCTAATGATGAAAAAGTAAGAGATGCTTTTGATCATGGTCCAAAAAATTGCACTATGACTTCCGGTGACATTCAAAAGGAGCTTGCAACGTGTTGTGCACATGAAGTTACCAAGGTGATTATGGAAGAGCTTGGTGATGGACAATTCTCTGTGCTTATTGATGAGTCACGTGATATATCTGTCAAAGAACAAATGACGGTGATGTTGAGGTTAGTACAATGAGTTTATTATTGAAACTACTACAATTATTAACTTAAACTTGTAAATTTCATTCAAACATAGACGAATACATTTAAATTTTTACTTATTTTTTTAGGTTCTTGAACGACAAAGGGAAAGTTGTGGAACGATTTATTGCTCTACATCATGTCAAATATACTACATCTGAGGCACTAAAGGATGCTCTTTATGGTATTCTCGATCGTCATACGTTATCTATTTCAAGGATACGAGGGCAAGGATATGACGGAGCTTCAAATATGAGAGGTGAGTTTAATGGTTTACAAAGAAAGATTCTAGATGAAAACCCTTATGCTTTCTATGTCCATTGTTATGCTCACCGTTTACAATTGGTGGTTGTGTCTGTTGCTAGTAGTTGCTCATATATTCATGATTTCTTTGAGTACATCTCCTTGATTATAACCACAACAAGTGCACCTTGCAAGAGAAAGGATGCTTTGAAGGAGGCACAACACCAAGATATTTTGAATAAACTTGAGAGTGGTGAGATATCTCAAGGAAAGGGCTTGCACCAATCATCTAGTCTTGCTAGACCCGGAGATACTAGATGGGGTTCACATTATACTACCTTGATTCGTTTGTATAAGATGTGGTCCTCCCTATTAGAGGTGCTTAGTATTGTTGATGAAGATGGACGTGGACCATCTCAAGCAGCGAGTTTGATAGAAAAAATGGAGAGCTTTAAATTTGCTTTCATTTTGAAGCTTATGTTAAAGTTGTTTGGTATCGCTAATGAACTTTCAAAAATCTTGCAAACAAAAGATCTTAATATTGTGCTTGCTATGGAATTAGTTGAATTTTAGTTAAAGCTCGACTGGCTATATTGAGAGAGAGTGGTTGGAATGATTTATTTAATGGATGAAGAAATACCGGTTCGGGGACGTTCAAGAAAAGAAGGGAGGACTGTCACTAATCATCACCATTATCGTGCAGATATTTTTTATGTTGCTATTGACAAAATATGTGTGGAGATGGATCACCGGTTTTGTGAAGGAAGTAACGTTGTGCTGGATTTCTTCTCATGTCTTGACCCCAAGAACTCTTTTTCCAAGTTTGATGTTGATAAGCTTGCTCGTCTTGCTAATATTTATCATGTAGACTTTTCTGATGGTGACCGTGGAACAATAAGGGAGCAACTTGAGACTTATGTACATCAAGTAAAAAGGCATGCTTCTTTTACTTCTTGTGAAGATGTTCAAAGTTTGGCTATGAAGATGGTTCAAACTGAGAAATATTTGGTATTTCCATTGGTTTACAAGCTCATTGAGTTGGCTTTGATATTGCCGGTGTCGATAGCATCCGTTGAAAGAGCTTTTTCAGCAATGAAGATTATCAAGTCTAATTTGCGCAACAAGATCAACGACGTGTGGTTCAATGACTTGATGATATGTTACACCGAGCGGGAGATATTCAAGTCACTTAAAGATGTTGATATTATTCGAACATTCACCACAAAGAAGTCTCGGAGAGGGCATTTACCTGTTAATTTTATTTAGCACACTATTCGCAGGTGAGGTTTCATCTCTCTTATGTAGCACACTTTATGATTATTTATATATTGTCACATGTAACGTTCAGTTAAATTTTTTGCCCAGGCTATATAAATTTTTTGGCTCCGCCACTGAAAAAAAGAAATGTGTTTTTGAGTAAGAATCTTATTAAGGATGTGGCAAATCAAACTCCTCTTTTTCAGTCAACAACTGTTTCTTCCACAAGTTGTGAGATTAATCATTATTGGGAACCTGAATAATTGATTTGAGTGCGATAAAATTAGTGTCAAAGGTAAAGACATGATCCGTAACTAGATAGATTTAAAGATTGAGGTTCAAAAACTCACTTGTCTCTTGCGGGGGAACTTTGCTTGGTTGATTAGATTAAAGTTTTGGATTGGTACCTTCCTTTTGGTTTCTAATCTCTCAAAGCTTTTTGATGTCCATAGCTTGTTAGTCTTAATTATTAACGTTGTTGTTAATATGTGGATCTTAAATGCCCTAACACATTTTCTTTCTCTATATTTGTACTATCTCTTTTTCATCTAATACATGAGATTGTTTTCTATAAAAAAACGAGTGCCTCGAAGGCATTCGAAAGTAACACCCATAAGGTGTTACAATTTTTATGGAATTGCTTACCTTTATTAATAACTAGAAATAATTTTATTTTATAACTAATAAAAATTATTAGTAATTTATCTCAAATGAATTGGCAAATTAAAAAAAAAAACGAAATTTATAAATTTTACTGTTTTGAGAGATGCATATTCGAAATAACCCAATTCTTTGCGTTGAGATATTTTGGATATCCATATCCGAAATAACTCAATATTTTTTTAAAATTAAAATAAAGGTGAATCATTTCAAATAATAGTATAATTAATTGTATTAATCAAAATATATAATTAAATACATATCATTATAATCTAGATATAATAATAATATCAACCTATTAAATATTTAAATCAACATATTACTTTCATATAAAATTAATTAAAAATAAGTTAATATAAATTAATAATTATAATGTTAATAGGAATATATTTTTAACATAATAGTTGTATTAATTATAATGCATATTATTATAATTATTTTAAAAGTAATTACTTTTATAATTTAAAAAAAATTGTGACAAATAAATTATTATAAAATTAAAATTCTATTTAATCTCTTTATTTATTATTTATAATAATTTATATTTAACTTATTATTAACTAATAACAACTTAATTTAATTACATTATAAATAAATATCTTCTTAAAATAAAATAAAAATAAGTTTAGATATTGGTTAATTCGAACATGCATATCCGAATTAACCAATATCCTAAATTTCTCAATTTCTTCAAATATGCTTATCTAAAAAAAACCTCTGACATTTTAAATCCAACGTTTAAATAAAAAACGTTTATAAAAAGTTTTCGAATATGCATATTCGAAATATTTTAAAGTGTGAAAATGATGCCTTCGAATATAGATATCTGAAGGGTATTTTGGAGTTTTCGGAGGTGTTTTTCATCCTATTTAGGTGTAATGAGAAAACCATATTTTAAATAAAATATAAAAAGTACAATAGAATGAGTTGAGTTCGTGTAGACAAAAATAAAAATCAGACATCCTTATTTATCACAATCTACTTTATGATATTTTCAGTTTCTTTTTAATTATATTCTTCCATCTTTATTTCACTTTTTAAATTTATTGAATAAATAATATATTTAAACCAAATATATATTCAATACATTTTGTTACAATTAAAATAATTTTCTTGTATTTAATTAATTACACCTTATTGAATTTGTTATTTGATTGTTGTTTGTTAAAGATTTCCACTTTAACAAATTCTTTTTATTTAGATCTATTTATGGATTTAAGTCTAACTCGTAAAAGTTTGAGATGAATAAAAATATATATTTTTTTTTAAATTTTAATATGTTTTTTTTAAGAAAATTTCTTTATAGACCTCCCAACCTTCTAGCACATCTCTGGTGAAAAACCCAAACTACCCCTGACTTTGGAAATGCATCTCCGAAATGCAAGAAAAAGGTGTTTTCGGATATGCATCTCCGAAAGCGCCTTTTTTTTTGAAAAAATTGTTTTATTTCGGAAGTTCATTTCCGAAAATAGAATTTCGGAAGTTCATTTTCGAAATACTGGGCGTTTTGCAGATTAAGCAAAACAGCCCCCTCCCCATTCATTTTACCCTAATCCTATTCTAAACTCAACCTCTCTTCAAAATTTCTGCAAAAAGCAAGTGTGAAGTATCAGAAATAGCTAACATCTTCTTCCAATCTCAATCTAAATCATCCAAAACTCTATTAGTGGTAAGTTTAGTGCATTTTTTTCAATTTTTAGATCCATTATTATATCTCTATTAGGGTTGCTTAGGTTGTTTAGATCCATTAGTCAAACTCTAAACTGCTATTTAGGTTGTTTAGAATGAATAAAATTAGTTATGTTTTAGGATTTTGGGGTCTGCCATTGGAGGTTGCAGAGAAGTTGTTCGCAGGGGTGTTTCGGAAGTTCATTTCCGAAAACACCTCCATTCCTAGTTTCGGAAATGAACTTCCGAATTGTATCAGAAGTGTAATTTTTTTAGTTCTTTATGTTGTCTCGCATATTAATCGATTTCAATTGTTTTCAAGAACATGTCAGACAACGTAGCAAGCATCAAACAAGGTAGAGAGACCCAGACTGCGTCGGCTAGACGCGAGCGGGCGGCGCAGCTGGCGTCGACACGGGGACAAGGGCAGGGCCGGGGACGACGTGTGCGAGTTCCCGTGGAGATGGACGAGGGTACCTCCGCATCTGGTTCGAGGAGTCGTCTGGCTCAGGTATCTTCTTCCCGCCAGCAAGAGGAGGAGGAGGTGGAGGTACCGGAGGTGGCAGTATCATACCACGAGGCGGAGGATGTACCGGATGTTGACCCTCCACTCGGGGAGGAGGGCTTCCCGGGAGGGCCTAGTGACACTTCAGTGCTGATATCCTACCGCGATCACGTCGCTCGGCGGATCTGGGAGAGAGAGGTATTTTTTTTTAATTTGCCCGACTACATTATTTAACCGTTTATAATTTAGACGTTTATTCAATATTTTATTAACCGTCTATTTAACATACTTTTTTATTTGTTTTTTTGTAACAGGAGAGAGAGCCGTTGAAAATGGTGAACCATGCCCGAAAGATTTTCAGTCTGTTTAAACCGACTGCTGAGTGGTTTAACGACGCTGTGAGAGGTTCAGGGCTCTGTATGACGGGGTACACCACCATTAGCCACTGCATGTAGGGGGCTTTTTTGGAGCGGTAGCCCAAGGAGACGTCTTCTTTCCACTTGCCGGTTGGGGAGATGTTGATCACCTTGCATGATGTGCAGTGTCTTCTCCACCTGCCGATCAGGGGGCCACTGTTGACCCACTCCCGGATCCAGAGGGTCGAAGCCACTGAGTGGATGGCGCTCTATTTGGGTATGGAACCCGAAGTTGCTGACTTTGAGTGCGCCACGACATCTGGGCCTCATATCCGGTTCACCATACTGAGCCGCTACTTCGAGCACCACCTGGTGGTGGCGGCCGAGGCTAAGGATGCGGGTAACGAGCTATTTACACATTATCACCGTGGCTGCGCTCTCCGGTGCTGGTACATGCATGTGGTAGGCGCTGCGATCTTTGTGGACAAGAGTGCGAGGTACGTCGACGTGACCTACCTCCGCTACTTCATGGACTTGACCACCGTTCACCAGTGGAACTGGGGCGCAGCTACTCTGGCATACCTATACTAGAAGCTGAATGAGGCCTCCAACTGGAGGACGAGGCAGTTGACCGGATCTTGCACACTACTCACGGTACATTTCATTTTAATTGTTCCGTATTTATTTATGTTTCGTATTTGTGTTTCGTATTTACTTATGTTTCGTATTTATTAATGTTTCAGAGCTGGATCATCTCTTACTTCTCCCGGATCCACGGCTTTCACATTGATCCTCATTACGTTGATGCCATGCCCAGGGCCGCCAGATACGTTCTCCAGAGGGGGAACAATGCGGTGGGACCATACCGTGCGTACCTGGACCGTACGATGCACGATGACGTCACTTGGAGGCCATTTAGTGACTACACTCAGGTTGTCCCCTTTGACAACATATCTCTATATTCAGGCTGGTTGGCATGCGGGACTACCATCATGGTCCGGTATCTCCCTGAGCGGTGCATGCGGCAGTTCGGATTCGTGCAGATGATACCTAGGTCACCTTTTGAGGCTGCTCCCGACACAGTGACTAGAGTGCAGCTCACTGCCATGTTTGAGGATTGGGAGCATCATGTGATACCAGAGGAGTATCGTCGCATGCGGGTCACCCAGGACTGGCACAGTGTGGAGGGGTACGTCACATGGTTCTACCGGTGTCACATCCTCTACTGACACCCGACGCTCCCGGCGCTCCTAGGCCAGCACACGAGGAGATCTTGGAGAACCAGCAGGCCGAGGATGACCACGCCATTGATCTCCTGCCGATCTGCCAGCGGATAGAGATGCTAGGGCGGGACACGTTGGATCGAGGTGTCGTTCATCAGGGCGGTCCAGAGGCAGTCGCCGTGATGGATATGATTGTCACTGATGCGAGCCGTGCGGCGGCATACAGGCGGCAAAGGAGGGCCCAGGGAGAGAGGGTTAGGCATACCCAGTACTGGTCGGGTTTATTTTTTTTTGTTTTCGGATTGTATCTTTCGTACACTATTATTATTTGGATTTGGATCGGAACGGTTTGTATATATCACTATTCTTATCATATTAGTATATTAGTATTTTCTTTTTAGATATCGCTTATTTTATTTGCCGTCTTTCTTTAATTAAAAATAGGAGGCTGTTTCCAAAATCATAAAAAAAAAACACAGTTTCTGCATAATTCGGAAGTTCATTTCTGAAACCCCCCAAAATCTGAAAAAAGGTGTTTTCGGAAGTTCATCTCCGAAAACACCCCCCATTTGGTGTTTTCGGAGATGAACTTCCGAATTCTGAGAAAATTTTAAAAAAAATAATACTTCGAAAGTTCATTTCCGAAGCAGGGGTAAATTGGGGTTTTTCCTGGGGGTGACCCCCATAGGGAGGTGGGTAAAGAAAAAACTTTTTTTTTAATGCATAATGCTAACGGTTGCTTTAGTTTGCATTGGTTTAATATATTATTAAAAATAATGTTTGCTTTTGGTATCAAAAGTGTGTCTTTATTTATGTGGTCTTACATGTTATACTCTTAGCCTCTATCATGTTTCATTCAACTTTCGAAAAACGAATCTTTATTTAAGTAAAATATTTCTCCCTCTTCACAAGAAATCTCTCCTCACTTTATCTTCAACAATCTTTCTCTGGCTGATCTATAATGGCCATTATTAATGGTGCTATTGATGCCAAAACCTCTTCTCCACCCCTCAACCATCACAAACCTCTGAACCATAACTACCATTTCTTCTAGCACTCAAGATTTCATGAACACCGCTCGAAACAGAAACCCTAACAAAAGCTACAAGCGATAATTATTTGTGAGTTAATTTAATCAATAGGTTAATCTTAATTTTTCCGCCGTGACACTTCTCAACTATGAAAGTCTTGGTAAAGCTTTAGGTATTCCTTATGATGGTGTAAGAATCAGACTCGGCGCTGAAATCGATCTCTTCCCGGATATATGAACAAAAGAGGCTTTTATTTTGGTAATTCAAGAACGTCTGAAGAGAAATTCCTCCAAACAAGACAAAAAAAATTGGGAGAACCTCCACTACTTCCTAGCCTATGTCATTATGACGAAATTTTTAAATTTTTCTGATGTGAATGATTATGAGATGCAGATCCTGTATGCTATGAAGCATAACATTCAAGTGAACTGGTCCTTTGTTATTCTGAGCCACATGGTTGTAAAATATGAAAGCGCTTATGTACTTTCTATGCTCATTGGTTAACACATGTGTTTCAATATTTTAATGTTAATCTGGCAGGCGAAAAAATACTTGAGATGTCGTCCAAGCATGAAATTACTCCACAAAAAATTGTAATACCAATATGGGTGTGAAGTTTGATCCTATCGCCCGGATGGTCAAGTACATCTCAACTCCTGAAGATCAAGCTCCTTCAGAAGACATCTTAGATAATTAGATGTTTGACTACCTCAAATACATGAATCGCAACATGAATGATCAGTTTTACCATCTCTATGCTCATACAATTATCCCTTATCCCTTGAAGTTCAACCATACAATTATCCCTTTATTCAACCACATGATGAAGATCAACCAGAAAGTGACCCTGAAGTGTATATGAACCAAAAGTTCATATTGATTTCTCTTTGCATGTCCATTTATGTTAGAACAATTTCTCTTTTATCTTTCCTTTATGTTTATGGTATGATTTGTGTGTGGTTTCCTAACAAATATGCTTGAATATTATATCTTTTATGTGTATGTTGTTATTTTCTTTCTCCCTTCTTTCTTATAATGCCAAAGGGGGAGAGGAAATGTATGGAATATATGTATCCTTATTTGTGCTTGTATTTGTTAAAACTTTTCAAGATTTTTAAGGCAAAGGTGTCAAGTTTAGGGGGAGCTTCTATCAAACTTTTGGATATCAAATTTAGGGGAGCTTCATGTGTGATCCTAATCAAATATGAGGATTTCAAGATCATGCTTTAAAGTGCCATACTTGTCATCATAAAAATGGAGGGAGAATGTGAAGACAAGCTTCCTATATATATTTTGATGAAGACAAAGCTCTCCAATGATGTACTCAAGAAAGAAGAAGAAAGAAAAGATTGAAGACATGCTCCTTATTTGCAAAGTTTTGATCATTCAAGTGCTAAGTTATATAAACGTTTAGCAAATATAATCTTAGTGCCCAATCTTTTAAGTCATGCATATATCATGCGAAAATGCTTTTAAAATTGGATTGATAATCTTTGTCGAAAACTTGAAGCATTGCATGATAATGTTCTTTTTGCTAAGATTTTTTTCAAAATATTTCTTTGTACAAATCGATTGTAGTTTGAGAGCAATTGGTTGCAAGCACTATCTCATGTTAACAAATTTAAATTTTTCACTGTATGCAATCGATTGTCCTTTCTGTGCAATCGGTTGTCATTTGTTTTATATTTAAATATTTAATTCGTTGTAGGATGTTCAGTCGATTGTAGTCATATTGCAATTGGTTGCACTTGTACTTGAAGTGAAAAATTATTTATTTTATTGCACACATTCATCATTTCTTCTTGTGGTAAACATTACATCTTTTCAAGGATAAAAATTCTTATTTTCTATCAACCGTTGACATGATTTAGAATGATTGTTATCATCTCTATAGATTGAGTTCAAAGTTATATTTTTTATTTACCTCTTTCAAACAAATTATCAAAAACTCTCAGCATAATTTCTCCAACAAATTTTTTTTATCATACTTTCATATCATATTCAATAAAGTATATTGAGCACTTAGAGAGTATTTATTTTGAGTTTTCATATTAGAAAGAGAAAAAGACTTTTATTCTTTGGAATAATTCTTAACCATTCTACAAACTTCACCTATATTCTATTTATTGAATTTTTTACATAGACCTTAGTATCAAAGATTGTTTGGTACTAGAAGGATTCTATAAGAAGGTGGATTGTATCATCTTATAGTCATATTTATTTATTTTTCTAGGATTGTTGGGAATAAGTGTTTAAAGATCATAAGGGAATTATTTATTGATTGGCTTAGAAACTTGTGTATAATGGCTAGGATATTCCTGCACAAAGTTCTAAACATATATTGAAATCTCTTACCGCGTAAGAGGACTGGATATACTCACAGATTGTGAGGGGAACCAGGATACATCATATATTTTTTATTTTCTGCACTTTACCATTTTCATAGCCGAACATAACCAGAAAAGATAGAACCAATATTCATAAAAACCAGACAAAGTTTTTAAAGTCCTAATTCACCTTTACTCTTAGGCGCACTTTGTACTTACAAAACGTCTAAGGTACGAGCACTTCTCCATATTGATTATAACGAAACTAATTGTTAGGTATTATAGAATAAAATGATATAATGCATAATTTTTATAAAGAGAAAAGGATGATTGAAATATAGTTATTCGGTAATTTAAAAATAAGAATACTAATTTTATATATTGTATTTTTGAGTGTGCTGATATGATGTGGATGAAATATTGTGTTGTTTGTGATTTTTTATTATTATGTCTGGTCGCGATGTGGGTCCAATGAATCGTGCTGGTGTGATTGTACATTATTAATGTATGTATGTGTTTTCATATTGCTTGAGTTGTGTCTGCCTAAGTGGTGAAATTGATTATTAAGAGGTTGTGATTTTAGTCATGTGCACGATGATGTATTGTTATTTGGAGTGTATGATTGTCTAATAGGCAGGATTCGCCTAAGTGGCGTGCTTGCATTTGCATCATCATTTCATGGCATATGCACTGTTTGCCTTAGCGTGACTGGTTGTCTTTGTGGAGGATTGCCTTAGTGGTGGGTTATTTTTTCATTGATATGAGATGAATTCTGTGTGGTGCCTTAGTGGCAAGTTGATTATATCCGGATCGTTTAGTTTTAAGAGCATGCATATTCATACCTAAAGATATTTGTAAAATATACGTTGATCAAAGAACAAACGACAATGGCGATTGCGTGTTAGGGTTGAATGGTTTCTTAGCAATACTGATGATAACGTGTTAAGGTTGAATGATTTCTCAACGATAATAATGAAATGGAAAAATGACAACTGAATAGACAAGTTAAATTGTCTTTTATGTTTCTAAATAACACATTTCACCACGGTTGTTTGAAAAAACACGTTATGATATCAGAGTTATTTAATTAAATTTTTTAAAATAAATGAGAAAATATATCACAACGGTTAGGACGACCAACTGTCGAGAAATATGAAATATTTTCATACTAAAAAAAATGAAAAAAATGACGCCACTATATAAAAGAAATAAAAAAAAAAAGTAACAAAAATCATCATGGTAGATATAAACAACGGTAAAGAATTACATTAATATTTAATTTAAAAATAAATTATCAAAAAATGTACCATTATAAATTTATAATATTAAAGAAAACACAAATGTGTCGAATCCATGAAGTTTAGATACTTTCATCATCATGGTTTTTATATCTAATATATTTTTAATTAAAAAATAATTAAAACCATCCGACTTATTATGAAAAATGAAGATAGCAATTATTTTGCGGTAAATATGGAAAAATTAACATAAATAAGATAACAATTATGTTATAATTTTTTAGATAATAGTTGATTAATTGATTTTTGTTTAGTAAATTTTTTAGACGATCTTTAGGATTTTTTTTGGCATAAAATTTCTCCTTATAATTATATTTTTTAAATAAAAATCTTAACGATTCATCGTATCAAACATAGATACAAAATCTAGTTTTTTTTATTAGGTACATTTTTTTTATTAGGATACAAAATCTAGAGTTAAACGCTAACAAATTAAAACAAACCCAAATAAAGCAATTCCAACAATATCATATCGAAAAATAAGCAATTTCAAAAAACAAACTCTTTCCTCCTACTTCTCCTCATCTATAAATAGGGTTCCACCCATATGAAAAAAGAGCACACAATAAATCTATAGAGATAAAAAACTGAAGCTTTCAGAAGAAGAAAAACCACCATGTCTCCCTCCTTCTCTACACAATCACCATGTGCAGAAGCAACTCTTTATAATCTAGAGATGCAATGCCCGAAACTCAAGTCTAGTGATCAGTTAAATTTTTATATCAAAGTTATTTCTCGGTCAGTTGATTCTAATTCGGTTACACACCTGGACACATTGCTCCACAATTATGAAGAAGTGAGTTGCAAGAGATTCTTTCAAGAAGGTGAAGATTGGATTCAATCTATCTTGTGTCATCCCGATTTTCCATCTAAATCACTTGAGGGGCTAACAAAGAGGATCGTTCAAGAAGTTCATGAATTGTTCGATTTCGATCAAGTGTTTGATTCTGATCTTACTAATGAAGTTGGAGCTTGTGTTTCTCATCAGTACACTTTGCATCTTAAAATTGTCGTGGAGAAATAATTAGATAGAGAATTATTTAGGGATAAAAAATCTAGTATTATTTACTTTGTGTTGATTATTTCCTTGAATGCAAATTTTTAGTTAATATAAATATTTTGGACCTGTTTAATAAGATTAATTTTCATTAGTTTATAATAAATATATTTTATAAATTCATATAATTAAAATAGACTTGCTTGATGATGATATTATTTTACTAATTTCTCATGTGAAATATTTGATATTATTTTCTTCTTTACATTGTAATTGATCTCAATGATAGAGGGAATGGGATTGAGCTTGAAGTTTATGCATGATTTGTTTTTGATGAGAGATTGTTTGATTTTGATTTTGATAATGAAGTTGGAACTTATGACTCTCTTTGATTTACTTTGCAATTTAGAATTGTCGTCTAGATATAATTTAAATATGGAATGCTTTTTTTTTTTTAAATAATTTTTGTTAGTAATTGATTTTTTTTAAAAGAAAAACTCTTAGCAATTTATTTGAACGATCGTTAACATTATTTGATGAAAAGTTATCTTTAGGATACTATTTAAATTAATCATTCTATTATTATTATTATTATTATTATTATTATTATTATTATTATTATTATTATTGCTTAAAGGTATTGCAATGTCGGTGTAAATTTTTTTACACGGTTAGGGTATCACAACCCTTAAAATTAAATATTTTATATTTAATTTAAAGAAAAAAATTAAATTTTTACAAAATTCAACGGTTTGGATTTCACTGACAGTGTAAAACTGCTTTACACTGTCGGTGTATTTCCATTAAATCCTTATTAAAATACTATTAAGTAAAATATTTATCCCTTTTCACAAGAAATATCTATCACTTTATCTTCAATAATTTTTCTCTGGCTGATCTACAATGGCCATTATTAATGGTGCTATTGATGCCAAAACCCCTTCTCCACCCCTCAACCACCACAAGCCTCTGAATCATTACTACCATTTCTTCTAGCACTCAAGATTTCACGAACACCGCTTGAAACACAAACCCTAACAAAAGCTATCAGCGACAATTATTTGTGAGTTAATTTAATCAATAATTTAATCTCAATTTTTCCGCCGTGACACTTTTCAACTCTGAAAGTCTTGGTAAAGCTTTAGGTATTGTCATACCCTAATTTTCACTACAAGAAAACTGCACTTTAGCGTCGGCCATAAACCATCGCTAAAAGATAAAAAACCGACGCTAGTCACTGTTAGCGTCGGCTTAGCGTCGGTGTCGTAGCAGACGCTCCAAAGCTCGAAGCTAAGCATAGCGTCCAGCCAACGCTAAGCCTAGCGTCGGCTATAAGAAACACTAGTGTGACGCTAAAATATGGTTGAAAAGCAACACTATTGCAGGTTTTGCGTCGGCCACAGGCAACGCTAGCGTGTACACGTGCTTACATATGCTTGGCTTGCGCAATTACTATGTTTTACACGTCATACCCTAGCGTCGGTCAAATGCAACGCTAGCATATTACAAGTTTCGTGCGTTTAATTTAGCGACGGCTTTGGCCGACGCTATAATTAATATTTTTTTAAAAAAATTTCCCATTTTAAAGACGTTTATATTCCTGTTTCAAACAAACCCTACTTTTAATTTCTCTTTTTATGACACACCAGAACCTATTTATGAATATCCAACGAATGTTGCCTTTGTAAATGCATACATGATCCATACATAAAAAATTGCAATGTTATATCTAAAAACATATATTTTAAGAGAACAGTCAAAGTACAAACTTAGAAGAGACAAAACAAAATTGAGAAGTATCATAGCATAACACCGTCCCCGCGTTTTACCCAGACAACTTCTTTTCAAAATTGTAGCTTTGTTGATCCATCCAAAAACTCTAAAAACTTCTTTCCAAAATTGTAGTTTTGTTGATCCATCCATATACGAGTAATCTACATCCCCAAATAATAGATAAACCTGAAAGATCATGTATGGAGAACAAAATTAGATAACTTAAGATAATATTAACTAACAAAATCTATGATTAAATGACTTAATCACTTGAATAGATATGATTGGAATGCTGACTAATGGTACACTTGTTTATAAAATTCCCTTTATAAAATTCTCCACTCACACTCACTCACTATCTAAAAACTCATAATTACTTCTATGATGCAATGAACACAATAACTTTTTAGTAATTCTCCTAAATAAGTTTCATTTAAAAATTATCTCTAAATATAAGATTTTTTAAAACTATTATTAAATGCATTTATTTTAATCGTTTGTGGTCTGCAAAATAATCGTTTCTGAGGTCTCTGCAATGATGAGATTAATCAGAGTAAACAATTTGCTTACTTAGAAAATTAAGTAACATTTGAAATAACAATTACTAAGACCAACACCAAGAATAATTGATGAGGTTAATCAGTGCATCACTACTTAGAATAGATTATTAATTGTTCTCTAGTTTTAGTCTTCAAGTACATATAACATATATATGCCAATGCATTCTTCTTAAGTCTATAACAGGAAAAATTAAAGAACATATAAAACTAACATGTCTGCTTATCAATACTAAAAATTTAAAAATAAATATGTACAAATATGTTTACATTTAATTGTAGTGAATCAAATGCATAAAACAATTTTTTCCAATTCACCGTCGGCAAAATTTCTCGCATTATATATGGTATTGTTTGTGCTTTCACTAGTTCTAACTATGAAGCTCTATCTTAGGATACACTTCTACATTCCATACTCCAATTGTTCTCTTTAGATAACAAAAACATTCAACAATTTCAGTTATATGCTAAAATATTACATTCTTAAGTTGAAACTGATTATATTAAAAAACAAAAAAGAGTTCAGTATCATTTACTCTTTCTAGGACTAGAATATAGGTTAAATAGTAGTGGTTTATTATTTTTTTAAACACCACATTCATACAACCAGTGCACAGAACAATATTTGTTTGAAGCTTAAACATATTGGTACCACTAGTAGACATGCTAGACCAATAAACCAAACTTATCATGAATTAGATGGCCCCTTATGAGCTAGATCAAGAAACTAACCTTATCATAAATTAGGTGACCTCTAATGAGCTAAATTGCATTAAGTACCTAAAAAATAGGAAGGTAGAATTACCATGTATACATAGTAAAATAAAAGCTCATAATATGAAAAGGGGATCAAGAACTACACTGGGTAAGTCATAATAATTGTGACTCTTGTACTAATGTGGTTGATGGAGTTTACCTCCCTACAAAAAAGTTAAAACAAATTATGAATTATACAATATGTATAAATAAAACCAGCAACTTCAAGCAAGTGAAATCAGTAACTTCCTAAATATAAAACCAACAGGACCTACCACATTAGTTACCACTGTAGCAACCTGCCCTAAAAATTTAGACTTTTAGAGTCGCCACCTATTCTGAAGGGCGAATAGGAAACCCTACGCAGATATGAGATTCGGGGTAAGTTATTATAATCAGGTCGAGGGAAGGTGTTAGGCACCCTCAACCCTTTCCTATCGGCTTTGAATCTAAGGTAAAGGTTTATGGCTAAAATGTTGAGGTTTAATAGCTAAAGAATTGAATAGGGGAAAATTGAGATTTTAGGGAGGGGGACTCGCCTTGTTGCCAAGTGCCTACGTATCTCCTTAGGGAGAATCAGAGTCAACGTAGTTCGGGCACAGGGTTGTACGCCTTTGAATTTGAATTTGATATAGTTTTAAGGCTTTTTGAATGGCCTATCGTAGTTTTAGAAGTTGTGATTTGAAAGGCATTTTGAATTGCCTGATTGACAAGGATGAAAATCCGTAGTGTCGTGGTTTAGTGTTTTTTAAGATTTGGGCGTACAACCCTGATTTGATATGGCACCGTTAGATGCGGTGACCAATAGATTTGGCCAGTATAGCTAACGGATTAGGGCATTGCTGGTTACTCAGATCGATAGATTGATCGTCGCGGGCAGCAAATTAAGTGTGTTTTAAGTTTACGTATTTTTTATCCCTCGTCTAATGCGACTAATAGATTTAGTCGGGTCGAGGAGAGAATTATTCAAGGATTGATGTTTTTGCCAAAGGGCAATGGGATTAGACAAACCCTAATAGTATAAACCTTTATAGGTTTTTGTGATTTAATATAATAATTAAAATTAATTAAAATTAATTAAAATAATTAAATCGAGTAATTAAAATAATCGGAAGATAAATCCTAAATCCTAATATTAGCCTAATCCTAATTTTATCCTAACCTAATTAAAATTAATTAAATTAAATCTATACACATTTTTTTACAATTAAATAACATATGAGTTATATACAAATAATATAAAAAAAAAAATAAATATAAAACCTGGATCGGATCCTGTGTGTGTGGCCTGCGAAGCTCCATGGTGCTCCTTCACTCTTTGGACGCTAGATCTGAATAGCTTGCCATCCAACGGCTGTTGAGGGGAGTGCACCGTATGCCATTGTTGATGGGAAGCGCTGGATCCATAAACATATATTACCAACGAAAATAGAAGAAAATACATGTTGGACGCTGGGATCGAACCCAGGTCCCTCTGGTTCCAAGCTTCTCTCCTAAACCAAATGCGCTGCATCAAGTTGATGTTAAAACAATGATTCCAATTGATTATATATAAAAAACGCGCGGACTAAAATTCAAAAACAAAATAAAAAAAACAATACACGCGGACTGTTCTTCTTCCCCATGGAAATTCTGCAAATTAGGAACGCTTCTTGCTACGGTTTTCCACATGTAGCTATAACCCCATGCCCATCAATCCTGCAAATCACGGCCAAGAAACACAAAAACATAGCCCAGAACAATTATATATAACCTTACGAACACAATAGCATCAATCTTTTGGTCTGATTTCAAGCTCAACCCAAAAACCCCAATTTAGAGCTTAGGAACCCTAGCCATGGTGATCCCCTCAACCTGCAATTATATTCAAATTAGATAGCCCAGACGCGTTGTAAACATCACCCAGAACAGGAATATGTATTCAAATCTTATTTATATCGCATGAATGAACGAATTCAAATTCGAAATCACGAGCCCCAAAACCGTGGCTCAGCTATGGCGTTTCGTAAGTTCTTGATGAACAATAGTGATTAGGAATCCTTCGGAAGACGGCGAGGAGTTGTTTTCGTTCCTGAATTGGCTGGGTCTTGATCGAAATTCCTTCTCCGTTTGTTACGATTTTCTTCAGTTTTTTTTTTTAGCCTTTTCGGTTCTTCTTTTTTCCTGGAGGCAGCATCCTCTTTTTTTTCCGGCCCTCCCTTGTACAGTAAAAAAGTGTTATATTTATATTAATCCCAATTAGGGTTTTCTACACCTAATGGGCCTATTGCCCAACTAATCCTAACAATTAAAAATAATTTTGATAATAATATTTACATTAATACTAATAATCCTAATATATAATTAATAAAACTAGTTAATAATAATGTATACAAATTCTATAAGAATAATGTTAAAATAATATTAATAATATCACCTAATATTAATATTAATATTAATAATAAAATTACCAATATTAAATACTAATAGTTAGAAGTAATAAAAATTACTAATAATAATTCAAAATAAAAAACAAATGCAAATGTTAGTAAAAGAAAAATAATATTAACAAATGATGAAACCCTTGAAACACCTGTTAATCGCACCCCATTTATTTCTCAGGATATTTTATAAGAGGGCGGGTTTGACAATAGGAATGTCAAACCCCATGACTCTTAATTTTGACCCTTAATGAATTAAAAGATATAGATCTGATCGGGCAAATTTTGGGGTATGACAGCTGCCCCTGTTCAATCTTCTTAAACCTGAAGAGTCGGATAGGCACGTCTGCCTATCGTAATCTAAAGGTAGAAGATGATTGAACACTGAAATGCCCTGAAATTTGCCTTTGTTGGGAAGAAATTCCATGGGAGATGGGCTTACAGATGCCACCCAAGGTAAATACCCCTCTCTTTTGAATGCGAAGCAGATGCTTTCGAAAGGAATCACTGTGTTTCGATTGTAGCACGGCCTAAAAGGAAACCTGAATTTTATGCAATGTTATGATGCATGCGATGTATGATGCAGTAAGCTTCTCAAAAATAAATGAGAGCGATGTTTGTATATGCATTATGTATGAATGAGATATGCAATTGAATGATGCATGATTGTTAGTTATGTTAGTTGAAGTATGTTAGTAGCTCTGAAAAGAAAGATAACACCTTTGGTTGTTGGGTGAAGTTTTGAAGAAGATCACTGCCGAGGGACTAACGTGATAAACCCAACTTGAAGAACTGTTCGAGAAACCTTGTGATCAGGGAAAGTAAATCCCTACTTGCAAAGAGACGTAGCTTTGTATCACTTCCAGGGGACTAACGTGATAAGACATAATCTTATTGCTGCTCAGGGACTAACGCAATAAGTCATGGTTGGGGTTGAATTTGAAATTGAGATTGAAATAGGATAGAGTTTTGGTTACTGCCAAGGGACTAACGTAACAAAGAACTCGGTGCCATATCACTGCCAAGGGACTAACGTGATAAGACGTAACGCAATAGGTCACGATTTTAAATGAAATTGAAGGTGCCATTATCACTGCCAAGGGACTAACGTGATAAGACGTAACGCGAGGGTTACGATTTGAATTTGAAATTGAAGGTGCCATTATCACTGCCAAGGGACTAACGTGATAAGACGTAACGCGATAGGTTACGATTTGGATTGGAATTGAAGGTGCCATTATCACTGCCAAGGGACTAACGTGATAAGACGTAACGCGAGGGTTACGTTTTGAATTTGAAATTGAAGGTGCCATTATCACTGCCAAGGGACTAACGTGATAAGACGTAACGCTAGGGTTACGATTTGGTTTGAAATTGCCGTTATCACTGCCGTGATAAGACGTAACGCTAGGGTTACGATTTGGTTTGAAATTGCCGTTATCACTGCCGTGATAAGACGTAACGCGAGGGTTACGATTTGGTTTGAAATTGCCGTTATCACTGCCGTGATAAGACGTAGCGCGAGGGTTACGATTTGGTTTGAAATTGCCGTTATCACTGCCGTGATAAGACGTAACGCGAGGGTTACGATTTGGTTTGAAATTGCCGTTATCACTGCCGTGATAAGACGTAACGCGAGGGTTACGATTTGGTTTGAAATTGCCGTTATCACTGCCGTGATAAGACGTAACGCGAGGGTTACGATTTGGTTTGAAATTGCCGTTATCACTGCCGTGATAAGACGTAACGCGAGGGTTACGATTTGGTTTGAAATTGCCGTTATCACTGCCGTGATAAGACGTAACGCGAGGGTTACGATTTGAATTTGAAATTGCCATTATCACTGCCGTGATAAGACGTAACGCGAGGGTTACGATTTAGTTTGAGATTGAAATTGGATTTGAAATGGGATTTGGATTATGATGTAACAGTTAGACGGAAACTGACTACCAAACGAGAATTGGATTTAATGTAACAGTCAGACGGGAACTGACTTTGCAATGATTTGCCAGGACGAGAACTGGACTTTGTAAGGATTTGAAATGCTAATGAAAATTGGACCTCTGTGATATGTAATGTGTGAATGCCCCATATGATATGTATATGCTAATGCGTATGTATATGTTTTATGAGTGAAATGAACAGCACGGTTGCTATCATCGGTAAGGTTACCAGAAACCGTCAATCAGGTGATTGGAGAATAAACATTCAGTAATGGCATCGGTAAGGTTACCGGAAACATCAATCAGGTGATTGGGAAGAATATCTCAGTAAGGTTACTGGCATCGGTAAGGTTACCAGGAAGCAGGTGGATAGTATAGCTTAGCACCAGAGTTTTGAATTGGATGTTTGGATGTATGGGATAATGCTCATGCTTATGCATATGTTGATTGATGTAATGTGTGGAATGAAACAACGTCTTCTATAAGACTACCTGAAAAGGTTTTCCGAGATGGATATGAATATTTGTCTTAAAGAAAACTGAAAAGGATGCCAAATCGCTTTGAAAAGACTACCTGAAAAGGTACTTAGAACAAGAATGTCTCGAAGAGGACTACCTTAAAAGGTACTTAGAGAAAGAATGCCTTGAAGGAAACTACCTGAAAAGATTCCTGAAAAGGATGACAATTCGTCTTGAATAAGACCGCTTGAGGAAACTCCTAGAAAGGATCGTGAGATTTGTCTTAAAGAAGACTACGTAAAAAGTTACGGTGTAATGTATCAACCAATGTATGTAATGCATGATTTGTATGTATTTGTATGATGCTCCAATGGTAGGTTATTAATAACCAAAGCGTATATAGTTCGCTGGAGTTGCAGGTTTGTTTGATAAGATGGGGTGTGATGCTAGCGCGATTCCCCGATACTGTTTTTGAACTTTGATGATCGTAGTTAGGAGAAATATTTGTTTGATGTTGTAAAGTGTGAGAACGCCTTTATGTTGTGCGCCTTGCCCCAGTTTGGGCTTTTGAATTACTCCACGCCTTTAACCTTTTGAGGTTCTCCACACCTTTAACCTTTTGAGGTTCCCCACACCTTAAACCTTTTGAATTGTTTGCCTTATGGATTCGATATCCAATTCCCCAATGTTTAGTGGAAAAGAATGCTTATGAGGGAAGTGCCCCAGGAAAATAACCCTGTCATGTGCTTCTACGTTTAGAATGAAGGGTGTGCCCCTGATTTCCGGGATATGGAGGGTTATCCATGTTGTTCTATCCTTTTGAATTTGAATTCTTCCCATGTTTGACATGCCCCTGATTGAGATTGCTTTCGAGATATGACCCAAGTCGATTTCCCTTTAGGAAGAATGCCCCCGGTTAATAGGATTATTGCTTGTATGCCCCTGCGATCCTTGAGTTTTTGCCCCTGTCAAGGGGAACCCCCTAGATGTGATTCCCCCCATTCCAGAGTCTTTATTAGAAAGATCGCCTTTGATTAAACCAATTTCGAGATCTCCTCGATGCTAAGTGTATGTTCGTAGATGGCGTTGTACCCTTTGAGAAGTAACTCCAATGCGATGCGTATGCAAGTTTTGAAATCGAAGTCCGTTATGAATTAGGACTGGATGGTTTTGAAAAGAACGCTTGAAGAAGCGCAGTGGTTAGAAATAGTTTTAACAAACCTTAGGAGTCAGTGATAACAGAATCCTGCTTAATATGCTTTCAAAGTTAACCTTGCCTCAATTAGGACTTTTGAATGTTGTAACTTGGCCTGGTTCACAATTTTAAGAAACAATGGATATAAGGCTCAAAGTTTATTTACCCCACCCCTTTCTCCTTGATGTTCTCCGAATCCTAAAAGTTCGCTTAATCCAATGGATATGCTTTGTTTGCAAGAGAATCATTTTAGCTTTGATGTTGAGCGTAAGCCTTAGTAGAGATCCAAGCATTGATGAAAATATTGTAAAGATCCAAGCATTGATGTGAAGCTTCGATGAATTAGCAGTCACAAGATTATCCTTTGCATTTCACCTTTGTTTTGTTTTTATCCCTTATTTTTGCATGAACCAATTCCTTCGAGTTTGATCCATCGGGATGCCCTAAATTTTGCCTAAGTCATTTTTGTTTTCTTTTATGCAATTTTCCGTTTTGACTTAGCGGGCGCTTTTCTCCTTTTTCTTTTGAATTCTCCTTTTGAGATTGATCCTTGGATATTGAATGTTGTGACTGCTATGTTGGTTTTGATTTGCAAGCTTCGCCTTTGTTACTTCCTCGATCTTGAATGATGTAATGAGGAAGAAGACGGTTATCTCCATTACTTCCTCATTCTTAGATGAATGCGAGGGAGAAGATGTGCTCGAACCTTTGCTTTGCTTGATCCTTATGCTTGAACCCTTGTATGGATTGACTGATTCTCTTGACAACTAAAATACACCATTGAATTAAATGAAGTCTACCCTGCCCCTGGTTAAAATCAAGGTTTATTTGAAAAGTAGAAACAAACTCCAACTCCTGGCTCGAGGGGGGTAACGAGGGATTAACATCCTTATATCTCCACTGTTTAGAAATTGAAGCAATGCCTGTACATCCTCGGCTCGGTCTTACCTTGAAAGCATATGTTTAGCTGGACTTAGTCATTTGTATTCGTCATTCTCCCTCAAGTTTGTTAATAATTCTAAAAATAGAAGTGTGCGACTAGAAAGTCGTAGTAGTGAACGAATGAATCGACTCCAAAACCTGCATGGTCATCCCATTAGAATTGTTGATTCGAAGGTACAACTTTTATCTTGAGTGGCACTTAACGATCGTAGAGGTTGAAATTTTGAGCATGATAGACACCTATTGACCCTAGGGATAATCTCCTTTGTAGATCCATCGACTTGGTTTTACTCCTTAGTTAATGAACTTGTAGAAGTGAGGGTAATCTCGGATTCTCCTTGGACATGTCAAACCTGTTGGGAATAAATCGTTAGCGGTGGGTTTTCGTCGTATCGGAACTTCATGAGTTTCCTTCGACTGAACCTCTTTTGCTTTTCTTAAGGATAGTATCACCTATGACCCTTTTTCCCTTTGGTGTGGGGTTGACATACGTCGCATTCCCTCCATCGTAGTCATGCATCTTTGTTCAGGGTATTGCCCCAGTTGGACTGATCCTTGCCCCCAGGTTATCATTGAGCGTCCTTGAAAGTTTGATATGTTCTAAGATGAACCCCTTTATGACTAGATACATCTTGAGTGTATCTATGAGGGAACTTCTTTGTTGAACTAATCCTTGCTCGATGACAACCCGTTACGGAAAGGCATGGACATGCGGCTGGCGTGGTGAAAGACATCCCCCTTTTTTTTTGCTCCTTCCCAATGATTTATCCTCCTTTCTCCATAGTCTATGATCCCTTTTCTTTCTTCGGGAGTTTCGGGAAACCGGCTAGCACAGGAAGCGTGGATGCGGGCGAAGATGCAAATGTAAATGTATGAATGCATGGAAATGCAAATGCATGGGTATGCGGGACTCCTTGTATTGTAACTCCGTATATGCAATGCAGACGTGTAACATATAATCCTAGGGATAACTTTAGAGGTGACATTAGACCCTAGCGAAATCCTTGCGAGATAGATGTTATGACATGCCAATGGAAACCCTTTAGATCAGGGAGTATGTAGAAGGTGGCGGTTGGTGACCATTCAAGATAGTCACCAAGTCTCATGGCCATTGAGAGGCCAATCAACGTGTACCAATGAAGTTGCCCTTGGTAGGAAGGTTCTCTATGCGGAACACAATCTATATAAGGACAATATCGGATGAAGTGAAATCCCTACAGGCTAGGGATGACAGATGTATAGATGGGGATCCAAACCCTACAAGTTAGAGGGTGCGCGGAAATAAGCATGGAGTGACCGTTCAGGACAGTCACTAGATCTCATAGCCATCGAGAGGCCAATCGAACGCATACTAATGAAGTTGTCCTTCGGGGAAGGACGCGTCATATGGATGTAAAAGAAAATCCCTATAGGCTAGGGAGCACGTAGGAGCAAGCACGGGGTGACCGTTCAAGACAATCACTAGATCGTATGGCCATCGAGAGGCCAATTGATGTATGCTAACAAAGATGTCCTTCGTATGAAGGATGCGATTCTAGAATTAGAATCCCTATAGGCTAGGGAATGCGTAGATGTAGGCACGAGGTGACCGTTCAAGACAGTCACTAGATCGCATGGCCATCGAGAGGCCAATTGACGTGCTTAAATGTAGATGCCCCTCGTGGGAAGGACATGGTCTTAGCAATAGAGTCCCTGCAGGCCAGGGAACGTGTAGGAGTACCTGCAAAAAACTTAAAATACAAGGCATTCGCAGCATATAAATTGCACATATATAATAAGCACGTAAGCACATAGGCCCTAGGTTCATAGGTTCGACGTAACGGCTTAGGGTGCCTACCCTTCCCATTGGTATGTTCTAGAAGGTCTCATGGGGTTGTTCGTAGCCGCCGAGATTTTTTGTCTCTTTGGATTTTAGAACAACTCATTTTATCCATGAGGTTCGAATTTTAGGGGTAGGTTCCCAGAGAGATCAGCCAAATACCAAGTCCAGCCCTCAACAAGGTCGAGCCTCGTATCAGACTTTTCCGGATATTCAACCCACTCTGAGTGGAATTATAATAAGACTCGTAGGCGATGTAATTCCCCTCTGGTCATTATTATAATTCCCACGCTTAGGTTTAACGCAATTTATATACAACCCAAAGTATGCAGTAAAATAACAAATATTCAAGTACACAAATATTTAATTAAATCACTGTAGATAAATGAAATTGCGACTAAATAAATAAATAAATAAAAATTTAGATATTTATAAAAAAATACAAACCCTAAAATGGCGAATAAACCAAACCCTAAAAAATTTGCCAAAACCCTAAATGATTCGCCAAAACCTAAACCCTGCCAAAACCTAAAGGAGCATAATAATTTACAGTTTTGTTATCACTAGTTCCCCAGCAGAGTCGCCAGCTGTAGCAACCTGCCCTAAAAATTTAGACTTTTAGAGTCGCCACCTATTCTGAAGGGCGAATAGGAAACCCTACGCAGATATGAGATTCGGGGTAAGTTATTATAATCAGGTCGAGGGAAGGTGTTAGGCACCCTCAACCCTTTCCTATCGGCTTTGAATCTAAGGTAAAGGTTTATGGCTAAAATGTTGAGGTTTAATAGCTAAAGAATTGAATAGGGGAAAATTGAGATTTTAGGGAGGGGGACTCGCCTTGTTGCCAAGTGCCTACGTATCTCCTTAGGGAGAATCAGAGTCAACGTAGTTCGGGCACAGGGTTGTACGCCTTTGAATTTGAATTTGATATAGTTTTAAGGCTTTTTGAATGGCCTATCGTAGTTTTAGAAGTTGTGATTTGAAAGGCATTTTGAATTGCCTGATTGACAATGATGAAAATCCGTAGTGTCGTGGTTTAGTGTTTTTTAAGATTTGGGCGTACAACCCTGATTTGATATGGCACCGTTAGATGCGGTGACCAATAGATTTGGCCAGTATAGCTAACGGATTAGGGCATTGCTGGTTACTCAGATCGATAGATTGATCGTCGCGGGCAGCAAATTAAGTGTGTTTTAAGTTTACGTATTTTTTATCCCTCGTCTAATGCGACTAATAGATTTAGTCGGGTCGAGGAGAGAATTATTCAAGGATTGATGTTTTTGCCAAAGGGCAATGGGATTAGACAAACCCTAATAGTATAAACCTTTATAGGTTTTTGTGATTTAATATAATAATTAAAATTAATTAAAATTAATTAAAATAATTAAATCGAGTAATTAAAATAATCGGAAGATAAATCCTAAATCCTAATATTAGCCTAATCCTAATTTTATCCTAACCTAATTAAAATTAATTAAATTAAATCTATACACATTTTTTTACAATTAAATAACATATGAGTTATATACAAATAATATAAAAAAAAAATAAATATAAAACCTGGATCGGATCCTGTGTGTGTGGCCTGCGAAGCTCCATGGTGCTCCTTCACTCTTTGGACGCTAGATCTGAATAGCTTGCCATCCAACGGCTGTTGAGGGGAGTGCACCGTATGCCATTGTTGATGGGAAGCGCTGGATCCATAAACATATATTACCAACGAAAATAGAAGAAAATACATGTTATGTTGGACGCTGGGATCGAACCCAGGTCCCTCTGGTTCCAAGCTTCTCTCCTAAACCAAATGCGCTGCATCAAGTTGATGTTAAAACAATGATTCCAATTGATTATATATAAAAAACGCGCGGACTAAAATTCAAAAACAAAATAAAAAAAAACAATACACGCGGACTGTTCTTCTTCCCCATGGAAATTCTGCAAATTAGGAACGCTTCTTGCTACGGTTTTCCACATGTAGCTATAACCCCATGCCCATCAATCCTGCAAATCACGGCCAAGAAACACAAAAACATAGCCCAGAACAATTATATATAACCTTACGAACACAATAGCATCAATCTTTTGGTCTGATTTCAAGCTCAACCCAAAAACCCCAATTTAGAGCTTAGGAACCCTAGCCATGGTGATCCCCTCAACCTGCAATTATATTCAAATTAGATAGCCCAGACGCGTTGTAAACATCACCCAGAACAGGAATATGTATTCAAATCTTATTTATATCGCATGAATGAACGAATTCAAATTCGAAATCACGAGCCCCAAAACCGTGGCTCAGCTATGGCGTTTCGTAAGTTCTTGATGAACAATAGTGATTAGGAATCCTTCGGAAGACGGCGAGGAGTTGTTTTCGTTCCTGAATTGGCTGGGTCTTGATCGAAATTCCTTCTCCGTTTGTTACGATTTTCTTCAGTTTTTTTTTTTAGCCTTTTCGGTTCTTCTTTTTTCCTGGAGGCAGCGTCCTCTTTTTTTTCCGGCCCTCCCTTGTACAGTAAAAAAGTGTTATATTTATATTAATCCCAATTAGGGTTTTCTACACCTAATGGGGCTATTGCCCAACTAATCCTAACAATTAAAAATAATTTTGATAATAATATTTACATTAATACTAATAATCCTAATATATAATTAATAAAACTAGTTAATAATAATGTATACAAATTCTATAAGAATAATGTTAAAATAATATTAATAATATCACCTAATATTAATATTAATATTAATAATAAAATTACCAATATTAAATACTAATAGTTAGAAGTAATAAAAATTACTAATAATAATTCAAAATAAAAAACAAATGCAAATGTTAGTAAAAGAAAAATAATATTAACAAATGATGAAACCCTTGAAACACCTGTTAATCGCACCCCATTTATTTCTCAGGATATTTTATAAGAGGGCGGGTTTGACAATAGGAATGTCAAACCCCATGACTCTTAATTTTGACCCTTAATGAATTAAAAGATATAGATCTGATCGGGCAAATTTTGGGGTATGACAACCACCAAGGATCTTGGGTTATCAATGTTAAAAACAAAGTTCTCCAACAATGACAGCGTTGCAACTTTAAGATTTTCCACCGCTGCCACTTTCAAACGACTTTCCCAAAAGACCGTGAAACTAGTCTCATAAGATTATTAAGAAGAATGCCAATAAAAGTGTCATAAATAGCTACAACCTTTTTTTTTCATATTTAAAACAAACTATTACATGACATATCAAACAAACTATATGATATACAAAATCATTGTTATTTATTTGAATTATTATGCTAAAGGAATCTTAATATCCAACCATCAAACTCCATTACATCTTATAGAAACCCTTAGTAAAAGCTAATCCTAAGACTTAGAACAAATGTAGTGCCACCCATCTATGATAACTTGGAAAAAATGTAAAATATAAATAAGAAAGCAACAATACCCATGCTAAGTAGAGTGAGCACGGAGTAATTACCTTAATCTTCAAAACTTCTTTTTACAAAGTAGATTTTAGCTTCTCTGTTTCCTATTTTCTAACCGAATAATCAATAGAGTCTCATTAGCTAAGCCGACAATATTAAGCCAAAATAATTTAACCAAGTATTCTAAAACCAGTATGACATAACAAATGAAAGTAATTTAAGCCAAGATATTCTGACCAACAAATATAACTTAAATCAGGTTATATATGAATAGGATAAACAGAATCAACAATTTAAACTAAACATTATTCAAATTTATTCAGCCATAACAAAGAACAAACCGAAACGACGAATCGAAACAACGAATCGCCCAATTGAAATGACATGTGTATACAACGAATGGAAAATCATTCAAGAAAATGCAACAGGAAGCAGGCCATCTAACGCAGATTCAAAAAATTAAAACAATCGAAGGAAAGCAATCAATTTTATTTTCTATAAATGCTTACAAAACAAGTTACCCCGATGGGTTTTGTAATCACATAGAACTATACATACCTCATCACAACCAGATTCCATCATCACTTGATAGACCTAGTAACAAGTTCTGTAGCTGCATAAAAACCAATCAAAACCCAAAATTCAACAATCATAAACAAAAGAAAAATAACTTAACAATTTTCTAGAATTCCTCATGATAAACCCTCCAATAAAAACTGAATTTTTACCAACGCCTATTCTTCTGTAGGGTTAGATAACAACAAGCATGGTAATGTAACCTCTAAAAGTGTTACGATGCTCTCCAATTTTATAAACCACCGTACCTACACACCTACCCTTATGAAACGCCTAGAACAAAAACCACAAAAATCGAAGTGATTAATGACAAATTGAGAAATGATACAGAAAACAAAAAGTGAAAAGACGAGAAATTTGGAACCATGAAAGAAAGATGAGACCATAGATAGATGAAGTAACGATAAGTCAAGCTGGAGTTCTTCTTCGTCGACGAGGTTCATGAGGAGAGAGAGGAGTGTTCGCCGCCGTAACTGACGAATTCGATGGATTAAGAGAAGAAACGATGATGTCGAAAATGGAGATTGAGCAGCTGAGACTTAGGGTTCGCGTTTGAGATTGGGAGACTGAGAGACTAGGTTTAACGTATTTCAGAGTTGAGACTGAGACTTAGGGTTCTTTTTTTGATTTGTTTTTATTTTGCTTTATTATTTGAGAGCTGAGACTGAGACTAAAAGGTTTATAGTTTTAATTTTTATTTTATTTTATTAATTTAGTATTTATTTTATTTTACTTATTAATATATAATTTTGGTAATATTTTTTTAGTTTTATGTTATTAATTTAGTTAATATTTATTTTTTTAGTTTAGTTTTTATTTTATTTTATTTTATTATTAAGTTAAAGTTTTAATATTGATTATATTTTATAAATTTTAATTTGATATAGTTTTAATTTTAGTTTATTAATTGATATATATTATTTTATAAATTTCATTTTAATTTTAATTTATATTTTTTGTCTTTTTTTTAATTTATAGTGTTATTAATTTATTGTTTTAATCTTATTTAGTTTTATTTCATTAATTTTTTAATTATTTTATTTTATTAATATATAATTTTAATTTTAGTTTATGAATTATATTTTAATTTAGTTTTTATTTTCATTTATTAATTCAATGAAAATTTTATTTTATTTTTTTGAGATTGATAAAATTATAAATTTTATTTAAAGTTTTTTGAATATAATTTGTGTTTAATTTATAAAAATTTCAAACTAATATAAATAATTTAAAACAAATATAAATTAAAAAAAGGAGGCAAATGAAAATAGAGAGGGAAAAGAAAATTTTTTTGCACCAAAAATAGCGTCGAACAAAGCCCTTGCCAAGGTTAAAAATAAATAATTAACTACATTAAAAAAGGAGAAAAATAAAATAGATGGGAAAAACATTAGCGACGGCCAAAGCTGACGCTAGTTATGCAAAAAATTCAGACCATTTAAAAATGAGGCAAAAAATTGGGGGGAATAAATGGGGGGAAACGAAAAAATTTCACACCAAATTTAGCGTCGGTTTTGGCCGACACTAATATTAATGCTCAAATAAAAATAAAAAACAAGTGCTTTAACCCTTTTAGCGTCGGCTTAGTAGGACGCAAAAGCAACGCAATTAGCGTCGGAGTCGGGACCGACGCTACTTCGCTGAAGCTAAATCACCATTTTCTTGTAGTGTTTGATCCTCCTGAGATGTCACATCTCCAGATATTTCATCAACTGAAGACAAGTACCTAGAGCAATCACTTGTTCACCAAGTACTCAGTCTAGGGTTTTCAAAGGGACAATAAGTTCAAACAAAGGATCAATCAGTGAAAAAATGATTTTTAACACAATCATATGACTCAGGTTTCAAACAATGAAATTTCAATCAAACTTCTTCTTCATCACATGTTTCACACCAAACACAATACTTATTAGCACACTCTTATTTATACTCTTTTTGTTATTTTCTTTTTCAAACTTTTTCTCTTTTTTCTTTCTTTTTCTTTTCTTTCTTTTTCACACATTTTCTTTTCTTTTCTTTCTTTTTCTTTTCACAGCCTCATATCAACCACAATATAAATGGGTAAGCATCATCTCCCCAACTTGAATTCAACCACAACATAAAGTGAATACTCCCTACTTTCTAAGGCAAGGTAAAAATACAACTAAACATCATAGTTGAGGGTTCAAGAAAACAAAGAATCAAACATCCATACACAATAGAGAATTAAATGCTCATAGACAAGCATTAAACAAAAACAATATGGATGTTGACAAAAAGGTTCAAAAGAGGTTACTAATGGTCACACACTCACAAGGTGAATTGATATATGGCTATGGTAGTTGTGCTCAAAATCAAACAAGTGCCTTGATCACTTTCGTGCATTCACAAAAACATTACAAACGAAATATTAAACATAATAATATCCAGTTAAAACAAGAAATGTCGGTCACTCGCATATATACACAATGGAAAGGCACCTCACATTTATGGTAAAAAGGGAAAACTAATTGTGATTCAAGTCATGAGGAAGTTATGAAAAAAGAATGAGTAATATGAAATTTGAACAAATGAAAAGTCTCAAAAACATGTTATGCTATAAAAGCGATAAACGAGTACCTTGCTACGTACAAATTTGAACAATCATTACCGCATAACCGGCATGTTGAATCTATCAACATCGGAGAATTACCAAATGCGACTCCAAGTAATCGGGCCAAAATTTGAGTCTAAACAACAACAAAAGAATTAAAAAATAAAACTGTAAAATACTATACTATAAAGCCTTGGTGTAAGTGGGAAAAAGGCTAGCCAAGTGAACCATTAAAAAGAGTTCACTAGACAAAAGCAACACAGCGCGCGACGCGCCCTCAAGACCGCGCGACGCGCCCTCAAGACCGCGCGACGCGCCCTATGTTCTGCCAAACCAAGCTCTCCAGCTCCCAGGCCGTGCGACACGCCCTCTTTGCGCGCGACACGCGCTACACCAGAAAAGCAAAAACCAGTCCAGAAGACTGCACAACTGGTGTAGCCTCCACTTAACACCTACACATATCATTTTACACAACTAACAGAATTTACAAAATTCAAAACCGTTGGGGTGCCTCCCAACAAGCGCTTGTTTTACGTCGTAAACTCGACGCCTTTATTGTGCTCGGGTAGTAGCTTCCTCCACGACACGCCAACGCTTTCGCCCAATCGTGAACCTAAAGAAAGTATCCTAACTACACACGAACAAACATTACAAAACAAGAGAATATGCAACAATACGTAAACAACACGTATTAACAAACACGTAACGATAAGTAAAAATACTATTTTTACTAAAGTTTGGTGAAATTAACTAAACAAGTTGAAAAGTGAAGATTTGAAATTAAAGAACTATCTAAGTTCAACTTGTTTAATAATTCCACCAAACAAAATTAGAACATGTATCTATACAATCCACTATACAAAAGTATACAAGTATAAGGAAATCCACAAAAATACGATATTCACAAAACTCAAAACAAAGAAACTATCGCAATGCGAATTCAATAGAAACACCAATCCCCGGCAACAGCGCCATTTTGTTGGAGCGGTAGAGCGGCAAGCAACAAAAGTTTTGGAAATATTTATCCGAGAATTTATCGTATCCACAGAGATTAGTGCTATTGAACTGCCGTTCGACGGATTCTTAGTTATGAGTTAGGGTTTTGAATGAATTTAAATATGAAATGGAAAAGTAAATATCAACACAAAAAGAATACATTCTTCAAATAGAAGAAACTATCAAGTATTGCATATAATCTACTCTTCACAAACTTAAACTTATCGACCAGTTGCACTCAGTCTACTATACTCCTTAAACCATTCACGTGTTGCCCGTTGTCGGCATTCGTATCCAAACACCTCCACGAGTTCTATCGTATGCTTGGTTGACGATTTCTCCACCAATCAAACATACGATAACTTACCGTGTTAAATTAAAATATTGCTCGATCGACGATCTCTCCACCGATCGAATAACCCGGTAGCATTACGAACCAACACAAAGTGAACATTAACTCTTCATCTATCTCTACAATCAAGAAGCTAATGATTATCTCTCCTAATCAAGATTTGTGAGGTCTATCTCTACAACAACACAAACCCCTAACATCAAGATGCAAAACAACCCACCAAACATAACCCAAACATCAAGATGTAAAAAATCAGGAAAAACAACAAGTTTATATTGTAAAGCAAACTTTATACAACACCATGGGCGACAAATATACATGAGATCAAAGTATATATATACAAAACCCACAAATGAAACCACAAAGAGAAGAAAAGAAGAAAAACCCAAAAATCTCACGGTTTGTCGGCTCCGATTGATGAAGGATTCAACCCCGGATCATCCATTTGACAACTCCAATGTGTTTTCTAGCATCTTTCCACTCAAAAAATGCTATTGGATGGATTGGAGCTCTAAAATATCCAACCATGCCCTAAAATATCTGATTTCCGCCTATTTATACAATTCTGGATCTGGTACAGCGCGCGTCGCGCGCAGGAGCGCGCATCGCGCCCAACCTGCTGAATTGAAAAAACAGCTTTTAGTAAAAATGACGTAACTTGAGAACCGTAGCTCCGATTTGCGCCCGGTTCGAAGCGTTGGAAAGCTTATTCAATTTCCTATCTAACAATGACAACATATCAACCAAATTGGTGATTTATTATTCTTTGGTTTTGAGCTTTATTCTTCGATGCGCTTGTTCCGTTGCTCAAAAACGCGCGTTTGAAGCCGTGTCTTCGACACGTTATTGCTCATGCTCCAAATACGCAAGAATACCTATAAAAAGAGTAGAAAACTATCAAAAAGTATAAAAGTGTATGAAAATATATCTATTCACAAAGTATACGTATTTATGCACAAAACGGGGTATTATTCAAACGTTATTAACAAAAAGTATCGATAAGTGCCACTATTTACAATCACAAAATAACTACATTTTGGCACTTAACACTCACTTCAAAGAAACTCTCTTGTATGGAAGGGAGTCCCTGACCTTTGAAGAAGTTCAATCAGCCATGTATCCTAAAGACTTGAACGAACGAAAGGAGCATAAACCTTCGACTGCTGTTGAAGGTTTGGCCGTTGAGGGAAAATTCTTGCGAAAAGGATAGTAAGTTCGACAAGAAGAAGGGAAAAAGTCAGCAGAAGTCTTACAGTGGCAAAACATTTGGCATTCGATGCTATCATTTTAAGAAGGAGGGGTACACAAGAAAGGTGTGCCCTGAACGCGTGAAAGATTATGGAGGTAAGGATAATGGCAATGCAACCATTATTCAAGATGATTTTGAATCATCTAATGTTCTTCTTGTGGTTTCAAGTGGTGACTCTAGTAAGGAGTGGATTATGGATTCAGGTTGCACTTGGCACATGACTCCAAACAAAGACTTGTTCGAGGAATTATATGATCAAGATGGTGGATCTGTATTGCTGGGAAACAACAAAGCTTGCAAGATTGCGGGTGTTGGATCTGTGAGATTCAAGCTCTATGACGATTCAATAAAGTTGTTGAATGAAGTCGGGTATGTTCCTGATTTGAAGAGAAATTTGATTTCTCTTGGTGAATTCGACAAGAAAGGGTTTTCCAAGGAGAGAAAAGTATCCTAAGAGTCATGAAGGGGTCGAAGGAAGTCTTGAGAGGCGTGAAGAAACAAGGCTTGTATACCCTTGAGGCTGAAGTTGTAAGTGGTTCGACAAATGTTGCATCCACGAAACTTTTGTCGAAGACGGAAATTTGGCACATGAGATTGGGCCATGTCAGTGAAAGGGGTCTGGTCAAATTAGGGAAACAAAATCTGCTTGGTGGAGACAAAGTCAAAAAGCTGAAGTTTTGTGAACCTTATGTACTTGGAAAACCTTGCAGAGTGAAGTTCAACAAAGGCAAACAAAGAACACATGAATCTCTTGATTACATCTATGCTGATCTCTGGGGGCCTACAAGGTGTCCATCATATTCAGGAGCGAGATATTTCCTATCCATAGTAGATGACTATTCAAGAAAATTATGGGTATTCATCCAGAAGACTAAGGATGAAACTTTTGAGAATTTCAAAAGTTGGAAGACTCTGGTCGAAAATCAGACTGGCAGAAAGGTCAAGAGATTGAGAACCAATAATAGCCTTGAATTTTGCAATGAGGCGTTCGACAATTTTTGTGCTGCCTCTGGTATTACAAGGCATAGAACTACTGTAGGTACTCCACATCAAATGGTTTGGCTGAAAGGTTTAATCAAACTATTTTGGAGAGAGTTAGATACATGTTGACTAGTGCTGGATTACAGAAGGTGTTTTGGGCTGAGGCGGTTTCAACAGCAACATATGTGATAAACAGATGTCCTTCAACAGCGTTAGATATGAAGACACCTGAAGAAGTTTGGTTCGGACATCCACCAGATCTCGACACACTAAGAGTATTTGGCTTAGGCAAGATAAGGTCGAACCTAGAGCTCTGAAATGCATGTTCATGGGATATCCTGAAGGAGTCAAAGCTTATAGGCTACGGTGCCTAGAGCCAGGTCACTGGAGGAGTATCACCAGTCGAGATGTAGTTTTCAATAAAGCTGAAATGGATTTTAAGAAAACTGATGATGTTGGTCGAAATACAGAAACACCTGACGAAGAGCTGGAATAGGTAGAGATTCCTGTTGAGGTGGAGCATGTTGATGCTGAATTGCATATCCCTGATGAAGTCGAAGAAGAAGCAAAAGATGTCGAGAAAGTTGATGAAACTGTCGATGACTACCTATTGTCAAGAGATAGGTCAAGAAGAGTCATCAAGCCACCTCAGAGGAGTTGAAATAAGACTGAATGGATGAAGGCCATGAATGATGAGATGAAATCTCTTCATCATAATCACACCTGGGAACTGATCAAGAAACCTGCTGGAGCAAGGTTAGTCAGTTGTAAATGGATTTTCAAAGTTAAGGAAGGAATCGAAGGAGTAGCGTCGAAAAGATAAAAGTCAAGGTTGGTCGCAAGGGGGTTCACTCAGAAAGAAGGTGTCGACTTCAATGATGTGTTTTCTCCTGTTGTGAATCATAGGTCCATTTGAATGTTGCTTGCCATGGTGGCACAATTTGATCTTGAACTGGAACAGATGGATGTGAAGACTGCATTCTTGTATGGTGATCTAGATGAAATGATCCCGATGAGGCAACCTGAAGGGTATGTCAAAAAGGGGAAGGAAGAATATGTGTGCAAGATAAAGAGATCTTTATATGGATTGAAACAATCTCCCCGAGAGTGGAATAGGATATTCGACAAGTTCATGGCACGCATAAGTTTTATTAGAAGCCAGTTCGACCATTGTGTTTACTTCAGATTTCTACCTGGTAATTCATTTGTTATTTTGTTGCTTTATGTGGATGATATTCTCATAGCAAACAACAATGTCGAAGATGTAAAAAGGGTGAAGGCTGAACTCAATAAGGAGTTCGATATGAAGGATTTGGGAGCTGCATCCAGGATTCTTGGAATTGACATTCGAAATGATAGAAAGCAGTCGAAATTATGCTTATCTCAATAGGCATACCTACGGAAGATTCTCGAAAAGTTTGGAATGTCGAATTCAAAGCCTGTTGTGACTCCAACAAACCCTCAATTCAAGCCGAGTATTGATCAGTATCCCAGTATTGATGTCGAAAGAGCTTATATGAATAGCATTCCATATGCTAATATAGTAGGTTTTTTTATGTATGTTATGGTCTGTACTAGACCCGACATAGCTTATGCAATAAGTATTGTAAGAAGGTACATGGTGAATCCTGGAAAGGCTCACTTGAAAGCATTGAAGTGGATTTTAAGGTACATAAATAGGTCTCTGAACAGGGTCCTAATTTATGGTGGAGCCTTAGATGAAGATAATAAAACAGTAATCGAAGGATATGTCGACTCTGATTATGTAGGTTGTATGGATTCTAGAAAATCTATTTCTGGATATGTTTTCACTATGTTTGGCACTGCAATTTGTTGGAAAGCAACACTTCAGAAGGTTGTTGCTCTATCAATCACTGAAGCGGAGTATATTTCCCTAACTGAAGTTATGAAAGAAGCATTATGGCTTGAAGTTTTTGCGAAGGAGCTGAAACTTCAAGGTCGGGGTATCACTGTTAAATGTGATAGTCAAAGTATTATACACTTGTTGAAGAACTCAACATATCATGAGCGAACTAAGCACATCGATGTGAGGTTGCATTTCATTAGAGGAGTAATTGAGCGTGAAGAAGTCCAAGTGCTGAAGGTTTCGACAGATCACAATGCTTCTCATATGATCACCAAGACATTGCCTAGTTGCAAGTTTTTCCACTGTATGCAGTTGATAAAGCTGCATGAAGAAAGCTAATTTGTTCTTTGATGTTATAGAGTTTGTTCCAAGGTAGAGATTTGTGAGAATTGGATCGAACTCTAGTGTGTCGAAGGGAAGTTTCTAGTTCGACAGAAATTGTGTCGAAGACCTACATACTACAGTCGAAGTGTGTTCTAGTATGTGGGTGTCGAAATGCTAGGGTTGTTAGTATTTCGAATTGGGCATGTTTGTTATGTCTAATTGTTTAAGTTAGCTTGTACCCTAAGTTGGCTTGTAATGAGTATTTGTGAAAATCCCATAAGTTTAGTATGTTAGGTTTTATTATAAATAGCATACTAGTCTCTCATCATTGCATACTGCAAATCCTAATTTAGGGTGAGACGGTTATTTGTTATTCTTGTAACTTGTAATCATGTTTTAAAGAGAAAGGAAAGAATAACAGTTATAACCAATCCTTGTTGTTCTTCGTGTTTATCATATTTTCTACCCTTGTGTGTTTCTTGATCATAAAGAAACAATTTATCCTTTGTTCATCAAGGCATCCTTTTTCACAATAATAATAATAATGCGGTAAATATGGAATAATTAGCATAAATAAGTTAAGGATTATGTTACAATTTTATGGAATTGCTTACCTTTATTAATAACTTGAAATAATTTTATTTTATAACTAATACAAATTCTTGATAATTTATTTCAAAAAAATTATGGTTAAAATTTTTTAACATCAGCTCAAAAAGACTGAGGAACTTGAAAAAAAAGGCCATCTGACATATTTTCAAACCAATTGGTCAATGCTTATTTATTTTTTTTTAACATTGACTTATATATATATATATATATATATATATATATATATATATATATATATATATTAGTTAAATTACAATTTTAGTCCCCAATTTTGTATGATTCACAAAATTAGTTCTACATATTTAAATTCAAATATTTTTAGTTTTCCCCTAACGTTTTTTATAAAAATTGATGAAAACTTTTAATTTTTAACTTATATTTTTATCTTCAAAGTTCAATTACAGTTTTGGTTCGATTTTAGACCTGTTTGTACAATATGGTTTGGTTCACTAACCAAACATAATGGTTCGGCTATTTTAACTTCAATACAGTTCGGTTCGGTGGTACGGTTCGATTCATAGTTTCTTTTGAACAACCCTAGTCTCAAATTTTTTGAGGCTTTGTGTAGGTTAATCATGACTCAATCAAGAAAAAATAATTAAAGGTCTAATTTAATCAAATTTTAATAATGACAAAGATTTAAGAGACCTTATTTAAGTACAGTTTAACTATAACAATTTTGAAATTTTGTGCGGTAGCCCGCTTTGCAGCACTACCTATATAAGATGAGGGTGCGTATACTGAAACATAAAAATTTGTTTCAAACATCCTTATTTATCACAATCTACTTTGTGATATTTGCAGTTTCTTATTAATTATAATATTTCATCTTTATTTCACTTTTAAATTTATTGCATAAATAATATATTTAAACCAAGTTATATATTGGTTACATTGTGTTACAGTGTAAATAATTTCCTTGTATTTAATTAATTAGACCTTACTGAATTTATTATTTGATTGTTGTTTGTTAAACATATCCACTCTAACAAATTCTTTTCATTTTGATCTATTTATGTATTTAAGTCAACTTGTAAAAGTTTGAGATGAATAAAAATAATTATCTTTTATTTGTTTAAATATTTTTTTTAATGCATAGTGTGAATGGTTGCTTTTGTTTTCATTGGTTTAATATGGTATTAGAAAGAATGTTTGATTTTGGTATCAAAAGTGTGTCTTCATTTTAGTGGTCTTACCTCTATCATGTTTCGTTGAGCTTCCGAAAAACGAATCTTCATTTAAGTAAGATATTTCTCTCTCTTCACAAGAAATCTCTCCTCACTTTATCTCAACAACCTTTATTTTTCTCAACAACCTTTATTTGTCTTCTCTACAATGACCATTATTAATGGTGTTATTGATGCCAAAACCCCTTCTCCACCCCTCAACTACCTCGAACCTCTGAACCATAACTACCATTTTTTCTACGACTCAATTTCACGAACACCACTTGAAACACAAAAAGCTACCAGCGACAATTATGGGTCCTGAATAATTCCAACTATCATTATTGATCAAGATCTGTAAAGGTTGTTCTTCACCCTAAAAATAAATTTGGATTCATAGACGAAACCCTAATTTGGATGTCCTATTCAAATCGTGTCTCAATGACTTGGGATCAATACAATACCATGGCCATGGCTGGTCAAACTCTATCAAGAGAAAAATCTAAAAAATCCTTGTATGGATGGACACAAGATAGATATAAGATAGATATCATTTGAAGATGTGTTTCACATTTATGATCTACATGAGGAGATCTACTCTCTTAAGCAAGAAGAGCCAACAATCATGCAATAGTACTTCACCATACTCAAAAAACATGGGCAAAAAGTTGACAACTTCAAACATCTTCCTTTATACACATGCAACATCAACTATAACTATGAACTCATTCCCACCATCAAAACTTACTGAGAATGATTATGTCATTTGATTTCTCAAGGGATTGAATTAACAATATACTCTATTTTGTTCCTAAATAATGCTCATTCAACCTTTTTTGCAAATCAACAAGGTGTTTTCTCTATTAATTCAACAAGAACATCAACAACTGTCCTCTTAGATGAAGAGAAGCTCATGACCAACATCAACAAAATCTACTTCAAAGATTGTTCAGTTGATAATGAGATAAGAAACTTTGTAGAGGGTAGAGGAAAAGGCTTCAAAAAATGTTCTTTCTATAACGAACCTAACAACACAATAGAGGGTTGTTTCAAGACATATGTCCCCCAATACATGAAAAACCCAAACATAGTACAAGCATCCAATGAAGATAATGACCAAGATGAGTCTCACCTAATTTCATCTGATGAATGAACTCAACACACTAATCAATCATGGTTCACTCCAAATCAACAAAAGCAATTCTTGCTCTTCTTCAACAAGATTCACCTCGATAAGCGTCCAATATTCGTCACCTCAATTCAACCTTCAATCTTCCATCAGGTGCTTTTGTTTCTATCCATTCTTTAAATACTTCTCACGCATCTACCTAGATATTAGATATTGGGGCCATATACCATGTGTTCCATTCTAAAATTTTGTTGACATATTGAAATTAAATTAATCTAATAAATATGTGGCTCCTTAATGGATCCACCATTCACACTTCTTTTTTTGGCACTATCAATTTATTTGATTAAAACAATTAATAAATCGACCTTAATATAAATTAGCTTGACAAAAATTAATTTTTGTTGCTAATCATCGTAATCGATTGATTCGATTAAAACAATTAACGAATTAAACCTTAAGTGTGCGTATAAAATTATATCCAATTATTAATATCAATTTGAATATTTTTGATCTGAAGAAATATTATTAACCAGCGCGACTATTAAATACAATCGAACCAAATAACAATTATTTAAAATTAATCATGTAATTTAAAACAATTAATTATTCTTTCTTTTGACTAGAACGCAGGAGGTGTATTTTTTTGTTTAATATTAATACAGGGGGTGTTAATCTAACCCTAAGTTGAAGAACCCTAACCCTATATTTCCAGAAACCAACATCAAAACACACATGTATTCGACATAAAAACCTAAGCCAAGTGTCTCGGGTTACCTTTTATCTTGAATTATGGATCGTGTAAGCTCCAATCTCCTTATTAATCCTCTTCTTTTTTGCTTGCAGGTGTCGGCGCAAGGTTGAAGGCTTCGCGCTTCAACACCCTTCTCCGATCTCTCTTTCTCTGTCATTTAGATTAGGGTTTCTTCTTCATCCCCGTTTCTGTCGACTTAGGTTTCTTATTCTTATTTATAGCCTTAGGGTTAATTCATATTAGGAATGATTCAATTTGTTGTAAATAAGATTTGATTGTAATATATTTGATTTGTTAATAAAATTGGATTTGATTCTGTTTGATGTGATTCAATCTTTGATTTAATTTTTATAAATTAGATTTGCTTTGTAATTGATTGTAATATATTTGATTTAATTAGAGATTTATTTTAGTCTTAGGTTTTGATTTGATTCAATTTGTAAATTAGATTGATTATGTATTTGGACTTTTATTGTAGGCAAAATACTCTTTTTAGTCCTTTAACTTTACCTCGGGGTCCAATTTAGTCCCTTAATTTTTAAAATGTTCAAATAAATCCTTTAACTAATAAAACAGTGCCACGTTAGTCCTTCCGTCTGGGTCCGTTAGTCAAAGTATAAAAAATATCCAGATGGCATTGTAATGTGCTGATGTGGAGTGACACGTGTTTAGACCAACTTTAATGACGGAAAAAGTCGTCGCTAAAAATATTTCTGGGTTGTTCGTGAATCTGGGTTCAAAATTTCCAACATTCTTTAAAGCTTCAATTTTTATTAATTTTCTTCATCAAACCTGGGTTGTTATTCGTATCTTTCTTTGAAGAAATAAAACACATTTTACAACACAAAATTTCAAAGAACTTCAATGGAGAAACAAGAAACTCATATTGCAACACACAATTTTAGAGAACTTCAAGCTGTAATCTTATGCACATAACATGTTTGTGTTAATGTCAAGCTGTAACTTGATTCCCATTCCAATATTATTGTTGCAAGAACAACCTGGAGATATTCATTCTTCAAGCTTTAATCTTATGCACATAACATGTTTGTGTTAATGTCAAGCTGGGTGGGTATATTCATTCTTCGTAACCAGCATAAATACTTCACAACCTTTTCTCCTTCTCGTTGGTAACCATTGTTAACGGAGAGGGAAAGTGTAGTGATTCGGTGGAACCCACCCTACGAACATTTTGTGCCCGAAGAACGAACAAACAATTATCGATGAGTTTATAGGATTTGATGGACCAAATGGAATAACCTCTGACGATTTTTTCGTTTGACGACCTCCTTGAATTCTTTCATGTTGATGAACAACAACAACACAAGGAAGAACAAGAACAAGATTATGTGTCACTCTCAAATAGAGCAATGAGATTTCTAACATTTGACAACAATTTCTCTCCAACAAGATTACAGTTCTTTACCCACCACCGACCTCAATGTTCCAGTACATTTTTTATTTTCAGACAGTATATATAAATCTTACAAAATCAAAACTATATTGTTTAGTTCTTTATGTGGGATTTTGTTGATGAAAGTTTCAATTTTTAATTATAGAGAGTGATGATGTTGCAGACTTGGAATGGCTTTCTCATTTGGTTGAAGAAACTTAAGATCTGTAACTTATTTGCAGACTTTAAATGGCTTTTAATATTTGCGGATTTGGAACGGATCTTAACATCTATGCCACAAAATAAAGACAATCCTTTTGCTTTGTTGTAGAAACTTATCTGTAAAACAAAATCATAAAAGGGTCAGAATTAAGGAAGATAAAATTCAATTGCCAACTCATCTGTTGAAATAAGGAAGATGAAGCTGAATTTCCAACTCACTGCCACATATACAATAATAAACGGACGTTTGAATGAAATAGACGGAAAGGACTTATGTGCTTCTATTTTATTAGTTAAAGGATTTATTTGAACTTTTTAAAAATTAAGGGACTAAATTGGACCCCAAGGTAAAGTTAAAGGATTAAAAAGAGTATTTTGCCTTTATTGTATATTTGATTCATAAGATTTAATTTTGATAATAATAATGATTAATAGTAATATTAATATAATTGATATAATAGATTTGTTTTTAATGATAATACTAACTAAATAATAAAATAAAGATAATAATTTATATATAGTTTGTATAAAAAGAAATTAATGTTAGAAAAAAAACATGTTTTAAATAGGGAAAAACCGAAAAATATAATTTAAACCAAAAAATTAAAAATTAGGAACAAGTTAATGGGCCTAAATTTTCAATTGGGCTCAAAGGAATTCCTCTAAAATACACCCCCATATTCAACTAGAAGTTTTTTTATAAGAGATTGGGTTTAACAATACAAATGTTAAACCCCATAACTCCTAATTTTAATACCCTCAATAGATGTGAATCATATCGGGTAAATTTTGGGGTATGACACACCCATTCTTTGTGTATATGCGCCTTTGCCTCGTCACCAACAGCTTCATGTGCCGCAAGAAGTTGGGCATCATATATTCGCTACTAGGAGTGAAACATCTTGTGCGCCCCGCGGATCCTCTCCACCTTCTTAAGCGCGTCAGCAGGATCAACCCCCAGCTCCTCAAGCAGCATCTCCGTCAACGTCTGCGGGCGGATGGGATTTCTAAGGATCCCTCGGCATCATCCCAAGGCCTCCTAATGAAGTAGTAGATGTAGAAGGCCTCTCAACTGGAACAGATGGAGAAGGCCCCTCAACTCGAACGAATGGAGAAGGCCCGACTAGAACGGGTGTAGCAGGTACATCTTCTGGAACAGGAGCTCCATCAATCATAACAAGAAAAATAAAGAAAATATTTGCTCTTGTGTAGATCCATCTACAGAAGTACCTTACGTTTCAAAAAACTGGGTTGCTTCCGTAGGTGCATCTATGAAAAGAACCAACGTTCCATTCTTCCGTAGATGAATCTACGGAAAGTTCTGAAACCTCAAAAACGCAACAATGACATCTGGTCACTGTTGCAAAGGGGTTAAAAACCCCATTTTGGTGGCTTGACCATTCGTTTTACACATCAAACACTACCTACATTGTCTCTAAACTATATTTCTAAAACTATCCAATAATTTCTACACTTGAATATTGAATTCTAACTCTATTACAAAAACTCTAAAATAACTCGAAACTTCGAATAATTACCGATTAAATTGAGTTTGGAAGTTGTTGGAATGTGTTGGTAGTTGATGTTAACGTTATTGGCCAAACTCGAGAGAAAGAAAACAAGTTTTGTGAAAGTTTGATATTTGAGGTTTGGAGAGTTTGGGTGTTTGGAAATGAGAAAGTGAATAATGGGGGAGAGGAAGAGTATGGTGCGAATATAACATCAAATGCTCCCGTAGATGCAGCCACGGGAGCTTCTGTATGTACATCTACGGGACAAAATGACGTTAAACAAAAAAGGGTGTTTCTGGAGGTACATCTACGGAAGTTGGGGGATATTTTAGACAACTCGCATGATGGATGAGAGATCCAAAGGGTGGGGTAAGATATTCTCTAGAATAAAACAAAAAGCTAAAAATAGTAATTATTCATTTTTTCATTTATATGTACAAGAATAACGTCATTTTATATTTAATGATAGAAAATTATTATTATTAGTTAAATTGTATTTGATATAAAAATCTCAAATGAAAAATATTATGATTAATCATCATGTTCATCAATCTTCATCGATTCATAAGAAACTCAAAAAGTCTTTTCTCAACTCTTGTTTTTCTCTCTAACACAACCATATCAATCTCTCACACTCACATATTTTCTACCATCTTGCAACAAATTAAGATCGAAAGGAACATTCATCATCTTCATTCTCTTAGAAAAAATTTAGATTTGGGTATTGTGTTTTCCTCTTTTGTATACCCATATGAGTTTGAGTTTATAAAAAGCCACAGTACCTGGATCTATAAGAACATTATGCAGAAGAGAGAGATCATAGGCCAGGTGCAACAACATTGGGATATAGCAAACAACAGTCAGAAATTTGCCATGAGGAAGTTCTATACTAGTCTGAATGAAGACCATAACAGGGTGCCTTGGGTTAGAGTGATCTGTCATAATAGAGCTAGACCTAGGGCAAATACTTGTCTGTGGATTGCTTGTCATAGGAGACTAGCTACCAAAGTGAGACTTGCTAATTTTGGTATGCTTCAAGATAGGGTTGCAGTTTGTGTAAGGAGCAAGAGGAAACCATCGACCATCTTTTTTTTTGCTGCAGGAGAACAAAGGAAATTTGGGGCAGAGTGCTTGATTGGATGAATGTCCACCATGACCCACAGGAATGGACACTTGAGCTACCCTGGATTATTGGGGTTACAAAAGGAAAGGGTTGGAGAGTCTCACTCATGAAGATGGCCATAGCAGAGGCAGTTTATTGTATATGGGAGTATAGAAATACTATATGTTTTGGAACAAATGTGGATAATACAAGTATATATAGACAAATCATAGATAGCATAATTTATAGGGTTTGGCAAATTCCCAAGCTTAGGAGTCATATTATTAATATGATGATGTAATTTTGGGTTTGCTTTTTCTTTTGTATTTTGGTAGGTTGGATCCTTAGGGATCACCATGTTCTTTTGAGTTTTTTGAGTTAATATATATCCCTTTTGATTCAAAAAAATAAAATAAAATAACACCTATAATTGATAACCCAGTTCAGTGCAACTTCACCTACATCCGGAGGACTTCAATCCAATGAAAGAAAATTTACTAATTCAATTAGTCAATATTATGCATCACTCTCATCTAAACTCTCCTAGTTTAGTGCTTTTTTCCTAATACTACTCGTGAATTTCAAACCAGACTCTCTCTGAATCTCAGATCCCCTCACTTTCACTAAAACACTCTCCAAAGTATTTGTAAGAAAACAATTATATATGATGCGATTCAAGTCATAATTACAGAAAAAATACTTTATCCTTCTAAAATAAGAAAGACCCTTAAGAATAGAGTATTATAACGAAAGATACAAAAAATCACTAAAATCAAATACACCATGCACAAGACTTAAAAAACCGTGTTCTTCAAACAATGAGAACCATCTTCTTAAATGATAAAATAAATCCAACCGAAAAACCCATTAGGGTTAGATAAAAAATAGACTTAATCCTTGAAGTAACAAATCAAATCTTCTTCATTAAAACAAAATCCAAATATTTTTAATTAAATCATATCCACTTAGAATCTTCTTCAAATATATGATTTAATAATATCTTCTCTAAATTGATTTGGTTTAAAATACATCTTCTAAGTGCAATCTATCCAGAATTATGAAAGAATTAAAACTTAAACAAATCTTGAATAAATGTCAAAGTGATTCCGATCATGCAGATAAAGTGTTCTAGAGTTTAACAGATATAAGATGTTTCACAAAAAGTAAATACATCTTGCTTAAAAACTCGCCTACAAAACTTAGTCAATCAACTGCAATAACAAACTCCCATTTGGCTATTTTTTAGGCAAAGAAACAATGCAAAGATATTATGCACGTCAATTCTTCTTGATTACAGCACACAACGGATAAACACAACAAAAATTAATGCAACAAAAGTATAACATTCACCGTATGGAAACAAAATAGACATAATGTGATTATCTCCCTATATTTGCTGCAAAAGAGACAAAGGTAGAATAATTCAGTTATAGTTACAAGCTAGCCACAACAAGGCATAAAACTCCAGCAAAAGAAACAACAAAATCCAGCCAAAATATAACCACAACAAGTGATGGATTAGAACAACAGACAAATCATTGGAACGGCGTAGAAGAATCATCATTTAAGGAACAACAGCACTTGACATATTTTCAGTTTGACCTTTCAACACAACATCTTTCTTAACATAAGGAACAACATCATGAGAAGAAGATGTTGGACATGAGACTTCACACACAAGGGGGGGGGGGGTGAATTGCGTGGTTTGAAAAAAATATGGTTTTGAAAACTTTTTGGCAAATTAACTTAAATTAGTGTTTTAAAATCATTTTCAAAAGTTTAAGCAGCGGATAATAAATAGCATAAAGTAAAAGATAAGGGAAGAAGAAGGACACAAATAATTATAGAGGTTCCGTCAAAAATAAAGGACCTACTCCTCTTTCCAAGACTTGGTCTTGAGAGTTTCCAATAATATTTGAGAGCTTTTAGTAGGAAAGACTCACGCAACCCCTTATACAAGGAAATGACGGTTGATCTACAACCAAATAATACAGGACGATGGATATGGGCGTTTGCGTCTTTTCTCCAATAAATTCCTGAGAGTGAAGTGGCCATTCTCTCTTCCTAACTGCGGATTGAAGCGGTTAGTCTTCTTTCCATAAACACAGACTTTGTAGCGGTTAGTCTTCAAGTTCTAAATACCTGAGCTCAATCTTGGTTTTACCGGCTAACCAAAAACCAAAGGAGGAATATCAAAGCTAGATGATCTTCAACCAGTCTTGATTTTACCGGCTAACTAAGAACCAAAGGAAGATTATCGAAGCTAGACGACCTTCATTTATGGGAATCTCAGATTCCTTATCCTTCATAATAAGGTTCTTAATTTGCATCTTGAGATTCAATAGTTACATTAGACTCCAAATTTAAAAGTGTATATGCTTTACTTTTAGGTGCATATCCTTTAAAAGAATATTTGATCCCTCGATAATCCAACTTAGTCCTTTTAGGACCCATGTTCTTATAATAGACTGCACACCCTAACACTCTAAAATAAATGATATTTGATGCTTTTCCTTTCCATACCTCATATGGAGAAATATCAATTTTCTTAAAAACAAAATTCTATTCATTATATGACAAGCAGATAATAAAGGTTCACCTCATAAATTAAATGACAATTTAGAATGAATTAACATGTCATTTATAATTTCATGATATGCCTGATTCTTTCTTCTTGATAGATCATTTTGTTGCGGTGTACGAGGTGCAAAACATTCATGTTGTCGCAACGCAAAAAATACTCGAGCGCATCGTACGCTCGAAATACAACGGAGTCACCACCAAACTTTATTCCAAAATGAAAGGGAAATATCAATAAAACCCAAGAAAGAAATAATAAGATGGTCATCACAACCAAGATCTGATTCAGCAGTTTGTTATGCAAGGGAGGGTAATAGCACCCTTCACATCCGTTGTATTCAACGAGATCCACTTAGTTAGTTTTGCGTATGAGTGTTAGCGTGACAGTTTATGATCTTCTACTTATTGCGATAAAAAAGAAAGGAAGGGTTTTTTTGGAATTTTATTATTATTTTTCTCGCTAAGATTTCGAAATCTTGTGCCTACGTATCCTCATAGTGCAATGAACAAACCAGAGCTTCATTGTTCAGGGTAGCAAACGTTTGTGGGTTGGTTGATTTTAGTCTAAGATACTCGATCGTATTCAAATGGAAAATATGGCTGTCAAGAACATGGATAGTTGAACATTTACATCACTTCAAGAATGGATAACTGAATCTGGATTCATACAGATTCTGGCCATTATCACATTCGAGTGGATAACGTTTGATCTTCACATGTCGACGTGGTGTTTGCGTCGTTGTGAAATAAACTAAGCGTCTGTCGTTTATGAAAAAGGTTCTGAATTGAAAGCCATAAGGAAAAATGGTTTGAATGAGTTTAGATTGATTTTATATGGCCTCAAGTAAACGTTTGAGCATAGGTGTGCTCCTAGCGCTCGTTAACCCAAGGTATTCAAAAGGTGTGCACCAATTGCCACTTGTCGTTCATGTTTATGAAAATTTATCTTTGATAAATTTTAGTAAACGTTTGAGCATAGATGTGCTCCTAGCGCTCGTTTACCCAAGATATTCAAAAGGTGTGCACCAATTGTCACTTGTTATCCTAGTTTGATTAGAGTATCTTAAGGCGAAAGACCAAGGTATTCAAGAGGTGTACTCAAATTATTATTTTGTCTTTCAATTTTATTGAGAAAAGATTTGAAGGTAACTTGACGTTGGATCAAGTGCTAATTTAATATAAAAAAATTTGAATTAAATGGAGAAAGAGTACTTGACGTTGGATCAAGCACCAGAATGTAATTGATTGAATTTGATTTGGAAAAAGGATCGACGTTGGACCGAGTTTGTTTTAATTTTTTTTGGAAAGGGTTCATTTTAGATTTTTTTTTTTTGATTTTTTACTAATTAACAAAAGCAAAATAAATATACATGCCAAATATCCATATCCCAACTGATACCCTAAATTCCCATCCACTATCGGTTACGCTGGGAGATTACAAGGATAAGCGGAAAAATACAAATAAAGGAATGAGAGTACATTTGAAATGATAATGGATAATAAAAGAAAATGCAAAAAATAAAGTAAATAATCATAAAAGAAATAATAAGAGGGAAGAAGATGCACTATCAATACAAAAGTGTGAAATAGTAAAAAAGATAAATGGACTTAAGACCATATTTCTAAAAAGAAAAGTAAGAAAAACAATAAATAAAAATAAACAAATGACAAAATGAGCTACAAAATGGGGTGTAATTAAGAAAATGCTCTAGGCTCAAAGGAGAGAGTCCCACAGGGGTCCGTTGGACAATCAAGAGGGATATGGGAAAACTTCTTTTTCCCTAATCCCACCTTTGGTTACTATTCACGTAAGCACAAAAAATAGAAGAAAAAACTTCAAACAAAATAGTAAAAATGTCATCTTTTCTCAATTTTTCATAGAATTAAGCAAATGAATAATAAAAGTTCATCTACTCGATCTCACGAACAAAAGATAAACAACAAAAAAATATGCTCAAAATAAAAAATAAACAACAAAAATTTACAGAAAAAATGAAAATTAATTCACATTTAATCACTTTTGCTCATGGAGGTTCAAGAACACTTTTCAACTCTTGATTTAAAATCAATGGAGTTTCCATGCAAAATGGTGATGATTAAAATACTAAATAAATGAAGCAAGCATAAAAATGTAATAGAATTAAATAAAGAACAAGCATAAGAGCTAATAGACAATAACAAATCACTTTTGCTTATGGAGGTTCAAGAACACTTTTCAACTCTTAATTTAAAATCAATTGAGTTTCCATGCACAATGGTGATGATTAAAGTACTAAATAAATAAAGCAAGAATAAAAATGCGATAGAATTAAATAAAGAACAAACATAATAGCCTACCTATTCAATAAAAAGAAAGAAATAACTTGAAAGAAAATGAAGAGAGTTTTGGCTTAGTTTAATGAATGATTGATGGTGAAATTTGTGAATGAGAATGATTTTATTTATAGACTCTAAAAAAGGTAGTTTAAGAAAAATGAGGTGGAAAGGATGTGAGTGTATTCTAGAAGCTTATTTAATTAAATAGTGAATATTAATGCAAAAAATCCATGAAATAATGATGTAATAAATGAAATATATTTTGGGCCTTCTAGGAACTTGATTTTTGTTTTATGATGTATGAAAATGATTAATAAAATTTAAATGGATAATATGATAATAAATCAAATGATCATGAATTTATTTTTCAAAAATGCATAATGAAAAAAAATGCAATTTTAGTTAATTTCTTCAACATGTGAAATGTTGACTTATCATTGAGTTTTTATTACAATGCATGATAATGATCGATGAATATTCCAAATGTAATAATGTGATGATTTAAATTATTTTCCAACAAAGATCAACGATGTATGAATTTTTAGTCAAATTTCACAACACATGAAATATTGACTTTTTCGTTGACTTTTTAAAAATGAAAAAGTGTATCAGAAAAAAAAAGTAAGGGGCAAAAAATGGGGTATGACACATGTATAATACTATATTCTTCACAATAAGCATCAAATTCAGTAGAAAAATATTCAATGCCCATATCTCTCCTAAGAACTTTAATACTTCTTAATTGATTTTCTACTTCCTCTTTATAATTTTTAAATGCATTAAAAATGTCATCTTTGTGCTTTAAAAGATATACATGCGTGAATCTAGAGCAATCATGAATAAAAGTAATGGAATACCTATTTCTCCCACCGGTTAAAATGCAATTAAATTCACACTAATTCCAATGTCCAAGATCAAGCAAGTTGGTGTTTCTTTCTACACTATGAAAAGTTTTCTTATTTTTATCACATAAAATTAGATCAGATTTAGTTAATCTTTGCCTAGTGTTAATACCAAAATGTGTTAATCTACTATGCCATAAAGAAACTTATTCAATCATATAAACAAAAATAGAAACTTTATTGATAATATTGTCAGTAGTATAAAGCTTAATCATCCACTCAACGGAATAACTCTTTCCCACAAATATACTATTACAAATCAAGTTTAACTTGTCTGATTCTTACACAAATTTAATAATCGATTTTCCCAAAAGATCACTACTAATCAGATTCATATTCATGTTGGGAACATGAAGTACATTGACAAGAGTAACTCCCTTTCCATAAGTGAAGTTGAGTTCCACGATTCTCATTCAAATAACTCTTGATTGTCCTTCATTTCCCATTTGAACTCTTGTCCATCAAGGAGAATAGATTTTGAATGATGTTTTGTCATACCACCTACTTGCACCTTGCATTTGATTGCCATGATTTTTCTAATAGTAACAATTAAATTATCATTTGCTTGAACAACATTTGCCTCATTTTTGAACTTATTGTGCCTGTAATCTCAAGCATAATTACTGTGTTTGCCACACACATAAAAACCGCCCTTGGACCCTTTGATCCGCTAGAATTCTTGAACCTATTTTGTTCCTTCTTAGGTCTAAAACAGTTCTTCTTACCATCTTGTTACTTCTTTCGTTTTTCGTTCACCGCATTTGCCTTAGAATATTTAGCAGCCTCATCTTTTGATTCCTCCGCCTACAACCGCCACTAGCGCCTCTATGCCCACGCTTTTGGAGACGGTGTTGCTGGTGATGGGATGAGTATGAAGATGACAAGTGGCATATTGGGACCATCACACTTTTTCATTGACACTTTCTCTTCTTTAACTCTTTGTTGAGTTAATAAATGCAACTATATATATATATATATATATATATATATATATATATATATATATATATATATGACGTATCAAATAAGAAGTTTGACTATAATGAGAATTGAAAACTTTTAATAATAACCAATGAATTTGAATTAATGACTCAGATTTATCTCATATTTTAAAATATTTAATTAATGTTTAACTGAACAAGATATTTATGTAATATGTATTCAACATACAAGTAATTATCAATTACAACACATAATTGGCCTCCTTGCCATATTCAATTAATAACTTAAATTATATAAGAAAAATACACATATACTTTGTTACATTTATTATATTCGTAACTTAATTTGAATTTCATCATCGAATTACATAAACATATGAAGGAGATAATAGTAATACCAAGAACAACAACGTTGTGAAACTACCAGAAAACTCTTCATGATCAATCATATTTATAAAAACATAAAATAAATTGAACCAACATATATAGATCAACCTACATACGCAATTAACCAATGTCTAGTGCTTTAATTTGTGTGAGTACTATATGACAAACCATTAATAACAGGGTGATGTCCCACAAACAAACCAACATGTCCCATAAGCTTATCTTTCCTAGAAAAAGTAGTGCCACATGAGCATTGCCACCTAAGATCACCACAATGTTTCTCATGAGTCCTCAAATCAGAAAGAACTGAAAAATTCTTATGATTACACCTCTTGCACACATACATTTTAGGACAATGGCTTCTCTTGTAATGATTCTTAGCACAAATCAAAGACTTCAATGGTTGAAACTTGAGATGCTTTTGATTCCATCTACACCCTTCATGAGGACATGAATATTTCTTGTTTTTCATACTCATCAAATAGTCTTTATTCTTGTTAATTGGATTGCTCAATGCTGCACTACTCTTGTACTCATCCCCATGAGCTCTCATATGCATCCTCAAATTTGCATCCCTCTTGAACCCTTTGCCACAAACTTGACAATAATGTGTGTACTTTGCTAATAAATCCGACGCGTCCAATTCAACTATCTCATCGTCACATTCTGGGTCGGCCCAAATATAAGACGATCCAAAATTTAAGCCCGTATTATCATGATCGCGACTATTCTTCATCAAAATAGCTTCATTAGACTCTTTTATGCTAATATTGGTTTCACTAATTTCATGATCAACCCTTTGATCATCAATATCATCCTTGATCCTATAATTAATGTTACTATTATAGCTTTCACTAAACCAATCCAAATGTTCTAACTCATTATTAGAAAATAGGTTTTGACTTTGACTTCTAAGATCTATGTTTGTGTTATTGTTGCCAAAGTTTGAATGAATATTAGATTGTGGCTTGTGCAATTCTAGGTTTGTGCATGCATTAGAAGTAGTACCTTGAGGAAAACTAAGAGCCATGTGTTGACAAGTGAACATGATTGATGTGGCGGTTACTATCATTTCTTGTATAGTTGAGTTCATGTTGGATATGGCCATGGAATTAGTTGATGAGTCTTGATGATGATTTGGGGAGAGAATAACACCTACAAGAGTTTCAACTTGATTGAACTTTTCTTTGAGAATAGAGAGATTCAAGAGGAGAGAATTGGAGGGTAGAGATGATCCTGAAATTCCTTCCATGGAGTTTGGCAATGGCATCATATCTTCAATAACCATAGGAAGCTTTTGTAGGTTTTGATTTCCACTTTCAAAGGTAGATGATGTTGTTCTTGAAATCATTTATTTTCCGATGTTGAATTGTATATATAACAAGCTGAAATTTTGAAGATTGGACTTGAGTTTATTGGTTAGAAATTAAGGTATCGTGTTATATATATATATATATATATATATATATATATATATATATATATATATATATATATATATATATATATATATATATATATATATATATATATATATATATATATATATATATATATATATTACTTTGAATATTCTAAAAGACATAGAAAGATTTATACCTATAATTTTAGAGAATAAAGAATATGCACTTGCTGTGTAAAATATTTTTAAACTGTCAATCAATCACAGACGTATATTCTGCCAAATTACTATTTTAATTTTAAAATATTGATATGATATTGACTGAATATTATAGTTCTATTGAATAATGGTGTAAAATTAGTTTACACTGACATTGCACTACTTTTAATCTCATAATTTTATTATATAATATATGTTTTGATTTAATTTTTTTTGTTACAATATTTATTTTATTTTAATTTCATTTTTAATATATATGTTGCATATTTTTATAAGTTTACACTTGAATTTGAGAAAAATATTGAAGTTTAGAAAGGCCATACTATAATTATTGAAGGTTAAATTTAGAGTTTAAAAAAAAAAGGACATATTTAAATTTGAAAAATAACTTAATTATTAGAGACAAATTTGTTTTAAAAATAAATATTTATTTGTAGTTAATGATAGATTTGATGAAATCCAAGAAACAAAGCACACGAATAGAGAGAAGTCAACCGAGAGGTTTAAGGTGAAGTTAAAGCTTCCCCCACTTAAGACCTCCCTTGCATGTACCTATATTTCATTCTTCATTTAAAATTGAAAAGAAAATGCAACTATTAGAAACAAACGAATCTATGATTCAAAAATAAATAAATGAATCTATCATTCAACTTTGACTTGTAACATATAAAACTTTTAAAAACTCACTTATCAAATAATAAAAAATAAAAAAACAATTTTTTTTTTTTTGCAAATTCTACTTGTAACATAAATTTTTACAAACTCTATAAATATAAGTTTTAATTTACAGGAGAAAGAAGTATTTATAAGTTTTAATTTGTAGGAGGAAGAAGAAGTATAACCAGCTTGAGCAAAGAGTTAAAAGTTTTGGGTTCAATTCTAGCAAAGAAAAAAAATAACTTATTCAAAAAAAAATATTTATCTATTATAATAAGTTTTGGGTCGTTATTTAGGCTCTTAAGGTCGATTTAATTTAAGCGGTCTAGTCAAGGAATCTTTTAGATAGAATAAAAGAGGTAGGTCCTTGTGATAAGGTAATGCATCTGATTCGATATACTTGTTTATCACTAATTGTCAGATCTAATTAGGCGACTTCCTGCAGCTCACGTCAGGTTGAGCGGGAGCGGTTTTCATCGCTCGTTGTGTATTAGCTCGGTCACTCACCATAAACAAGTACTCATTTATTCACTCTTGCAAAGTTACGTCTCTTTGACCTCACTGACTTGAGCGTTAGCGTGATAACCTTGCACATACACCTCTGCTCCACCACGCATGAGGCTCGCTCCCACACAAGAATAATGGCACCGTCTGTGGGAATCGATGTTTGATTCTAATGAATTTCTCTAGAAATCCACTGTATCCTTCTTGCTGCGCCGCCACAACCATTCAATCATTTTTCGTCTTAATCTCTGTTTAATTTTTCACTAACAATGTTAGCGTCCAAGTTAGCCTATATGATTGCGCAAAACAATCACAATGCCACATGTGAAGCCATTTCTCTAGTCCTTTCTCTTGTAAAAAAGAGCTCACCTCCTTCTGTGGGAGAATCTGATTTGGTCCTTGTAACCTCTCTAAGAGTTTCATCTCCTTAGGCTCCAATTTTTTCACCAGTTAACCAAGGAACTTTCCAACAGGTGTTTCAAGGCCAAACTCTAAACAACCTCAACCGCAAGCGCAAATTCTTGAACCAAATATGTCCCAAAGCCTCAAACAACTTTAGGCCAATCTAGGGATGCAAGGAGAAAATAAAATGGTCATCAACAGAATGCACACCTCCTAGCGGAGAAGAATCCTATGAGTAGAACATAATCAACAAATTATTCCACCAAGAAGTCACTCGCAATGAGAAGCAGCATTATGCATTAATCTCAAGACCACGCCTCACGTAAATTCATCTCTCAGCATCGAGGAATCTTGGGATGACCAAAACGTCATTCTTCTCAAGCTCATTATTCTCCTTGTTATCTAGGGGTGGAGGCGACAATCACACCCTCAAAAGGTCACTAACATAAGATATTTTTGTCCTTTCATTCTCAAGGAAGGAATTGATAAGGCATCAAAGCTCAGGCCTCTAGCCGCATAGGGAATTTGTTTTATATGCACATCTTTAACTGTAGGATCCCTTGATACCTTTAAAAACCACCCAAGTAGTATATATACGATGGCCAAGGATCTAGATGAACACATTGAACACATGAATATTATGCTTGACTATCACCATACCAAAAGCGCAGTGAAGTGAATTTTTTCCTGGAAGAAATTATAGGATGAGTTCACAACTTAGTTAATGGAAGAAAACAGAAGATCAAGAAAATTATCGTTCTATGCAGAATCCAACAAAAGAAGAAATAAACACAACAATAATATATTAACTGATTTACCAATGTAGCAGTTGTAGTTTATTGATCGAATAACTAATTAAAATGTTGGATATTTGAAAAGGGATTGATGGAGGATTACATCTTTCGTGAGAAGTTAGTGCTTGAAGGCGTGGAGAGTATGAGCGATCTGCTCATCAGAGCCAAAATATTTTTGCGTTACAAAGAAAAGCACCTAATGAAAGAGGTGGAAAGGAATAAAGGATTGGGTAACTTGAAGAGTAACCAATCAATGGATAGAGAGTCAAATTGGGGCCGAGATTTGGTTCATATTCTCAACATACACCCCTTTAAAACATTGAGGGAAAATATTTTGCAAAAATACATGAACACCAACTTCAAGTAAGACAGAATGGGAAACCACACCCCCTTAAAAGAGTCGGCCAAGATCGACAAGACAAGATAATATCTTTTTCACAAGGGCCATAATCATAACATGATGAGTGCATCTACCTAAAGGATTTCAATTGAAAAGTCGATAAAATAAAGGAAGGCGAAATCGATACACTCAAGAGAAAGACAAAAGACATGGTCAAGTGAAATGAAGGGTTTTCTTTAGAGGATCTAGGAGGAGATATGACTCACCATAAAAGAAGCAATCTCCCAGTTGAGAGAAAGCATCCCAAAAGAAGGAAATTGAGGTCATCACAAAGGCCAAATGGGGAGGGATAATAGTGAAGAAGAAGTGGGAAATAACAATTTCCTCAGCTCCATCAATGAAGGTTTTTCTAGTCCAATGACTCAGTCTAAGGGGACAGTCAAGAGAAAGATAGTTCAGTTTAAGGCGATCAACAAAAAGGAAGAAACAACTTCTGAAGTACATGTGAAAAGGATTATTCTCATATTTAAAGATAGAAAGAATGTAGAAGGGATCCTAAACGAGAACTTTCCCCTAGTTATAAAAGCGATGATGAGCAATTTTGATGTTTTGAGAATCTTCATACACAGAGGAAGCTCATGCAACATTATGTATGTCGAGCTCTTTGAAAACCTAGGACTAAAAAAAATTAAAGAAGTCACCTTTGATAGAACGCAAACATACGATTCTATTAGAGTAGTATAAAATAGTGTTGTTTCGTAGAGGACTGTTTGGAGTATCAAATTCGCCTAATTTGATAATTAGCTAAGATGATGCTTAGTTTGATTGAAATGGTTTTAGTGTGGTTAAAATATTTATAAAATAAGACTTAGAACTATTATTTCTATCTTTAAATTGCTCACTTAAACTCCCGTTTCTCTATCTATAATGAGAATTTGTGCTTTGCATGAATGAATAGGTAAAGCGAACATACCCCCTTTTGGCAACATATGATCTTGTCTTGAACCCATGAATTACCTACCTTCGTAGTGCAATTCATTCGTTCAGGATCCTTTAAGATTGGCTATTTTAAAAAGGGTATTTATCGATTAAACTAAAGACATTTATGTAGCCTCAATTTAACCGTTTGATCTTTCTAGTTCAGGTATCAATCATATCATTTCAGTATATGACTAATATCTAAGATTATCTCTACGAAGTTGTTATATATATATATATATATATATATATATATATATATATATATATATATATATATATATATATATATATATATATATTAGTACAAAAAGGTTAAATCAAGCGCAAAATTTCTCGTTACAAATAATGAACTGGAAGTCGACATGAGGTTTGTCGTTTAGAGAATCCTCATGATCTTAAACTGGGAGATAAACTTTCTCCGTGGCCTGACCTCCCTAAATCATGCTACCTATTTCGAGGCCTATTGAAAATGGGTTCACAAACCAAAGAATCACCATCAACATTACTCCTCTGAGAACCTTCACAAATCACTCTTGGTGATGAGCAGAGAACATCCTCCCCCTGGAGACCAGCTAGAAAGGTCTAGTATGTCGGGACACTCTGAACCAAGAGGGACTAGGAAAGCTGGAGCAACAAAAGTGCCCAAAGGACGATCCTTCTCTAGGATCATCATGGTTACAATCTCAGGTGGATAAGTAATTTTTCATGATGCCATCCTCATTTGGAGCATCATTTTATAGAAACCCATATTTTATGCAAGCAAATGTCAAATGAAAACATTGAGAACTCTCCATTTGGAATGGTGAAGAAAAAGAGGAATTCGTTATACCCTTACTAAATTTGTTATGCCTTTCATCTCGGGTTTCCATTTCCACCAATATGAAGGCCTATATGTATTGTTTCTTTAACTTCTCTAAGAAAATAATGGGAGGTATGAAGCCATTAGCGAATCCAACACTTTCCTAAAAGGCCACAAGCTTATTCTTCAAATAATCTTCCTCTTGAGACAAGTTGTCATACTGATAAATATAAGTTCTCGATCCGACCAACAAATAATTTTGGCGCCAGACCTTAGGGAACTTGTCGACACATCTTGGAGGTGTGTAGGGTTGAACATCATTGATAATCGCATGAGTGACCTTGGTGAGAGGCGAGACCAGATAGTATCGATCCTTGAAATGTTTCACACTGTCAACATGACCTTGTTTTGAGTCAGCCGAACTACGTTTGATGTTGAAAAGGTTGAAGAAGAGCATCAGAGTCGGAAAACTCCTTTTATAGTTGCACTAATATTGAAAAACTTTGACATAGGCTCGGTTCACTATATTTAGTTGCGAAGGATAAATCCTCATGTAATTAAGAACCCCTACCTCAAAGTTGTTAAAAGGAAGTCGAAGACTTACTCGAGAAAATAAGCATTATGGAGAGGAAGAATACATCCCCCATACTTGTTGCATAATCTCTTGTCCCCTTATGGATAAAACACCCCTAACTAAAGGATGAGTGATAAGTGCAAATTGTATCTCTTTTTGTGTATAAGTTTTGTTGCACTTATCTATTCTTTTTGACAATATTGTTTGAATAAACGTCGTTTTGTTGTAAATACGTTTACTTTACGAATAATTGTATTTTAGTGTAATTGTGTATCGTTTGATAGTTTTAATGTCTTTTTGTAGGTATTATTGCTTATTTGGAGTCTCGAGTAATAAAGTATCAAAGACACGGCTCCAGATGCACGTTTTGAAGAAATAAAGAGCCAAAGTTCTGTCAAACTCGCAAAGCGCAAATTCTAGCGCGCTATGGCCGTTTTTGTGTTCCTCTCGTAGTAACTTTTGCTTCGTAAGCTCGCTTAGCCAGCTTTTTCTCGCTTAGCCAGAAATAGCTCGCTTAGCCAGATCAATTTTTGTCGTTTAGTGTAAAATATTTGTAAATAGTGTACGGATTAGTGGAAGCTCGCTTAGCGAGATCTGTGTGGCTTAGCGAGGTCTGCGAGTTTAGAATTGTATATAAGTTGTAAAATCAGATTTTGTTAGGTTTTATCATCTCTTCTTGGACAAAGTTGAGCTCTGATCCATTCTTTGTAGTTTAGAGGTTCAAGCAACATCTTTGGGTGGTTCATCATGTCGATTAGTAGCAGGTGGTCTCCGATTGTGCCGACAACACAAGAGGTTTTTGCTTGTTCTTCTTCTTCCCTATGACCCATTCCAATGGTGGGGTTTGTATGTATATTTTTCCTCTCTTGTATGTATATTTGTCGATCTTTGGATCGTTTATATAGTTGCTTTACAAATCATTATTATTGTTGTTCTTGATCTTTTTGATTAAATGCTTTGGGTTTGTGTTGTTTTAGAAATAGACATCATAGATCTTGATTAGGAATGATAACTATTAGTTTCTAAACTCTAGACATAGATTTGGGGCTAATAATCTTAATGGGTATCGAGTTTAATGCCTCTGTGTTGTTTGTGTTGGTTGAGACATCGCTGATGTGAATAGTACGGTTGAGCTTTCGTCGGTGTTTCAGACATGGACATTGATGTTGTATCTCGAATGATTCCCGGTGATTTTGATGCGTATTGTGAGTGTTGAGCGATAAGATCTTCAGATTTAAGTATTCGACGGGTTGAGTAGAAATATGATTCCATAATGAATTCTCTTAAGCTACAATAGATTGTTTAATTGCTTTTATTTACTTTTCCCGCATTTACTTTCTGTAACCCAATCATGAAACTTAGAACGCGAGATAGTCGAACGACAGTTTTTCTCTACCAATCTCTGTGGACTACGATACGATATAACCTATATCACCCGGTAATAAATAATACCTATTACTTTTTGCTTGCCACTTTACCGCTCCAACAAATTGGCGCCGTTGCCGGGGATTGGTTTTGAGATTAATCGCATTGCGCTGGTTTCACTTTTTAAGTTTTGTAAATATGTTCATATCGTATATTTTGTGCATATTCTCATACTTGTGTATTTTTGTATATTTATACATTTTTATGTTTCCATACTTGTACAAGTTCGTGTTTTTGATTTTGTTCCTCTTTACTTTTGCTATTTAGCAAGGTGAAGTTGGCTAAACAAATTGAACTTGGATAGTTCGTAAATTCTAAATCTTCACTTTTTAATTAGTTTAGCCAATGAAGGATTTTGTAAATATTGTGTTTATTGAATATTTGTATTTATACGTATATGTGTATATATACTTTTTCTTTTGATTAGTTTGTTAAGTGTTTGGTCAGGGCGCTTTCTTTAGGTTGCGTTGAGGCAAAAGCATTGGCGTGTCGTGAGGAAGTTACTGGCTATTCACAAAACAATAAAATGCGCCGAGCTAACGACGTAAAACAAGCGCTTGAGGGAGGCACCCCTACATTTTTACGTTCTGTTTTGTAGTTTTATAGGTCAATAAGTGGCGAGGGAGGCTTGGATTGCTTTTGTTTCATGCTGGAAGAATTTCTGTTGCAGTAAGCTCGCTAAGCGGTTGCAAAGCTCGCTTAGCGCGGTTGCCTGCACCAGAATTCTTTCTTCTCTCTCCAAGCCATTCTTGCCCAATTCTTTTGTTCCTATTCTTTTATACTTATTCTTTTGTATATGTGTGATACTTTTGTTTATTGTTTGTGTTCATTTTGTGGTTTACTTCAAGTTGAGGAAGCATGGAGCAATTTTGGAGATGAGTGTTTCAACATGCTTTTGTACGGTAATGATTAATTGAGAGTTTTGTGCGTTTTCAAGGTATGAGTTTATCGCTTTCTATACTATGACATATCCAAGAAACTTAGGATTTTTACAAATTTTAGGCCATTCATTCTTTTGTATACTTGTTCATTTGTGAATCACTTTAGTTCCCACATTTTTGTGAGGTAGCTTTCCATTGTTTACATATGCTAGAGAGCACAATTCTTGTTTTAACTGGATTTTATTATGCTTAATTTTTTGTTTGTGTTGATTGTATAAATGCATGAAAGTGATCAAGGCATATTTGTTTCATTTGAGCACAACTACCTTGGCCAAATAGTCTTTTCACCTTGTGAGTGTGTGATCATTAGTAACCCCTTTGAGCTTTTTGTCAACATCCATGTTATTTTTGAACTTAATGCTTGTCTATGAGTGTTTGATTTTCCTTTTTGTATGGATGTTGATTTCTTTTTTCTTGAACCCTCAAATTTGTTTTGTTGTATGAATTTTTACCTTGCCTTAGAAAGTAGGGAGTATTCATATTATGATGTGGTTGAATTCAAGTTGGGGAGAGAATGGTTGTGCACTTATCTGTTTGATTGTTATGAGGTTGAGGCTAAGAAAAAGAAAAGAAAAGAAAAAAAATTTGAAAAAGAAAAAGAAAAGAAAAGAAAGGAAAAAAATAGAAAAAGAAAATCCTTGAGAAAGGAAACAAAAAGAAGCATGGAATAATGTTGTGCTAATAAGTTATGTGATTGTTTTGAGAAATTTTGGGTTGATGAAGAAGTTCGATTGAAATTTCATTGTTTGAAACTTTATGGAAGTAATTACTCCCTTAGGTTTAGGCAAGTTTTTCTTTCGATTAGCTTTAGGACTTATCCCTTGTTTGTTAACCAAGCCACATTACAACCCTCAAAGTCCTTGTGATTCTTGCCTTTGTGTTTTCAACATGATTTTTGGATGAATGAATAATTTTATCTTTTGTTTACAAGATTGTGTGTGAGTGAAAGTACCTTATTTTGTGTGTTTTTCATCTACCGATGATTGTTTTGCTAGGTGTGATTCATGGGTGAACTAGTGTTGTTTTAGAATGTTTGGCATAATTTTTGTATTTAGTCTTTGTTTTGTGATTAGGTTATCGTTGTATGATAGTGGTAAGTAAATTCTTCGACTTGTACATTTCTCAATTTTGATTCGTGCAATTGTTTTCGTTTTTCAAAACTTGTTGATTCATGATTCTTTGATTTTTGTTTTTTTCTTCATTGTTTGAGTGACCATTGTTTGAGGACAAACAACGAAATAAGTTGGGGAGAGTTTGATAAGTGCAAATTGTATCTTTTTTTGTGTATAAGTTTTGTTGCACTTATCTATTCTTTTTGACAATATCGTTTGAATAAACGTCGTTTTGTTGTAAATACGTTTACTTTACGAATAATTGTATTTTAGTGTAATTGTGTATCGTTTGATAGTTTTAATGTCTTTTTGTAGGTATTATTGCATATTTGGAGTCTCGAGTAATAAAGTGTCAAAGACACGGATCCGGATGCGCGTTTTGAAGAAATAAAGAGCCAAAGTTCTGTCAAACTCGCTAAGCGCAAATTCTAGTGCGCTATGGCCCTTTTTGTGTTCCTCTGGCAGTAACTTTTGCTTCGTAAGCTCGCTTAGCCAACTTTTTCTCGCTTAGCCAGATAAGCTCGCTTAGCCAGAAATAGCTCGCTTAGCCAGATCAATTTTTGTCGTTTAGTGTAAAATATTTGTAAATAGTGTACGGATTAGTGGAAGCTCGCTTAGCGAGATCTGTGTGGCTTAGCGAGGTCTGCGAGTTCAGAATTTTATATATGTTGTAAAATCAGATTTTGTTAGGTTTTATCATCTCTTCTTGGACAAAGTTGAGCTCTGATCCATTCTTTGTAGTTTAGAGGTTCAAGCAACATCTTTGGGTGGTTCATCATGTCGATTAGTAGCGGGTGGTCTCCGATTGTGCGAAACAACACAAGAGGTTTTCGCTTGTTCTTCTTCTTCCCTATGACCCATTCCAATGGTGGGGTTTGTATGTATATTTTTTCTCTCTTGTATGTATATTTGTCTATCTTTGGATCGTTTATATAGTTGCTTTACAAATCATTATTGTTGGTGTTCTTGATCTTTTTGATTAAATGCTTTGGGTTTGTGTTGTTTTAGAAATATACATCATAGATCTTGATTAGGAATGATAGCTATTAGTTTCTAAACTCTAGACATAGATTTGGGGCTAATAATCTTAATGGGTATCGAGTTTAATGCCTCCGTGTTGTTTGTGTCGGTTGAGATATCGCTGATGTGAATAGTACGGTTGAGCTTTCGTCGGTGTTTCAGACATGGACATTGATGTGGCATCTCGAATGATGCCTGATGATTTTGATGCGTATTGTGAGTGTTGAGCGATAAGATCTTCAGATTTAAGTATTCGACGGGTTGATTAGAAATACGATTCCATAATGAATTCTCTTAAGCTACAATAGATTGTTTAATTGCTTTTATTTACTTTTCCCGCATTTACTTTCTGTAACCCAATCATGAAACTTAGAACGCGAGATAGTCGAACGACAGTTTTTCTCTACCAATCTCTGTGGACTATGATACGATATAACCTATATCATCCGGTAATAAATAATACCTATTACTTTTTGCTTGCCGCTTTACCGCTCCAACAATGAGCCCACCTCGGTGAAAGAATTGTCTAAGCCTCCTTTCTAGTAAAAAAACCATATTTATTGGCCACCTTAACCCATTTGTGCTTCACTACCAACAGACAAGTAATAATAAGCACATGATTGAGACTCTAACCAACACATTACTTCATTGTCAATAGGAACAAAATCGAAAGGAGGACAATGCCCTCTGATATAAGTTTGGGCTTTTTGTTTATGCTTGAAATCAACTACATACTCTGAATTCTCTAAGGGAAAAGCTAGAAAAGTAAAACCCCAGTGTAATACGGTGAACTGACTTTTATATCGAAATGTCGCGGTTAAGCATGAGTCGCCACCGACTTTTATTTTATCCAAACAAGTTAGAAAGGCTAAAAGAAACAGGAAAAACCTTTTAAATAAAATAGGGTTCGGGGGGTAATTATGCCAAGGGAAGGTGTAAGGCACCCTATGCATCCATGGTTTTCCATGGGCTCTTAATTGCTTTGCTCTTTGTTTGAGAAGAAGTGTAGAAGAAAAAGAATAGGGACTTTAGCTCGTAAATGAGTGTAGCCCTTTTGAAGAATTATGAGAAAGAATATAACAAAGGTTTAGAGCAAGGCAAAGCAATTAGGGGCAATTACCTTAAAGTTTTAAAAATGAGATTCTTTTAGCCTTTCAGAGTGAAAGGGTCTATCCTTGCCATAAGAGGGTAGGAAGCCTTTCGTTTGGAGGTAAACGGGTTATCGCATTATCGTTCGCCATAAGACTGACCCATGCCATAGAGAGGCAGGTAGTCTAAGGGCAAGGATCAGAATAGCCTTTTTCGTAGGCAACCAGAGGATACCTCAGCCTTTTCGTAGGCAACTTCCGAGGGTCGAGATCATTTTTTAGTGTATCGAAGGCAGCATCATTAGGGACCATGATCTTTAATCGAGGCAACAGGCTGAGGTATCCTCGTATTCGAGGGACTGACTATTCTGCAAAAACACACAAGGCAACAGGCAACAAGGCAACAGGCAACAGGCAACAGAGAGGTTTACCCAAAAGTGTGTGTGCACCAATCACGTGATTATGTTCAGTCATGTTATCTTGTAAATTTACGTGATGCTAATTCAGTTAATAAGTTGCACTCCCTAGAATTACTAACCACGCAGTTTAATATAAACAGTAATAATGGGGAAGGGAAATTGCAACCAGCGGAGGAGAGGGGAATTGAAACCAGCGGGATAAAATAAATGGGTTTGAAACAAGTAATAATATAATTGAGATTAGGGTTTAGGATTACCGATACTCGACGCTTTGGCAATTGACAAACCCTGAAAAGGCGGGAAAAATGGCAAACCAAAAAATGGGGTGAGTGCATTATTGGTTCGGAGACGAACATTGCTAACCCTAATAAAAATAAAAGATAAAGAAATTAAGAATAAACAAATAAAAAGGCACTTAGCTTTGCATTTTGAATTTGATCTGACATGGTTGGCGGTCGGAGGTAGCCTCAGGGTTAACCCTGAAAAGTGGCAAAGGCAAAAATAGACATGAGTGTATGCAGAGTTCAAAAGGAAAACCTTAAAATAAAGGAAACAAAATAGACTTTAAAATAATAATTAAATTAAAGACTTAGCTTCGGATCCTGAAGGCGCGTAGTCAGAGCGTATTTGAAGAGCAACCCTGAAAAAGGCACACAAAAACAGATGTTTTCAGTGTATGGCATATTCCTCGATTATTGCTACGAACCCTATTTTAGCCAAAAGGCGAACAAAATATAAAATGATATTAAACGAATCCTAAAAGGTTCATGGAATCGAAGGTTCGTTTGAATGGATAAACCAAAATAAAATCTAACAATTATAGGGTTAAGCCTGATATTTTAATTATTATAAATATATGAACAAATAAAATTAAAATTAAAGAATTATAAAGAAAATCGAATTTTGATTAGATATAAATAATAATAATAATAATAAAAAAAAATATTACGTAAACATCAATTTGTTTAAACAAATAAATAGGAAAAGAGAAATTATGATACAAAGTAGAAAAAGAAAAGAAAAAGAATAAAAATTGTTTATGTAGTAAAAACTGTGTTGTTGGTCCCTGATGGCATAATATGGTAAACCTGTGTTTCCCTAAGCATTGGATCCTTACCAGAAGTGATCGAACGATCACATGATGGGAGTGCTGGTACCGGATCCGTCCGCAGTCTGAAACAAGAATTTAAATAAAATATAGCAAGAGGCAGGGATCGAACCCCTGCCCTTGCATGTAGAACCGCATCCATTCACCAATGCGCCATCATCCTTTTGTTGACAATAGCACAATCAACATATAATATATAAAAACAAAAATTAAAAGAATAATTCAAAATGAAACGCGCGCTCTGCTTCGTCTCTTTCCTTTGGACATCAGTTTGTTTTGCTACGAGTCAGCCATTATTTTGCTACGATTATAATCGTAGCCGAGCACCTGCATTTATTAAACTCACAAAAACGCTAAATAAATTCCATAGAGGACCATGTATCGACTCAGAATCTCCGTCTGAGTGCAATGATGGCAACGATTTGGTCCAATTTTATCTGTATCAAAAGACCCCAAATATGGAGCTTCAAAACCTAACAATGGCAATCTTCCATACCAGCGATTAAACAGTAATTAATCTATCCAGGAATATTCACAGCATCATGAAAAACACGAATATAAGATCAAATCACGAGTATAATGTATAAAACATTGAATTCGAATCAAATTTAGAGAGTGCAAAACCGTGAGTTATGGAGAGCGTTTCCGGAAGCCTGGGACGTTAGTGACGATTGGGATAGCTTCAAGACTAATCCAGGAACGCGTTGAGAAATTTTAAATTGCTTGAATCGAGCCCTAGTTCTCAAACCGATTTCAACAATTTCTTGGAATTTTTATGCTTTAAGCGCTTCACTTGTCTGCCAATCCTTGTAAAAAATCCGAATCCTTGCTTCTAAATACATTTAGGCATTTATAGGGATGCATTAGGTCACCAAAAACTGAATGAATCTTGCTTAAATCAAAGATTGCAATCTTGAGAAATTTGGTTTTTAAACTTTTCTAAAATTGATTCAATTTTAATCTTTTTTCAACCAATCTTATTTCTCACGAAATTGGATTGAATATATGACTTGAATGCTGATTGAAATTGATTCACATGTGTATTTGATTCATATCTTGATTTTCCTTTTGATTTATTTGATTTTAACCATCTTTTAAATGAATAAAAATTCATAATAAATCAAATAAATCATGTAATTTCGTGGTAATTTCATTTTTGAATCTTGGATAACTTGAGGATCAAGCTTGGGCCAAAAAAGATTGAGTCCATTTGCAAGAACATTCATTTTGGAGCCTTTTGTTTCACATTTTCCTCTCAAAATTGTCTAACTTTAACAAGGCATATCTCCCTCAATTTTTAAGGTATGGAGGAGTTCTAGGACTTTTTAGAAACCTTAGAGAGTCTTCTGACCAGTGTCTTTGGTCTTATATCAAAATAATTTTCCATGCTCCTTGTGTGCTCTTTTGAAAAAGATGACGTTTGGTTGACTTTTGAAAATGACCTATAATGTTTTGATCCATATCTCTCAAATGAAGCATTTTTAGACTTAGCATGTGAGAGACAAAATTGTAGAGAATTCAATTTCCTTCTAAATGAGCTTTGGATGGAAAATTTCTGATGTTCCATGTGGGAGTTATGGCTGGTCAAAGTTCAGTTGACTTTCTCCTATACAAACCCTAGTTTAGAAACTTTTGATTTGTTGATTTTTGATCTTTTCTTGATGAACCATGATCAATTCTTGATCAAATGGTTAATGATACTTCAATATGAGGATCTTGACAAAAAATCAGGAGTCTTGACTTTACTTTGACTACAGTTGACTTTTAGGTTAACTTAGTCGACTGTTGACTTTCTGAACAAATGAGTGGCCAATCTTTTGAATTGAGACTTGATACTTGTTATAGAGATAGTGTGAGATATATTGAGTCATATGAGATGCCTTGGAGCCATTGATTCACTGATTTTCCTTTGAGCAGACCAAACCCTAGTTTCAGAGCCTTGCATAGGAGAGTGTGTCCTGGAGCTTTATGTACTGATTTGACTTTGTATAAGAGAACTAGTATGGGCAAATTTTGGGGTATGACACCCAGGAAAATTCATTAAGATTTAGGTCGATAGTAACCTCTTCATCTTTGGCGGCAACGCCATCTTTCGAGTTTCCAGTGACAATAACCAAGTACCCTAACGAATGATAAGTAAACGTAGTAAAAAGGAGAGTCAAAATCGTTACATTCATTAATCACAACTTTTGGTACAAGAAGAGTTTAGTCGCTTGAGCGTCTAATGAGTCGTCAGAGAAGAGAGAGAAAAATATAAGGGAATAATCAGCAAAGCATGAAATCCAACGCGGTAGAGAGAGTGTGAAAATACTTAAGACCTCACAAGCAAGAGAAGTAAAAGGATATCATATAAAAGGAGATCCCACGTCACTCGAGTAATTTAAAAAGACCGTCTATGTCTTGAAACTTAGGGTCACATGGAGAGCTCTAAAATTAAAACCTTTCGGCTATGAGACATGCATTCAATGCGCGTGTTCTCGATGCAACCTACCCCTATTCTCGACATCTCCAACCACGAATTAGATTTGCTCAGTAGTCGTCAAACAACGCATGATGGCACTCAAAAGGGCAGACCTCATTATGCTTCCCAATCTTAGGTTCATTAATGAAATCAATGACTTATGTGGAAAATATTTCAAGTTGACTCAATGGCTCAATAAGACCGACTTCATTCAAGTGGCTCAGTTAAGAGATCATCTTGACAAAATATGAAGCATAAACAAACATTTGTTTATTCAATTTTGCAAAGTTACACTTCTTTGATATCACCGACTTTGAGGTTTAAGAGCTAACTTTGCAACTACATTTCCACTCCACCACGCCGGAGACTCCAACCACCGCATCATATGAACTCATTCCCTTCACATCACCGATCCATTGAAATATATGTCATATAAAATGTTGCTAATATAAAATTACGGTATGATTTTGACAATTTTTTTTTATTTTTCCGCATCTATATATTAAATGTGAGATTTTGGATCGAACTCTAGTATGGCCGAAGGGTAGCTTCTTGGTTCGACAGGGTTAAGCATGAAGTCGAAGGTTGTTCACATGCTTGTGTCGAAGATGTTAGGGTTGTTAGCATGTTAAATTAGGTTTTAGTGTTTAAACCCTAATTTGTTAAGTTAGCTTGTTTATTAAGTTGACTTGTGTAATGGGCCTTGTGGAAAAAGCCCATTAGTTAGTATGTTAGGTTTTATTATAAATAGCATACTAGTCTCTCATCATTGCTAAGCTGCAAATCCTAATTTAGGGTGAGAGAGGTTATTTGTTATTTTTGTAAACTTGTAATCTTGTTTTAAGAGAAAGTGAAAGAATAGCAGTTATAACCAATTCTTCCTTGTCCTTTATTCTTCCTTGTTTTATACTTTGTTCTTGGCATTGAATTCACAACAAATTGGTGCGGTGAGCGTGGAGAAGATGCCGTCAACAAAGTATGAGATTGAAAAATTCACCGGAGTGAATGATTTCGGTCTGTGGCGCTTGAAGATGAAAGCCCTACTGGTTCAGCAGGGTTGTTTGGAAGCGTTGAAGGGAGAGGCAGCCATGAATGCTGCATTAACGGCAGCGGAGAAGACAACTATGATCGAGAAAGCACACAGCGCAATTTTGTTGAGCCTTGGTGATAAGGTTCTCCGACAGGTATCAAAGGAGACGACGGCATCAGGGTTATGGGTGAAACTTGAAAGTTTGTATATGACCAAATCGCTGGTAAATCGACTCTACCTGAAGCAAGCTTTGTATTCATTCAAGATGATTGAAGACAAAGTATTGGCTGAGCAGTTGGATATGTTCAACAAGCTGATTCTTGATCTTGAAAATATTGATGTGAAGATCGATGATGAAGATCAAGCGCTGTTACTATTGTGTTCTTTGCCTAGATCACATGCTCACTTCAAAGAAACTCTCTTGTATGGAAGGGAGTCCCTGACGTTTGAAGAAGTTCAATCAGCCTTGTACTCTAAGGACTTGAATGAACGAAAGGAGCATAAACCTTCGACTGTTGGCGAAGGTTTGGCCGTTAAAGGAAAACTCTTACGAAAGGATGGTAAGTTCGACAAGAAGAAAGGCAAAAGCCAGTCGAAGTCTTACAGTGGCGAAGCATCTGGCATTCGATGCTACCATTGTAAAAAGGAGGGTCACACAAGAAAGGTGTGCCCTGAACGCCTGAAATATCATGGAGGTAAGGATAATGGCAACGCTGCCATTGTTCAAGATGATTTCGAATCATCTGATGTTCTTGTGGTTTCAAGCAGTGACTCTAAGAGAGAGTGGATTATGGATTCAGGTTGCACTTGGCACATGACTCCAAACAAAGACTTGTTCGAGGAATTATGTGATCAAGATGGTGGATCAGTATTGCTGGGAAACAACAAGGCTTGCAAGATTGCAGGTATTGGATCTGTTAGATTCAAGCTCCATGATGAGTCAATAAGGTTGTTGACTGAAGTCAGGTATGTTCCTGATTTGAAGAGAAATCTGCTTTCTCTTGGTGAATTCGACAAGAAATGATATGTTTTCCAAGGAGAGAAAAGTATCCTAAGAGTCATGAAGGGTTCGAAGGAAGTCTTGAGAGGCGTGAAGAAACAAGGCTTGTATACCCTTGAGGCTGAAGTTGTAAGTGGTTCGACAAATGTTGCATCCACGAAACCTTTGTCGAAAACTGAAATCTGGCACATGAGATTGGGCCATGTCAGTGAAAGGGGTCTGGTCGAATTAGGGAAACAAAATCTGCTTGGTGGAGACAAAGTCGAAAAGCTGAAGTTTTGTGAACCCTGTGTACTTGGAAAATCTTGCAGAGTGAAGTTCAACAAAGGCAAATCAAGAACACATGGATCCCTTGATTACATCCATGCTGATCTTTGGGGGCCTGCAAGGTGTGCATCACATTCTGGGGCAAGGTATTTCCTATCCATAGTAGATGATTATTCCAGAAAATTATGGGTATTCATCCAGAAGACTAAGGATGAAACGTTTGAGAATTTCAAAAGTTGGAAGACTCTGGTTGAAAATCAGACTGGCAGAAAGGTCAAGAGGTTGAGAACCGACAATGGCCTTGAATTTTGCAATGAGGCATTCGACAGTTTTTGTGCTACCTCTGGTATTGCAAGGCATAGAACTACTGCAGGTACTCCACAACAAAATGGTTTGGCTGAAAGGTTTAATCGAACTATTTTGGAGAGAGTTAGATGTATGTTGACTAATGCGGGGTTAAAGAAGGTGTTATGGGCTGAGGCTGTTGCGACAGCAACATATCTGATAAACAGATGTCCTTCGACAGCGTTAGATATGAAGACACCTGAAGAAGTTTGGTCGGGACATCCACCAGATCTCGACAAACTGAGAGTATTTGGCTGCGTAGCCTATGCTCACATTAGGCAAGACAAGGTCGAACCTAGAGCTCTGAAATGCATGTTCATGGGATACCCTGAAGGAGTCAAAGCTTATAGGCTATGGTGCCTAGAGCCAGGTCACAGGAGGTGTATCATCAGTCGAGATGTAGTTTTCAATGAAGCTGAAATGGCTTTTAAGAAAACTGATGATGTTGGTCGAAGTACAGAAACATCTGACGAAGAGCTGGAACAGGTAGAGATTCCTGTTGAGGTGGAGCATGTTGATGCTGAATTGCATATCCCAGATGAAGTCGAAGAAGAAGCAGAAGATGCTGAAGTTGAGGAAACTGACGATGACTACCTATTGTCGAGAGATAGGTCGAGAAGAGTCATCAAGCCACCTCAGAGACTTGGATATGCAGATCTTATAGCTTATGCCTTAATCTCTGCAAGTGAGGTTCTAGACGAAGAACCTAGAGACTATAAGGAAGTTATGAGGAGTCGAAATAAGACTGAATGGCTGAAGGCCATGAATGATGAAATGAAATCTCTTCATGATAATCATACTTGGGAACTGATCAAGAAACCTGCTGGGGCAAGGTTAGTCAGCTGTAAATGGATTTTCAAAGTTAAGGAAGGAATTGAAGGAGTGACGTCGAAAAGATACAAGGCAAGGTTAGTTGCAAGGGGTTTCACTCAGAAAGAAGGTGTTGACTTCAATGATGTGTTTTCTCCTGTTGTGAAGCATAGGTCCATTCGAATGTTGCTTGCCATGGTGGCACAGTTCGATCTTGAACTGGAACAGATGGATGTGAAGACTGCGTTCTTGTATGGTGATCTAGATGAAACGATCCTGATGAGGCAACCTGAAGGGTATGTCGAAAAGGGGAAGGAAGATTATGTGTGCAAGTTAAAGAGATCTTTGTATGGGCTGAAACAATCTCCTCGACAGTGGAATAGGAGATTCGACAAGTTCATGGCACGCATAAGTTTCATTAGAAGTCAGTTCGACCACTGTGTTTACTTCAGATTTCGACCTGGTAATTCATTTGTTATTTTGTTGCTTTATGTGGATGATATTCTCATAGCAAGCAACAGTGTCGAAGATGTGATAAGGGTGAAGGCTGAACTCAATAAGGAGTTCGATATGAAGGATCTGGGAGCTGCTTCCAGGATTCTTGGAATTGACATTCGAAGAGATAGAAAGAAGTCGAAGTTATGTCTATCTCAAGAGGCATATCTACGGAAGATTCTTGAAAAGTTTGGTATGTCGAATTCGAAGCCAGTTGTGACTCCAACAAACCCTCAATTCAAGCTGAGTGTTGATCAGTGTCCCAGTACTGATGTCGAAATAGCCTATATGAATAGCATCCCATATGCTAATATAGTTGGTTCTTTGATGTATGCTATGGTCTGTACTAGACCCGACATAGCTTACGCAGTCAGTCTTGTAAGCAGGTACATGGCGAATCCTGGAAAGGCTCACTGGCAAGCATTGAAGTGGATTTTAAGGTACATAAATGGGTCTCTGAATAGAGTCCTAATTTATGGTGGAGCCTTGGGTGAAGATAGTAAAGCAGTAATAGAAGGATATGTCGACTCTGATTATGCAGGTTGTATGGATTCTAGAAAGTCTATTTCTGGATATGTTTTCACTATGTTTGGCACAACAATTAGTTGGAAAGCAACTCTTCAGAAGGTTGTTGCTCTATCAACCACTGAAGCGGAATATATTGCTCTCACTGAAGCTGTGAAAGAAGCATTGTGGCTTGAAGGTTTTGCAAAGGAGCTGAAACTTCAAGGTCGAAGTATCACTGTTAAATGTGATAGTCAGAGTGCAATACACCTGTCGAAGAATTCAGCCTATCATGAGCGAACTAAGCACATTGATGTGAGGCTGCATTTCGTCAGAGGAGTAATCGAGCGTGGAGAAGTCCAAGTGCTGAAGGTTTCGACTGAAGACAATGCTGCTGATATGATCACCAAGACATTGCCGAGTTGCAAGTTTTTCCACTGTATGCAGTTGATAAAGCTGCATGAAGAAAGCTAGTTTGTTCCCTTGATGTTGTAGAGTTAGATCCAAGGTGGAGATTTGTGAGATTTTGGATCGAACTCTAGTATGGCCGAAGGGTAGCTTCTTGGTTCGACAGGGTTAAGCATGAAGTCGAAGGTTGTTCACATGCTTGTGTCGAAGATGTTAGGGTTGTTAGCATGTTAAATTAGGTTTTAGTGTTTAAACCCTAATTTGTTAAGTTAGCTTGTTTATTAAGTTGACTTGTGTAATGGGCCTTGTGGAAAAAGCCCATTAGTTAGTATGTTAGGTTTTATTATAAATAGCATACTAGTCTCTCATCATTGCTAAGCTGCAAATCCTAATTTAGGGTGAGAGAGGTTATTTGTTATTCTTGTAAACTTGTAATCTTGTTTTAAGAGAAAGTGAAAGAATAGCAGTTATAACCAATTCTTCCTTGTCCTTTATTCTTCCTTGTTTTATACTTTGTTCTTGGCATTGAATTCACAACATTAAATATAGGCGCATGGATTTGTTATTTTCTATTTCCTCTGCGTCTATATATTGAATATAAGCGCATGGTTTGACACATTCAGATGTAGAATCTTACAAAAAAATGCGTCATGTTTATTGCTTGAAAAGAAAAATATATACATGAAAGTAAACATCATGGTGGCATGACAAAACCTGATCCAGGCCCACAAAAAAGAGTCAAAACTCATGCGGTCTTTCTTTCTTCCACTTACAATCTAGCCCAACTATTATTTATTTCACACACACATACATACATATATATATATATATATATATATATATATATATATATATATATATATATATATATATATATATATATATATATATATATATATATATATATATATATATATATATATATATATATATAGAGAGAGAGAGAGAGAGAGATTAAATTAATAGGGACACATCTTGTACAAAGTGAGAGAGAACTACCAACAACATTAAATTCGCGAGGGCAGAAACAAGAGGACTTTACACATATGCAAAGATTTAATTCGTGATGAAAAATATCTGATAGTTACATCTTTAGTTTATTAAATTTCATTAGCAACTCTAATAAGAGTTCATAGTGTGAATTATTGGAATGCTCTCCACATTGTAATTAATATAATTGATTTTCTTATTTTTAAAAAGATTAGCGATTGTCCTTATACTTTGTATTTATGTATAATTTGTTTAAAATTGCAAAAGATAAAATTTATATTTCACTCCAGAAAATAAAGAAAAAACCTTTTATGGCAGATCAAGTACATATTCTACCACACCCCATCATATTCAACATAGTTAATGGGAGGAAACACTACAATATGGCGATTGACATGAGGTTAAGGGCAAGAAAGCAAGAATTGGAGAGCAAATTGATACAAGATATTGAATAAAATGGACTATTATAGGAGGCAAATTAGTCTTTGTACTTGTAAAATAATAAAGACAGAGTTTCTTTCACATATTTGATAACAAGAGACTTTGTGTAATAGGGTTTGATGGGATTAGTGGATGAATCTCATAGTGTTAGAGGTTGAAGTGTTTATTGAGAGCTCTTTAGACTAAATCAAAAGGAGAGAATTTTTTTTCTAACTTCCTGATAAAGATATGGGAGTATGGGAAGATCGGTTCTTCATTAAACTATGGAGCGCTGGTTTTCTCTTTGATTGTCCTTCCCTAAATTGTTGTTTATTGGAAACCCCCCCCATCAGACACATGTGATAAAAGGGTCAAGCATGGATCTTAGTTCGAGTTGGGCGACCTATATCTCATCCGCCCTAGTATTGTCGTGCTTTGTGTTAGGCTTCTTTGCCATGAGCTTCCCCTTTTTGGGTCTAGTAAAATTATCTCAGTCTACGGTACCTCAAGCACGAGGTATGGGAATGGTGAAGTAATTAATTTAAAATGAGTAACAATCTTATTAATACGAATCTTTTGAGAATTTCTTTTGCCGAGTCCCTCAGCATTGCTTGGGATGAGTCCCTCAAATGTTGGTTGGGGAGAGTCCCTCAAGAACTTCTTGGGATGAGTCCCTCAAGTGTTACTTAGGTTGAGTCCTTCATGTGACACTTAGGGGAGAATTGCTAAAGCGTTGCTTTGGGACAAGTCCCTCAAGTGTTGCTTATAGCACATTCAACATTTAATGCTTAGGCACAGTGGCTCCTGTCTCGGGAATGTGTGATCATTGAGAATTGTTGATCATATGCATACAGACATATTCAGTCGTTAGTGTTTTTCACCTTTCAACTGCAGACGCACACCTATGTTTGGGCAATAATGGCTTACGTGACCTAAGCAACTTTCATAATTTGCTCCATTTTTCCTCATGTAACTTCAAAACTTTTCTGATAATTCTCAAATAGGAACTCTCTTTTAGAAATTTCTTTTAAACAATACTAGTTTGTCTTCCATCCTTCTCCTACTCATACTCAAGTATTACGTCTTCCCATGTGCTTTTATCTTTTCCTTTTCTGGTAAAAGAAATTATTAGGGATTTAGATGAGATTGGCAACATTATTGAATACTCAAATAGTAGAGAACTCACAAAGATGTGGGAATATTGTATAAAAACGTTAGGCGAGCTGATAGAATGGTCGATTATAGACTTTTAGAAGTATGGATGTTTTGGAGTTATGAGACTACCTCCAAATCTAGTAGTCGTGGTGACTCTTTTTCACCTTTAATTTCCCAATAAAATCAAGTTTGTTGATGGTGTCCAACTTTTTGAAAAAAAATTAGGGGCTAAATATTATGATACGATGTATATCAAGCAAGGGAATATATAGCCCATGGACCATTACCTTTTTTAGCTAAATTTTTTTCCTATATAAAGAAGATTTGTCCTCATTTAATTTTACACTATATTTAGAAATCGAAGCGCTTTCTTCTCACTTAGTACCCTCTTTTTCTACTACTTTTCTATTCTTTCACCAAAGTAGCCTTAGTGTAAAGAGACTAGAAAATATTTGTGAGATCTTTGTTGTACTTGTCTTGTGTTAAGTTTGTTCTTATTCAAAAGTGTGATTCTCTTGAATAATATCTCTGTTTGGCTCATGATATTATATAGTTAAAATCTCCATTTGTTTCGTGATATTATCCTCTTGAAAGCTTTATTTGGTTCAGAGATCAACCTATGTAAAATCTCTCATTTGTTGTAAGAATGTTTGTGGGCATATCCTATAAAAAGCTCAAGAGATATTTTTATGAAAACTCTCAAAAGAAAGTTCTTGCAGACAAGAGTAGGCCAAATGGTTAGGCCGAACCTGTATAAATATCTACTCTAATCTCTCTTATTATTCCTCTTTATTTTGTCCTTTATTTTTCTTCCTCTCTACTTCTTTCTTCTCTCTTCTCTGTTGCTTTACCTCGGTTTGATTATTTGGACTAATATAAACTGATTTCTAAATAAAATATTTTCAAATTAATTTAAATTTCTAAATATCACTATTCACTCTCTCCTTTTGTGTTTGGAGTCACTTGTTTAATAGTTGACGTCAAAGCATAATTCCAAGTTTAATACTAATCATTCCAGAATGAAGAAATGACTTTGAATGATTCATTTAAAAAATCCTTATCCTTTAATGGAGAAGGTATGCTTTGTGGAAAGAGAATATGAGAATATTTATAAAGGGGATGGATTTTTATTTTGGAAGGTTATAAAAATGGGCCCTTTTGTTCCTACACGTCAATTTGATTATGATGTGGTAAACAAAGAGGGAGATGATTGGACCAAAGAAAAAATAGAAAAAGTGCATCGTAGTTTGAAATCTAAAACTATCACCACTACCGCACTTGGCATTGGTAAGTTTTTGTGCGAGACTGCAGAAGAAATGTGAGACTCCCTTCAAGTTACCCATGAAAGTATAATAGAGGTAAAAAATGAAAGCATGAACACATTAACACATGAGTATGAACTCTTCATTATGAAACCTGAAGAAAACATTTATGATATGCAAAAATTACTTATTTATATAGTGAATCACAAGAGAACTCTGTGTAAAGTTTTTCGAAATGAGGACTTGGTTGTAGAAGTTCTTAGATTTCAAAAACGTAGTTGGAAATCCAAAGTTACTTTGATTTTTGAATCCAGGGACTTGTCATTCATGGATTTGGCTAATTTATTTTTCAAATTGTAGGAACATGAGATGAAGCTAAAAAGACTAGCTGACAATGAAGAAGGTGACAAGAAAAAGAAAAGTCTAACTCTCAAGGCCAAGGAATAAAAAAGATTCTGAGTAGATGGAGATATGAATTTTCTTATGGAAAAATTAAAAAGGGCCATGAAGCGTGAAAAACAACAAGATGGGCAACACAAAAATGAAAGAATACCCTTATTTACTCCTATATGCTTTCAATATGGAAAGAAGAGACTCATAAGACCAATCTGCCTTCAAAACCAATAACATTGAAGGAACCAAGATCACAGAAAGTTCAAGAATTATCAAAGAGAAACTAAGATAGCCTACACCTCTTGGGATAATAATGACATGAAATACTCATATGAGAAAGAAGTCAACATCTGTCTCATGGAAGATAATGAAGAAAATGAGGTAACCTCAAATTTCTCTTATCGTGTTTTATTTCGCAACTGGAAGAAATTAAATAAAGAGTCAAGTAAAACTACTTGTATCCACATCTAAAACCAATATTTATACCCTTGAAATTGAAAATTAAAAATTATTGGAAGAAATAGAAAGTATAGAGAAATTAAAAAAATTAATTTCAAACTCTCTCATTTCTCACGAAGTATTAGTTGAATCTACCAAGTGTGATTGATGTGATGTCTTAAAAAATAAAAGTGATGATTTACAAAACACATTTGATAAATTCACTAATGGAAGAGACAACTTTAATATTCTTCTAGGTAATCAAAGAGTATATTATAATAAGGATGATCTAGGTTATGAACCTAAGAATAATATATAAATCATTGGTGCAATCTCTCTAATTTTATTTCTTTATTTTATTTCATTAAATTTTACTTGCTTTCTACTTCTTTATTCTCTATTTTTTTAACTCTGTTTGGTTGTTTATACTAACGTAAATCTATTTCTAAATAAAATATTTGCAAATTAATTTTGATTTTCGAATATCACAAGTTACGATTTTCTTATGTTTTGAGTCACTCATTAAATACTACTGAGTTTACGCCTCATTGTATTTGTTTTGGGGACTAGAAGAGGTGGGATATCATGAGTGTGAAGCACTTCCCTCCAGATTTTCTCTAGACAAGTGTTAAGAGGTGTGAAATTTCACCGAGCCTCTCATTTCACTTGTAAGTTGCCCTGTCTCTGAAAAGCAAGGTGTAGTGACTCATGTGTTGCTGCTGCAATGAATTGGATACGTAAGAGGCACACTTCTTGATGTCTCTGGACTTTTTCTATACATTTATCTCTTCGCACTTGATGTAACATTTAGCATGTGTCATGATTTCATTAATGGGGGCAGCGTATTTTTAGATGAGCGACTCGTTGAAATGTCTAGCTCTCAAACAGTTATGGAATTCCCCCACAAATAACTTCTAGTTTTGGTGAATTACCTTGATGGTCGGTCAACTTATTGAAGCAAGCGATATACTCTCTAAAAGACTCGAAGTGTCCTTAGAGGACATTGAACAAGCTAGTGGTGGACACCTTCTGGTGTCTGCTCGCAGAGAACTGATGGACTAGTTTCCTAGAGAGATCATGGTAACTGGTTAGTAAGAGTCAGGGGAAGTTTATGAACAAACTTAGGGCCGAATTCTTAAAAGTTCTGGACATGAGCTTTCACTTCAAAGAGTCAGATGGAGTGATGACAGTGATGTCTTCACGGGGTTCGCTTTTTTCCATCACGGGGTTCGCTTTTTCCATCAAACTTCACTAGTGATGGCGATTTCAAGTTCTTTGGCACTAGAGCACCCTAAATTTCATTTGAGAGAGGTTGGGGATCCAGGACCTCATCCTCTATCAAGAAATCTTCGCAGAGCCGCTCCCAGAGCGTTAGGACGTCCACCTTCAAAGTTTGATTGGAGCGACGTTGCTCCTTCATAGCAGCTCGCATCTTTGTTAAGGTTACTTGGTCGTCATATGTTACAATATACATACTTATGAGGCAGAAGAAGGAGTCGATGAATGAGGTTGAAGTGTAGAAGTCAACCATGGACGAACAAACGTTGTGGCAGGGTGTGGCTATAGAGCCCACCGAATTTTCAATTTTTTCATATTATATATGCATTATCTTAGTTGATAAATGAAAAAAAATATGGCTAATTATTAAAAGAAATGAATATTACTAATTCACTTTTTTTTATCCTTCATAATAATTCTTCTCATCTTTTTCTCTCTCTCACAATAATTTCTTTTTCTTTCCCTCTCAAATTTCACTATCTCAGTCTTCTTTCTTCCTCTCAATATTTGTCAATCCTAAATTTTCTTTATTCAATTTCTTACTTGATTTAACCTCATTTATTTATGGATGATTAAAAATCAAAGGTAAATTGATTATTTTAGTTTTTTCTTATTCTTTTCACTTTTATGAGTTGAGCCATAAAGCCAATTTGTTAAATAAAATCAATTTTTTCAATTACTCATAAACCATAACTATCTCAACCTCTGCACAATTTCGTTTATCCGTAGTCTGTAACTTTTATAGAAATCATGTTCAAAGTCATGTTTTTGGAACAATTAACAATTATGTTATTTGAGCTCATTTTCAAAAAATGATTAGTAGACGGTTTTCATTATAAATGTATTTTATTAAACAATATTATCTATAATATAAGAAAATTAATGGTTGTGTAAAAGTAAAAAATACCCTTATTTGATTTTTTGCCACCACATTAAAATTGTAGTTTTTTTGTCTTTGTACAATAAAATTCTTAATTTTATTATTAAAATTATATAACTCTTATATTTTATCAAACTTATCAAATATCTCTCCATTCTCTTTTTTTTATCTTTCATCACTTTCTCACTTCTTTCTTCTAAAAAAAAATCTATTATTGATATATAAATATATAAATATATATATATATATATATATATATATATATATATATATATATATATATATATATATATATATATACAAAAAATGATATACGGGGAAAATTTATTCAAAAAATCTATTGATCTAAATATTTTATATACGAAAATTTAATATTGATTAAAATATTTTTGCAAATGATACCTAAATAAAAATAATATTTGTATACGGAAAAAATCTATTATTTACGAAAAATGGTATTTATGATCCAAATATTTTTTATCCAAAAATTATATACGGAAAATAATTTACTATTGATCTAAATATTTTTATATATGAAATTTACTATTGATCCAAATATTTTTGTAAATGATACCTAAACAAAAATGAAGTTTATACACGGGAAAAAAATTTATTATTGATCTAAATATTTTTATATATGAAAAATGTTATTTATGATCCAAATATATTTTATTCAAAAATGGAATTGGCCAAAAATTCTATTATTGATCTAAATATTTTTATATACGAAAATTTGATATTGATTGTTGAAGCAAGCATAGCGGCAAGCAACTACTATCATACAAAAAGAGAAAATTGGTGAATGTTGGATTCACAAGTTGAAAAGTGAAGATTTTGAATAACGAACTGGTCCGATCTCAACGTGTTTCACCAACATTCACCAACAAAGTATACTTGTATGCAAACATATACAAGTAACTATATGGTGAACATAAACAAGTAAACATGTACAAGTAAATATATACACGTGAAAATATACAATATATACGTTATATACAAAGCTCAAAACCACGAAAACTATTGCGATGCAATCATAACCATCCCCGGCAACGGCGCCATTTTGTTGAAGCAAGCATAGCGGCAAGCAACAAAAAAGATTTGGAAATATTGATCCGGGAATTATCGTCCACAGAGATGGAGAGATGCCATTCAATAGTTTCTATGGTTTCGAGCTCGGGATTGAATGAGCAAAAAGTAAACAAAGTTATAGATAGGAAAAGAATAAACACATTCTTAGAAGAGAAATAACATATCAGGAATGTAAATATATTCACTCTTCACAAACATACACTTACCAACCTGTTATATTCAACCTACAATACTCATATATGTCATCACGTATCTCTCACATAAGTTTCCATCTCTGGAGCACAAACGAGATCATCTCACAACTAAGGTTATCTCTAACGCGAAGTCGCGAGAACATTCGTATTGTCGCGTCGGCGATCTCTCGCGCGCCGTCCAAACACGAAAGCATTACGTACAGATACAAACAGTGAATTCTAGCTCTAAATCTATCTCTAGAGTTCAGAACCAACAAATTATCATCCTAGATAAGGATTCAAGAAGTTTATCTCTAAATCAACCCAAATCCCTAGCATAGAGCAAAAATCCAAGATAACATCAACACTGATTTGTAAAGCAAGTTAAACATAACATTATAATCGGTAAATATACATAAGATTCAAGTAAATATACACACAAAACCCAACCAAAGAGAAATACACAAAGAAGAAGAGAAATGAACCGAAAATCTCCCAGTTTGTCAGCTCCGTTCGACGCTTAATCCACCCCCGATCATCCTTATGCAACCTCCGAAGTTGTTTTCTAAGCCAATTCTACTCTAAGAATGAAGTTGATGGTGTTGGGACTCAAAAATACCTAACCCATAACCTAAAAATGTGATTTTTGCCCCTTTTAACGAGTTGTTGTCTTAGCAGGTCCGCTTAGCGGACCCCCTCCGCTCAGCGGACTCAAAATTGCACCCAAACTCTGATTTTCTCCGCTGGAGCTCCGCTCAACGGACTGACAGCAAAAGTGAAATCTTGTTTTCGCCATAAGTTGAGAACCGTAACTCTGAATTGCGCCCGGTTCGAAGCGTTGGAAAGCTTATTCAATGCTCTATCCAATAATGAATGAATGGAAACCAAAATGATAATTTTTATCATCCTTATTTTGAGCCTTATTCTTTGATGAATTGGTAGAATTTGCATTCTTGAAGCTTAGCCTTTGGTCTTTATTACTCAATGCTCCAAAGATGCATGAATACCTATAAAATGAATGGAAAACTATTAATTGGTATAAAAATGAATCAAAAACACAAGTATGTACATATTTACACAAAATTTACGATTTTATTACAAAAATCATAAGAATAGAATCGATAAGTGCCACAAATATATACTCAAAATATCGACATTTTGGCACTTATCAAACTCTCCTCAACTTGAAAGTTTGTTTGTCCTCAAACAATGTCAAATAAATCAAAGAATCAAAAGCAATAAACCAAAGAATTATGAATCAACAAGTTTTGAAAACCAAAACAAATGTATGGCTTAATACAAAAGCGTATAAACAAAGTAAATACTTACCACTATCCTACAACGATAACATATGAACGAAACGAATCCTAAGCACAAAAAGCATACAAAACATTCTAACACAATACATGCTCACATCATGAATCACACCTAGCAAAAAGTCATCAATGGATGAAGAACACACAAAGGTGAAGGACTTTTAACACTCATCCAACAATCTTGCAAACAAAAGATTAAATTATGCATTCATTCAAAAATCACATTGAAGATACAAAAGCAAGAATCACAAGGACTTTTCAAGGTTGTAATGTGGCTTGGTTAACAAACAAGGGATATGTCTAAGGCTAATCGAAACAAAAACTTGCCTAAACCTAAGGGAGTGATCAATCTACCAAAGATTCAAACAACAAAATCTCGATTAAACTTCTTCCTTAACCACAAGTTGTCACAACCAAAACACCATACTTATTAGCACAATTATTCACTTCTCTTTTCTTTTTGTTTTTCAAAACTTTTTCATTTTTTCTTTCTTTCTTTTCTTTTCTTTTCACTTTTTTTTCTTTCTTTTCAACCTCATAGCAACAACCAAATAAGTAGAAACCATTTTCTCCCCAACTTGAATTCAACCACATCATCATGTGAATACTCCCTACTTCTAAGGCAAAGTAAAAATTCATACAAAAAATCATGGTTGAGGGTTCAAGAAAACAAAGAATCAATCATCCATGCAAAAATGAGAACTTAACACTCAAAGATAAGCATTTAGCAAAAACAACATGGACATTGACAAAAAGGCTCAAAAGGGTTAACAAATGATCACTCACTCACAAGGTGAATTGACTATTTGGTTTTGGTAGTTGTGCTCAAAATGAAACAAAATGCCTTGATCCTTTTCATGCTTCCATAAAATCAACATAAACAAAAGATTAAGCATAATAAAATCCAGTTAAAACAAAGATTGTGGCCTCCAGCATATGTAAACAATGGAAAGCTTCCTCACATTTATGGTTTGGGTACTAAAGTGATTCAATCAACAACCAAGTAATGCAAAAGAATGAATGGTATGGTAATTGTACAAATGAAAAGTTTCCTAAACATGCTATGTTATAGAAAGCGATAAATGAGTACCTTGAATGATACAACTTCAAAAACAATATCCTACCATACATCCGCAAGTTGAAACACTCAAGCTTTGGAAAATCACCTCAAAAATCTTTGAATTACCGGACAAAATTCGAGTACAAACAACCACAAAAGAATTAGAAAAATAAAACTAGTATATGCTATTAAATAGCCTTGGTGAAAGCACTAGTGCAAAAAATACTTTTTACATCGGGCAAAAAACACATTTTACATCGGGTCTGAGTCCGATGTAAAGTCAGGTGATATAGTAAGTCAAAGACATTTTACATCGGTCAGGAGCCCGATGTAAAAAACACACCTACCACATCGGTTGACTGTTATATCTGATGTAAAATAAGGGGTTATTTCTATTTTTTTAAGTAACTACAATATTTAACATCAGTTTCCTTAATGGCCCGATGTAAAATATGGGTTTTAACATCGGTTTCCTTTTTGGCCTGATGTAAAATATGGGTTTTAACATCGGTTGCAAAACGTGTCCGATGTAATATGTTGCTATCTTTCTTTCTTAAATAATAGGCTATTTTTTAGCAAATTTCCTGTAATTTTTTTGGTATCTAATTTTTCATTGCATCAAATAGCTATGATGCACATATATATTCTTTAAAATGAACAATTGATTTACAAAAGTATTAATCTAAGATACACACAAGTGTAAAAAATTATAAGAAAATTTACACATGGTGGACTATTACAACAAAACAAGTGAAAATACAAAAATATCCAACTATTTATAAGTCCTTTCTCACACTTGAAATACCAACATGCAATCCACAAGATGAGTTATAGCTTCGGTAGCTTCCATATACTTCTGATGTGGAATTATCAATACATACACGATGAATATACCTGAATAATTTTAAAATAAACATTAGAATCAAAGTGATGCGAGATATAACATATTAATAGATATTGACAGTAGTAAAAAAAGAAAATGTACTTACATGCACTAAACTTGCAGGATAGACATGTCAAACCAATGAAAACCCACCAACAACTCTTTGATACACTTAGCTGACATATAAAAATTAGTGACAGTCAGACAATGACTTAATTCCCATAACTATAATTTATAAGATTTAACAATCACATACTTGAAATCCGTTCTTTATAATACCACTTGAGTAAAAATCTCATTGTCATCTCCATTAAGTATGAATTCTTTTAGACAAATAAGTAGTAAAGTATTCCTCACATTGTAAAGGTTCAAAATTTTGACATTATCTGTAAAGTTATCTTTATAAAAACAGCCTACCATGTCTCCTATGTGGCGGAGAGTAACAACATTGAGCCATACTTCTTCACCATACAAAAATAGGATTATGGGAAGAGAAATAGAGAGATATAGATTGACCATTCCATGGAATTCTCAGCTACATTTTTTCAAAGACAATCATTCAACATAAATATAGCATTACCTTAGAGACTGTTTCGAGAAACATGCCCGGGTGAAAAGCACAAGTTTCGAGAAATAATTCCCTTCGTCACTTCACTGAATCAGCTGAATATTTTGAATCTATGGCCAAGAAAATTCTAGCTCTTGAACTAAACTATAAGCTTTTATGTCCACTCCCTGAAAACAAATTAATGATGGTTTTTTTAATAGAAAAAAAAGTATTCAATATATAATAATGTGTTTCATATATTGAAGTGAAAGTGAAACATAAGCAAAGAGAACAAATATAACTATCACCAAGAGTAATGCATGAAATGTGAAGGTTACATAACTATCTTGTAAATAAATTGCATGTATTGAATTCTTTTCAGTAAGTTAGTTAATTAGGACTAATGCTTTTAGATTTACTACACCAACATACACAATCATTTAATTTTTATTAATATATTATCAAAGCTTTGCATTATAATCCTGCAATCAAATCAAGAAAAATATTCCAGACATGTTAGCCGAATAATCTCTTAAACATTTATCAATGCTCTTTGTTTCATTATTTATTGAAAGTAAAAGAATCAAAGTGTACATACAGAATCCAACAAGATATTTGAAGTCTTGAAATCTCTACATATCACTTTATTTTCAGCACTGTGTAGAAATGCAAGCCCTTTGGCAGCGTCAAGAGCAAACTTCACACGCAAGCTCCATGAAAGAGGTTGAAAATAAGATCCTCCTGTTTCAAATTTTGTAAAATTTTGCCAATGTTAAACTAACATCTTCCAAAGTTAAAAACTATGGGAAATAATGGGGAAAGGAATAGTAGCTCACTCCTGAACAAGTGATTCTCCAAGCTTCCACGGGGCATAAACTCATAGGCAAGAGGGCCGTGTTCGTCTTCAAGGCAATAACCAATCAATTTCACCATATGAGGATGAGAAAATTGTCCAAGATAGTTAACTTCTGCCTAAAAGTGAAAATAGAAACATAAATTTCTTAGTTTTCCAATCGTAACGAATCATAAACATAGTATTGTTGAAATTGCAATAGGTTTTAAGTGAAGGAACGTATACTAAAGGCATGTTTGATTTAACTTTTAAGTTAAACAAAACCTAATTCTGAGAGCTTAGAAGAACAAAGATGACAGAAAACAGCTTGAGATTGCTTGTTTGAGTCATTTATTAACCAAACAATGTAACATATTAGAAACAATTTGCTTGTTAATTATAATGGGCAAATGATATAACAAGTAGATTAAACTCACCAACCACTCTTTGTGACCTTGGAAACTTTCTAGATTAAGTCTTTTAACAACAATAACAATTCCAGTACCAGGTTTAGCAGCAGCCAATGAATTCTCATCAATCCAAAACTGATCCAAAACCACCTTCTCCTAACACACTACCCGGACGAAAATTTCTAGTAGCTGAATTAAATTCTGCTAAAGTATAGCTCTTTAATTTCGACGAATTCAAGATTTCACCTTCACTCCGAGGAGTCTGAGGCACTGATGCAGTTGAAACCATACTGTTTAAGCTGCTCAGATCATTTCCAGCTGAAGCTGAGTTCTTCGAATTTAACCCTGCGAACCGATAACCAATAACTGATTCATATAGATTATGGTTAAAACTTTCATGAATATCAATCACATCAAATGTAACATGCACTGAGCTATCAAACTGGATCTTCAATTGTGTTTTCTACAGTAAAATGGATCAAATTGACATCTTTTGGAAGAAACCATTCATGTTATGAAAGTGATATTGCTATAGGAGCATCAAAACAAGGTGAAATTTCTATGATTTTTGAATTATGGAAACACAGAAAGGATCAAACTTTAAAGAAATAAAATGAATCTGAGAATACCCAGAAGCAATAAACATGAAATTGAATCAAGCTTAAATGAATTGCATACAAGAAATGAAAAGGGTAGGAAGAAAAAGGAAGAAAATAGAAGAAGATATACCAGTGTTCTAAGGAGTTTCAGCTCTGATTTGAGCGCTTAAACAAACTCCCATGTTTCCTGAAGATTGTACTGCATAAACCATGAAACTTGAATTGAATAAACTATAATCAATATTAGAGGACGGCCGTGTACATGGAGATGAAATCGATGATGGGGACAGTGAGTATGACGTCCATGTCGAAAACGACGCCTCTGAGGTTGAATGAATTTTGGAAGCAGAGAGATTTGGTTTTAGAAAGGATGAAATTGATGCGGAGGGATTTGGTTTTTAGAAAAGGAAGAAATTGAGAGAAAAATTAGACAGTGGGAGCATGGAGCATTGATGCGGAGGGGCTTCGAGTGGTGATGCATCGTACGTGAGGAGGTAAAGGGGTTTCGGCGGCGAGGCAGAAGAAGAAATAAATTATGATTTCGGAATTTAGGGTTTTGGTTTAGTAAGGGGAAGGATTTTACTTCGGTGGAGTAAAAGGCATGATGTAAAGGTCAGATATAACAAACTTTCATATATTTACTAAACTGCCACCGTGTTTTATTTTTTAATCAATGGACTTTTCACATCGGTGCAAATCTATGTCCGATGTGAAATCCTTTATAACAAAGTTTTATTTTATTTACCAAACTGCCACCGTGTTATATTTTTTCCAAAATCCAATATTTTTTACATCATTGGAAATAAATGTCTGATGTGAAATTCTTTGACAAATATTTTTTACATCATATAACTTCAAACCTGATGTAAAATCCTTTAACCAAATGTCTTATTTTTAGTAGTGAAGTGGGAAAAAGGAGTGAACCAAGTGGAATAGGAACCCCATTGGTACAAAGCAAGAAAACAAAATTCTGATATGCTCGCTTATCGAGCTCTGCTCCGCTTAGCGGACACAGAAAAAACCAGAAAAATCAGAACAAAATCTGGTGTTCTAGCTCTCTCCACTTCACCTAAATACCTCTTATACTGGAATATAAACAAAAATTTACAACCGTTGGGGTGCCTCCCAACAAGCGCTTGTTTTACGTCGTTAGCTCGACGCCTTTATTGTTTCGGTGTTTGGAAAGTAGCTTCCTTCCGTCATGCCATGGTGACGTCTCACCGCACAAGCCTAAAGAAAGTGTCCTAACCAACCACTCAACAAACGTTACGGGTATAAATATATACAACAATTATACGAACATAAAAGAAAACACAAATATACATTTTTGTACACAAACCACCACATATGCACAAGTATGGAACACGAACAACTATTATCATACAAAAAGAGAAAATTGGTGAATGTTGGATTCACAAGTTGAAAAGTGAAGATTTTGAATAACGAACTGGTCCGATCTCAACGTGTTTCACCAACATTCACCAACAAAGTATACTTGTATGCAAACATATACAAGTAACTATATGGTGAACATAAACAAGTAAACATGTACAAGTAAATATATACACGTGAAACTATACAATATATACGTTATATACAAAGCTCAAAACCACGAAAACTATTGCGATGCAATCATAACCATCCCCGGCAACGACGCCATTTTGTTGAAGCAAGCATAGCGGCAAGCAACAAAAAAGATTTGGAAATATTGATCCGGGAATTATCGTCCACAGAGATGGAGAGATGCCATTCAATAGTTTCTATGGTTTCGAGCTCGGGATTGAATGAGCAAAAAGTAAACAAAGATATAGATAGGAAAAGAATAAACACATTCTTAGAAGAGAAATAACATATCAGGAATGTAAATATATTCACTCTTCACAAACATACACTTACCAACCTGTTATATTCAACCTACAATACTCATATATGTCATCACGTATCTCTCACATAAGTTTCCATCTCTGGAGCACAAACGAGATCATCTCACAACTAAGGTTATCTCTAACGTGACGTCGCGAGAACATTCGTATTCTCGCGTCGGCGATCTCTCGCGCGTCGCCCAAACACGAAAGCATTACGTACAGATACAAACAGTGAATGCTAGCTCTAAATCTATCTCTAGAGTTCAGAACCAACAAATTATCATCCTAGATAAGGATTCAAGAAGTTTATCTCTAAATCAACCCAAATCCCCAGCATAGAGCAAAAATCCAAGATAACATCAACACTGATTTGTAAAGCAAGTTAAACATAATATTATAATCGGTAAATATACATAAGATTCAAGTAAATATACACACAAAACCCAACCAAAGAGAAATACACAAAGAAGAAGAGAAATGAACCGAAAATCTCCCGGTTTGTCAGCTCCGTTCGACGCTTAATCCACCCCCGATCATCCTTATGCAACCTCCGAAGTTGTTTTCTAAGCCAATTCTACTCTAAGAATGAATTTGATGGTGTTGGGACTCAAAAATACCCAACCCATAACCTAAATATGTGATTTTTGCCCCTTTTAACGAGATGATGTCTTAGCATGTCCGCTTAGCGGACCCCCTCCGCTCAGCGGACTCAAAATTTCACCCAAACTCTGATTTGCTCCGCTGGAGCTCCGCTCAGCGGACCCCCTCCGCTCAGCGGACTGACAGCAAAAGTGAAATCTTGTTTTCGCCATAAGTTGAGAACCGTAACTCCGAATTGCGCCCAGTTCGAAGCGTTGGAAAGCTTATTCAATGCTCTATCCAATAATGAATGAATGGAAACCAAAATGATAATTTTTATCATCCTTATTTTGAGCCTTATTCTTTGATGAATTGGTAGAATTTCTATTCTTGAAGCTTAGCCTTTGGTTTTTATTACTCAATGCTCCAAAGATGCATGAATACCTATAAAATGAGTGGAAAACTATTAATTGGTATAAAAATGAATCAAAAACATAAGTATGTACATATTTACACAAAATTTACGATTTTATTAAAAAAATCATAAGAATAGAATCGATAAGTGCCACAGATATATACTCAAAATATCGACATTTTGGCACTTATCATTGATCCAAATATTTTTGTAAATGACACATAAACAAAAATAATATTTGTATATGGAAAAAATCTATTATTTACGAAAAATAGTATTTATGAGGTAAATGATACCTAAACAAAAATGAGGTCTACGGGAAAAAAATCTATTATTGATCTAAATATTTTTATATACGAGAAATGATATTTATGATCAATATTTTTGATAAATGAGGTCTGTATACGGGAAAAAAATCTATTATTGATCTAAATATTTTTATATACGAGAAATGATATTTATGATCAAATATTTTTGATCTAAAGATGGTATACGGGAAAAAATATATTATTGATCTAAATATTTTTTATACGAAAATTTAATATCGATCCAAATATTTTTGTAAATGATACATAAATAAAAATAATATTTGTATTATTATTTACGAAAAGTGTTATTTATGATCCAAATATTTTTTATTCAAAAATGGTATACGGGAAAAAATTTACTATTGATGTAAATATTTTTATATACGAAATATATTATTGATCCAAATATTTTTGTAAATGATACCTAAACAAAAATGAAGTGTGTATACGGGAAAAAATATATTATTGACCTAAATATTTTTATATACGAGAAATGATATTTATTATCAAATATTTTTGATTCAAAAATGGTATGATAAAAAAATATATTATTGATCTAAATATTTTAATATAAGAAAATTTAATATTGATCCAAATATTTTTTATAAATGATACCTAAACAAAAATAATATTTGTATACAGAAAAAAATTCTATTATTTGTGAAAAATGGTATTTATGACCCAAATATTTTTTATTCAAAAATGGTAAACCGGAAAAAATTTATTATTGATCTAAATATTTTTATATACGAAATTTACTATTGATCCAAATATTTTTGTAAGTGATACCTAAACAATAACGAAGTCTATATACGGAAATAAAATTCTATTATTGATCTAACTATTTTTATATACGAGAAATAGTATTTATGATTAAATATTTTTAATCGAAAAATGGTATACGAGAAAAAAATCTATTATTGATCTAAATATTTTTATATACGGAATAATCAATTATTTATTTAAATTTTTTTCTTTTTTAATATTTTTATTTAAAATAAATTATGTATCCAAAATCGTGTAATATAATTTAATTCATATTTTCTCATATGTTTAACCACACTAATATATAATGTCTAGATCTGCTTTGAAGTCAACACTTAATGGTTAATTTATACATCATACAAGTAATATAGTCATTCATATTCCTTAGCAACTCCAATCACCATCCAACTTTAATCTTTAGTAAAACTTACAAATACAATTTAAGTTATTTGAGAGTGTGAGAACATGAAATCAAAGCTCAATATTCCTAGAGCCAACAACACGAGGATGATAATCATCAACAACAATAATGAATATTTGAAAAGTCATTTATGAAAAAAGCTCTTGTGACTGAAATGTCATATGATTGATGATTCTAGAGTCAAGAATTTAAACATCCTTAGACACAGTACCTGAAATACTAAAATATCGAGGAGAAAAAAATTCTTATTACTCTCTTCTCTTGTTTGGTTGAGGTGAGAAAGAAAAGAGAGGGAGAGTTACAATTAATGGGTCCCACCATTTTTTCAATCTTCTCATAATTGAAGAAAAATGAGAAAGAGTATCAATTTTCCAATTTTATCCGGTAATAACTTTGTTTAGTAAAAGATATTTGATTTTTTCTTTACCCACCTTCCTATGGGGGTCACCCCCAGCGAAAACCCCATTTTACCCTGATTCGGAAATGCATTTCCGAAATTTTTTTTCTAAATTTTTCCAGACTTCGGAAGTGCATTTCCGAAAAAATCCCAAAAATTGAGATTTTGATTAATTCGGAGATACATCTCCGAAAAAACAAAAAAAAAATCTAAAAATCCCAAAAATTAATTTTAGGAAATTAATTAATTTATATATCATAAATTTGATATAATTTATGAGTAATGAATAATAATAATTATATATTTTGATATAATTTATGAGTTATAAATAATAATTATTATATATTTATATTCTGATTCATATTTTAAAATTTAAAATAATTTTAATTAAAAAAATTAAAATAATTTCACTTATAAAATGAGTTATAATTTTTTATTTATATATTTATAATAATTATTATATATTTACAAAAAAAAATTAAAAAATGAGTGTTTTAATTTATATATTTATATAATAATTATTATATATTTATAAAAATTATTATATATTTATATATTTATAAATTTATATAATAGTTATTATATATTAATTATAAATATATTTATATATTTATATAATAATTATAAAAATTAAAAAAATAGTGTTTTAATTTATAATAATTATTATATATTTATATATTATATATTTATATATTTCACTTACAAAATTAATAATTATTATTATATATTTATATATTTCTATTCTGATTCATAATTAAAAATGAGTTATAATTTTTTATTTAGTTTAAAAAAATTAAAAAAAGATTTTGTCTTAATTTTATTTAATGAATAAATTTTATATTTAACTCTATATAATTCAAAATTTACTTATGAAATTAAAATGTTTTTGATTTATATAAGTTAGTAAAATAATTTTTAACTTTAAAATTATTTAGGAAATTTTAATTCACCTTGATTTTATTGATTCACCTTCATTTTATTGATTCACCTTGATTTTATACCTATTAATTGTATTGATTCACCTTGATTTTAATTTTTTAATAATTATTAAATTCTTTCGGATGTGTATATCCGAAACATTCCAAGACCAATTTGGTCTTGGAATATTTCGGAAATGCATCTCCGAAAATTCAGAAAACTCAAAAAAGGGGGTGTTTCGGAAATGTATCTCCGAAAACTCCAAAAGGGGGGTGTTTTCGGAAATGCATCTCCGAAAACACCTTTTTTTCGTGTTTTCGGAAGTGCATTTCCGAAAAAAGGGGTATTTTGGTAAATTCGCCAGAGGTGTTTAAGAAGGATAGGAGGTGGGTAAAAAAATTTCCAGATATTTTTGTCTTTTCAAAAATAGTTACATTTCTTTCTCTTCTATTCTTTTCATACTTCTTTTATAACAAACAATACATCAAATATATTATATTTCTCACATTTTTCTCTCTTCTCTCACTCTGTCTTACCTACTTCTCTTCTAAACCATACACACCCTTAGAGTGTTTCCATAAGAAGAAAAAAAATGATACCTCCAAAAAAATAAATAGAAAAACCACCAATCCGAGAACAACACCATCACATAAACAACAACAAGCAAATAGCAATGGAGAGGTTACATTAGCAATCCTCCTAAGTGCATAAAAAAAAAAGGAGTTATAAATATATGTGGGACAAAATATGAAAGATTGAATTTTCAACTTACATAATATATTATACTCATACATATTAATTTGTTTTGGCCATGTTATAAAATTGACACTATGAGCCACATTATGAGCTCCCATTATGTGTTGAACATGAACTATTGAACAACTAACTAACTTAGTCGATGAAGTTAATTACTATATATAAGCATTTAAACCCATTTTATATGAGGGTTGATAGTTTCCTAACTTAACATATTTTGTTTTTTTACCAGCACAATCACAATGTAAAACATGTTCACTTTAGTTCATGGTATTTTATCCAGTTGCAAAATATGTTGTAAGAATTCAACTTGGATTTCTTGTGGCTGTTTAGTGTCATGAAAATTTGTAATCAGTATGGTGTTCATTCAAATTTTAATGTTTGATTAGAACTTAAATCAATGTGTTAAACACAACCAGTTCACATATTTTTCAAGATATTCCCATATAAATTGGTTTTCAATGTCCATTATCCAAAATTATAACAAAAAAAATGTTGCTATCGAAATGGAGACCTTCAGTGTGTAAGACTGACATGATAACCACTGCACCACAGCAACTTATGTTAACTTTTCTGACCAATATTTAATTAATCTGTTATACGCTGTTGTAAGATTAATCCAATGCTCAAGAATCAAATAGATCAATTTTTTTTTTAAAATCCTTAGACCCCATATCAATAGTATTAATGATAATAAAAATAAATCATACATATTTTTGACAAATTATTTTAATAAAATTATTGTTACTTTGAGTTGTATAATATTAGAGTGAGCAAGTGGAAAAAATTAGATATACACATTTATGAAACAGTTCCTTACCAAATACCAAACCCAATTAGTAATACTGAATAGGTTGGTTCTGATTCTGAAACCAAGTTGTTTTAATGGTCAATTTGTTGGATAGATGATTAGGAAAGTGGAACAATTAATCGGTTGAATGGAAATTTGTTGGACACTAGTAACACAAATAGTAGTGAAAGCAGGCCAATGCCCAATTGTTTGGTCATGGGCTAGTTTACAAGTAGGGACAATAAGCCACATAGTAAACCAACTTATATGCATTTCTTGTCTTTATCTCCAAACCATCAACTTAAGCTAGTGCAATTAATAGATATACCTTGTTGAAACAAAATTCATAATGGCCACACAATGCATGTTTTAGTGTAGCTTAGTTTTCCACACAGCTAGAAATGATCACATGATGTTCAACTACTGCCAAGTGTCGAGGTTTGGAAGGCACACAAATAACCTACTATAAAAATCTAAATGTTAATCGTGATCTTGATCTAATGATCAACAAAATAGACATGTCTTCGATTTTAATAAAAAAATATCAAATGTTATTCGTGATTGTTTGTCTTGTTTGATTGGATAATCACAACTTATGATTCTATGTTTGCTCGAGAGTTTTTTATTTTAGTAAATCTCGATTTCTTTGAAATTTTTGTATGATCTGAATAAAATAAGATAGAATATATAATTATATTTTATCGTAATTTAGTGTTTGATATCATTCATTTGGTCTTTTTGGTTATTGGAAAAGGAATTTAGTTTTATTGAGTTATTTTTTATGGTATTATTCTTCGACAGCTCAAATTAAAATTTTATCATTGAGTTGATTTATTTGTAAGATGATATAAATTTTGATCTTATTAATTTTGATTGTTGTTAGAATCCATGGATTGTACTAGGGGAAATATTGCTAGTAGATATAACGATTTGGTGTACCCATTGCATTTGTACTCTTGTTTATATACTAGTACGTTAGTTATCGTTATTGAGTTGGAACATTAGTTTAGGTATTAACTAATAACTTATCTATTTTCTTCTAGTGATTATGTCAAGGAAAAAACTTTTGAACTTCTATTGAAGGTTCCTTAACTATTTCAAGAGGGTTATGTATGTTATTTTGTAGATTTGAGCCATTAAATTAAAGATGAATAAAAGATAAGATAAAAACAAAAAAGACTAAATGATAATAATGTTGAAAATAACTTATTTGATTGATTGTGTGTTGAAAAAAATAAATCTGTGTATTATCTATAGGTAAACATTACTTCAATTGGTCAAAATTATGTGACATACAAAAATTAGTTATACTCGACTATTTAAGCAGGTAATGCATGCATTTATCTGTTACTCGTTGTCCCACGTTCAACTTGATTTTCTAATTTCTTGTTACTTTTTGTTTTCCCTCATTCATATGTGCATAACTTTCTAAGAGCATGGTTCTTTGATTTTAGTTTTCTTCAATTAAAGATGTTACAAATATGGAGCATGAGTAAATTGCTAAATCATCAAGTTCTGGTGAGTCTTGTTCGGTTCTAACATTCCCACCCTCCTCGTTGACCTCTATAAATTTGAGAAAGATTTGACTATCTCACATTTATTTGTGTTTGAACTCGCTTAACCTCTTATCAACTAAAGAAATATTCATGATAAACAAGTTACTTATTTTTAGGTGTAAACAAATTTCCCATGAGTCGCTTTATCAATTAGCTTGGAGTTATGAGATAATGTGACGTAACCAAATATCACTACATATGAACATTGTCATTACGGTGATGTAAAATAGAAAAATAGTCATTGTAAACCTTTATCTCATATTGTGATTGGGTAAAATTCGTAACTCATGCTGATTTGATTACCTTTTCGGTAATATTTGTCTCTTCAATTACTTGAGTGATTTTTATTTTTGATAATTAGATCAACCTATTTTATAAATAATATCAGTTGAATCGTGCTCTCTCTTATTTTTGTCATCTATAATTCTCTAATCTCTTTGAATATCTTTGATCAGTGCATTTTGATGCACATTCCTCTACGGTTATACTTATACATTTCCATGGTTTGCTTGTCTTATTTTTGTATTTTATAATGTTTTTATATTTTAAATTATTTTTATTGTTATTTGATTTTCGTATTTATTTTTCAGCTTTAGCAGTCTGCACGGAAATGATCATAACTGGAGTTTCGGGAGTCCGATTGAGGCGTTCTAATAATCGCCGGAAAGCTAAGAGAAAGAGCTACAACTTTTATGTTGGAGTCAAAGTCAGAATCGGAACCTATATTTCCCAGAATTGCGTTTGAAGCTGCAGCACTATTTTATTTTCAGTTTTTGGGTCGTTTAGTAGTGGGTCTGGTTTTGTCATTCGACCCAGTTGGGTCATAAACGTTTTTTGGCTGATTCCTAATAGGTCTAGCAGCCGTGTTACTGTTTATCACGTTTTACTATTCACAATTTTGTTTCCACTCTTTTGCTCTGTACGGTAATGGAGAACTAAACCTCGAGGATCAATTCACTGTAATCAGATGCCGCTTTGAGGTTCTTTTATAATTTTCCATTAATCTGTTCCTTTGAATTTAATCTATAATTACAATTGCTTGCTTAATTTAATTGTTTTTATATGATAGAATTCTTTAATTTGATTGTTGTCTGTTCTTGAATCAATTTCGTGATTATTGTAGCTTTTGCATTGTCGCGTTCGATCATATTGTGTTTGCTTAATTCACAATAGCTTATAATCCGTTTGCTTTATCCGGAATTCAGGGACAGACTTCGTATAATTGCTATTGCGCTTGTCAGTAGTTTTTGTAGTCGAATAGGATCAGACCCGTTTAGGGAATTGGAATTTTATAGGGATCAATGATAAGTCGGAAGTTGATACAGTGGGTTGATTCGTTTCAGCTTATTCAGATAATCACTTTTTTATAATAACTTATTTTCTGCATTTTTATAATTGAACACGAAACAACCCCCCCCCCCCCCCTTAATTCGAATTCCATTCGGTTAGTAACAACTAAGAATCCTTGTGAGACGATATTCGAGTCACTTGTCGCTATCTACAGTTTTATTCAAAACAACTCGTTTTTGATCCGCGCGCGACAACGGACCAATCTTCCATCTGCTAAACCAATCTCTCCCGACTTCTTTTATTATTTGGAAAATTTTCTTCTTTTTCCTTGAACCCTATTTTTAACAAAGGGTGTGTGACTCTTAAAACCAAATACCTTAATAAGGAAATTATCTCGGGGCTCTTCACCCCATTAATTAAAATGTCATCCTTCGTCTTTGAACGACTAAAGCATTATATAATACACCCTGAATCCAAATTTCCCTTTGCCTTTGACTGGTTTACCATTGAGGGGAAGTCCAGTAAGCTTAAAATACATCTCCTCCCAACCTATGAGTGTTTAGAATGACTTTGTAGGTTGAAGACTATTAAAGGATCACATTGGAATAATTAGGGCATCCATGAAATGATCATGAGGTCAAAGATAGAAATGAAGTTCAATGACATGGAACGTCTATTTGGCTACCTCTCATACTCGTAAGTAACTCTTTCATTTTCTATTGTGGTATGATGACCCATAACCTTCTTGATGTGGATTTCATACTTGACTTGCCAATTATTGGGGTTGAGGCTCTTACAATTGGGGATTCATTTTTCAAAATCAGTCTCAAAATATATTACTAATTTAGAGAATAACAAGGAAACTTTAGTCGATGTAATTGATGCATATCAGAACACTTTCTTGTTATATAGGTTCTACAAGTTTCTTTGTTTGTACTGGTTCTATGGAAGACATCTAAGCGTAATAGTTATATGTTGCTTTTTTTCAAAACAAGAGGAACATAACTTGGGTGTCCTTAGATTCTTTCTTTCTTATATCATTCCATGTATACTATGTTAGGTCATCTAAATAAAATAAGAGGTATCAAAGGCATAAATGGTCGTCTTTGGTTTCTTCAACACTGGTTTCACTTGCATATTCCTTAAAATTTGAAAAAAATAATTTAATCTCAACTTGATCCCTAATCAAAGACAAGTATTGTGTAAACAACAAAACTATTATCCAAGTAATATCAACTCTGATTTCTTAGGAATGTATATATTTTCTTCTTTAACCCAGATACCAACCGAATAGACATCAATCCTATTAAAAGAATATGGTTCTTAATGGATTTTCGATGCAAGTAAGGATGACTTGCCCCACAAGCTCGACCAACCATATATGAGTGTGGTTCAAGGATTCTGACAAGGATATATTTGGTTTGACACTTGCAACCAAAAAGTATGAATAACAAAAATTCAGTAGAGTACTACAATTTTCAACATATAATGTCCTGGTTTGGACTCTTTAGCATTCCTCTATGTTATGAAACCATTATTCGAGGTGCTAGTTAGAGATCCTTTGGAAAATTTGGAGTAAATAAGGTGTATTAGCCTCTTCTAAAGAAGATCCGATAATTATCTATGACAATGTTCATTCATTTTTCTAGAGAAACCAACTCCTTCACCAATTGGTCGCTCTCTTTGAGGGATAAAATCTTCAAGAATATTATTGTCCATGTCGATATGATTTGACTTACACATAAAGAAATCAACAGTGTATCAATTAAGAGAATTCATATAAACACGGTGCTCCATGTTTCTAGCTAACCCACCATAGAGGCAGAGTATCACCAGTTTCCAAGAAAGGTATTTATGTAATTCTTTAAACTTCTAAGGAAAATGTTGTTGTGTTATATATATATATATATATATATATATATATATATATATATATATATATATATATATATATATATATATATATATATATATATATATATATATAAATATATATATATATATATATATATATATATATATATATATATATATATATATATATAAGGTGTATATATATATATAAGAAATCTTATATATATATATATATACACCTTATATATATATATATATATATATATATATATATATATATATATATATATATATATATATATATATATATATATATATACGAAATCAAGTTTCTTCTCATTGTAAGCATAACGGTATGGATTCTATTAATGGAAAATTATTCAACGTTAAAGGAAGCGGAGCAAAAGTAGTTTAAAAGGCCCCAACAATTTACTAATTGAAAAATCTCTCAATTTTGAATTCAAAGCCACAACAACCAGTGTGGAATATGATATTCTCAAATGTTCTTAAGATCCAAATCTAAGTGGCTTAAGGATGGTGATTTTAACTCTGATTTCTTTCATGCTTCTGTCAAGAGTAAGAGTATAAGGAAATATATTTTTGTCTTGAAGTTTGGTGAGGTTTGGTTGGAAGAGTTTTCTTCGATTAGGCGACAAATGTTTAATTATTTTTCATAGATTTTCAAGGAGCCAAATTTTGACAAACATTACCTGGATAAAATAGTTTTTCTCCCTCAATCTCTCTCTCCGATGAGGATAATCTTGCCTTAACTACTTATTTTACTCTTCTAGAGTTAAATTGTGCCATTTCCTTGTGTGATTGTAACAAGAGTCATGATCCTGGTGGTTTCACATTCTCCTTTTTTAAGACGGTCTTAGAATTTGTTTAGGGAACATGTTGAGGTTATGTTTGGTCAATTTCATTAGTTTGCTTCGTTACCTTGTACCTTTGTATTTTTACTTTGTCACCTTGATTCCTAAGGTTATATCTCCTATTCAATTAACTTATTTTAGACCTACTACTTTGGCTGGCTCTTTATACAAATTGGTTGCTAAAGTGTTAGCTTTATAGAGGAGAGGTCATGGAAAAGCTTGTTTCCCCAAATCAATCTTCCTTTCTAAAAGGTAGACTATTGGTGGATGGTGTAGTGGTTGTGAATAAAGTGATTGATCATCTAAGAAATCTAGGAAGCCTTGTCTTATTTTTAAGTAGATTTTAAGAAAGCTCGTGACTTTGTGAGCTGGGAGTTTCTAGAGTATGTTCTAGTTAGATTTGGATTTAATGATAAGTGAAGGTCTTTGATTAAGGCTTGTGTTTTTGCTAGGAATTCCACGGTGTGGTTGCCAAACTCAAAATATTAGTATTCAAAGAGGTTTGAAGCAAGGAGACCCTTTAACTCATTTACTTTTCCAGCTTGTGGCTAAAGGGTTAAGTGGCTTGATTAGTAGGGCCTTTCATTCGGAGTGTTCTCATTGGTTTTAGGATATGAGCATCTGATTTGGTTATCTCATATCTTCGGTAACAAGATGATATTTTATCTTAGTGGAACAATTTTTTCAAACTTTTGGACTATAAAGGCTATTCTTATGGTTTTTGAGTTAGCTTTGGGCCAATTTTTCTAAGAGTAGTCTAATAGGGTTTAACAAAGATTCTATTTTTAAACTTCTCTAGTGCCTTTCTTCATTGTATACTTGAGACCTTTCCTTTTAAATGTATGGGACTGCCTATAGGGGCTATTCCCAACTGAGAAGCTACTTGGGACCCCTTATTAATCTATTATCTAAGAGGCTTAATTCCTAGAAGTACATGTATGTTAGCTTGGGTGGTATTTCTCAACTCGATGCTTGATGTTATCCCTATATTCTTTTTTCATTTTTAAAAATACGTGTAAATGTTTGGAGGAAAATAATTCAGATCCAAAAAAGGTTTGTTTAGAGGGGGAGTAAAGGGGGGATATAAAATCTATTTGGAGAGATATCCTTGCTGCCCCTATTATGGTGCCTCTATTGTATCTTCTTTAACGGGTGGAAGATATTCAAGCTTCTAGAACTCCTCCTAGTGGAAAGGAGTTCCCTTCTTAGTTTTAAACATGAAGATCCTTATGAATGGTTCGTAAATGGTATCACTAGAAAGGTCGAATCAGGATTTTAGACGTCTTTTTGAATTAACCCTTGGGTTGAGAGTATACCCCTCAAGGAAATATTTCCTAAGTTGTTCACGATCAATGATTATCTTGAGGGGAGTATAGGAGAAGTATGTAGGTGGGTTAATGAGACGCTAATTTGAGATTTCAGGTGGAAGAGGCCTTTTTTCGCTTACGAGGAACCTGTAGTTAAATTCCTTTCGGTAATTTGAGATCATATTTCTTCCTTGAACATAGATAGGTTTTCATCTTCTATTTTTTGTCTTCTTCTATTTACTCAAATCACACCCTCCACAAGTAATTTGTCTCTCACATTTGGGGTAATTTAAGTGTTTGTTATTCTTTGCTCTTCACTTTGTGGTCAATGATCTGGTTTTGGCGGCTCAACTAACCTCTAACTTAATCCTTCCTTAGAGTGTAGTTCTTATAAGGTGATTTTTTTGAAGATGACTTGTTGTAGCTTTTTTTTTTTGGTGTTATAGCTTTTTCTTCTCATTTATATTTGTTTGGTTTCGCTGCTATAAATTTTGCATATCTTAGGTCGATTGTCTACTCATGTATTTTGTTTGGATTTTTTACCATATATTATTAATATTATTTTGTCATTTAAAAAAATGTTAGATGTCAGGGGTGGCAAAGCGGGCGGCCCGCCCCGCCTCGTCAAATGCCCGCCAAGAAAAAGAGCGGGGCGGACAAGCCCACAAATTGAAATGGGCATAAAAACCTAACCCGCCCCGCCAAGGTGGCAGTTTGGCGGGCGGCGGGCTTGCCCGCCTATTTTATATTTATTATTTTTTTTCATTTTTTAATAGATTTATTTTACATTTTAATTAGATTTTTCACATAACTTTTAGAATAATTCTTTATGAAGCATTTTTTAACAAATTTTACTTAAAAATATTGTATATATTCACAAATAAATGCATAAAATAAAACCATCAAGAATTAGAATTAGTAGAATTAACTTAAAAAATAGCGAATTTTGACGGAGCGGCGGGTTTTGACGGGCGGCGGGCTTTGGCAGGGTGGGCTATGACGGGGCGGGCTATGGCGCACGACGGGCCTAAAATGTCCACCCAACCCTCCATTTTTGACGGGTGCGCGGGCAGGCCCGGCGTGCCACGACCCGGTTTGCCACCCCTACTCACACATGTCAAAGATATCTTTATATATAGACGTGGGTACCAGCACACACGCGCATATATATATATATATATATATATATATATATATATATATATATATATATATATATATATATATATATATATATATATATATATATATATATATATATATATATATATATATATATATATATATATATATATATATATATATATATAAAAGTTATCATAACTTACTACATATTTTGATCATTTATTCTTTTTAATCTAATGGTTAAAAACAATAAATAATTAAATGTGAAAAGAGAAAATTAGTAACTATTATTTTTATCTATTAAATTGAAAAGAATTAATGGTCAAGATGTGGAGTAATTATCAATCCAAATAAAAATCGCAAACCGATCCAAAAAAACCGAAAACCACAAAAAACTGAAGTTTATTGGATGTGTTTGGATGCCATTTTGTGAGAACCGCACAGTTCGAATCGGATTTTGGATTGATTTTTCAAAATCGATCCAAACCAAATCGAACCGCATGTATATGTATTTTGTGCTTATTTATTTTTTATTAGTATGATATGTTACATAAATTTATTTTTATATGATAATTAATTTTTTTATCTTATCTATAAGCATAGTTTAATCTATTTATTTTTATTATTTCATTTATTTCAACTATAATCGATCATTTTCATTTTATAATATTAACTTTAATATACTATATGATATATATTATATTAAATATATGATTTATTAGTATTTTTATAATATTAATAAAAATATAATTTATAATTTGGATATCCAAAAATCGATCTAAATTAAACCGCATTAAATTAGATCAGATCGGATTGGATTTTTTTAACATATCATCTAAAACCGAACCAAACTGCAAGTAAATTTATTTTTGGATCGGATGAATTTTTGCCTTGAAATCGATCCAAACCGAACCGCAAACACTCCTAAAGTTATTAAGTTATAATAAGTTACTCTTATATAAAAGAATAAGGACATCTCAACATTCTATTTTTTTTTTCTTTCTTCGTGACCGGTAATTGAGTAAACCATGTCCATTTAGAGCACGCAAAGTAGCAAACTGAAAACTAAACTACTACACAACACAATGTGCACAAAATTCTGGGTTCGATTCTTCTTTGACAAAAGATACAAATTACTCCTAAATTGGTTTGGTCCAACTCAGGTCATCTAAATAAATGTGATCAACAGTCATCGATATCTAGAACATGTTCTAAACTCTAGATTATAAGTATTAATATAGTTTAATTTATAGAGATCAAAAAGAAAGAAAAAAAAGTCTGATTTATACTCATAAAAAAATTGCACACAAAAAATACACCAACGAAATATAAAAAAGATACAAACTGATATAGATGGTATCCTTACATTAAGCCGTAGTTAATGGAAATATTATTGATATATAATTAATTGAAGAAATTAATGTTGAATTAAATATGTACATATAGATAGATAGACTAGAGATCAGAAGAGTTGAGTGACCAGAAATTAGGATATAGGCCTAACAAAGCAAGAGTTGATTAGTATAATATTGTATTATGATTAAGTTACTTTAGGAGTATGATAAGAATATTAATTAAATAAAGTAGAATACGTAATGGGAGGTTACACGACATGGAGGGAACTTCTCAACTACATGTGCTAATGTCAATGAGTGTTCATTTTATTCTTTCTCCTATTTCTTATGCATTCGGACACCTCACGCAATGTTTATGTGTCCACATGCTTAGCTTACCAGCATTCACCAAAACGTGCACATAACTAACTTTGTAATATTACTCACTACTCAAAATAAACACATAAACACATACATTAGACAAGACACTCACGCGGAATGAAGAATCAGTGTCTACGTGTCCGATAGAGATATCTGATTGTCTTAAGTTTTTAGAATTTTTAGAGGTCACATATTAGTTAGTTATATTTCGATCGTGATAAACTAAATAAGTATTTAATATAATTATAGTTTAACTATGAAAGATTTATTATGAGGTTCTATTTGTCCACAATTTTATTTTAAAAAATTTGAAGTTATGTGTTGTAGTTTATTTTGAACACCTTCAAAAATATCGTAATTAGACATCACATACATCTTTGATAGAGTAGGTCATCTGACTTAAATTTGTTATCTCCGTCTCATAAAAAGTATTTTATTTATACTTTCTCTGTCTCAAAATAATTGTCATTTTATAATACTAATACATCATTTATTATTATTTTCTCACTACTATACCTTTATTTATTAACTTTCAATTTATTTAACTACTCTTTTAACTACAATTAATAAAAGTATTCTAGTAAATGATATTAATTTTATCATTAAAACCAACACATCTAATTATTCTTTTAAGAACTGCGCATTGCTCAAATATGACACTTTTTATTCCATCTAATTATGATTTAACCATGATAAAATTATTATGAGGTTCTATTCGTTCACAATTTTATCTTGAATTTTTTTTAATAAGCAATTTGAACAATTTTATTCTTTTAAGAACTGCGCATTGCTCAAATATGACACTTTTTATTCCATCTAATTATGATTTAACCATGATAAAATTATTATGAGGTTCTATTCGTTCACAATTTTATCTTGAATTTTTTTTAATAAGCAATTTGAACCTAGCGGGTTTCGAACCTGAAATGCTCAAATATTACACTTTTTATTCCATCTAATTATGATTTAACCATGATAAAATTACTATGAGGTTCTCTTCGTTCAAATATGACACTTTTTATTCCATCTAATTATGATTTAACCATGATAAAATTATTATGAGGTTCTATTCGTTCAAATATGACACTTTTTATTCCATCTCATTATGATTTAACCATGATAAAATTATTATGAGGTTCTATTCGTTCACAATTTTATCTTGATTTTTTTTAATAAGCAATTTGAACCTAGCGGATTTCGAACCTGAGACCTTGAGAGGAGCACACTCTCAGGATCCAAACGTTTCACCGCTAGATCACACACACGCACACTATCTTGAAAATTTTAAAGTCCTACGTTGTAGTTTATTTTGCACACACCCTAAAAAATATAGGCTTAATTGTAACTTTGGTCCCCCTATTTTGTATTTTTTTTATTTTGGTCCCTCATTTTTAAAACCACGATATTGGTCTCCCTTTTGAGTTTTCTGTTGAAAAAGAGACAAAAATAGAGATTAATTTTGCAGAAAAAGGCAAAATAGGGAGACGAAAATTGTAGAGAAAACTTAAAAAGGGACTAAAATAGTGATTTCTAAAATAGAGGGATCAAATTCAAGAAAAAGGTAAAATAGGGGGACTAAAGTTGCAATTAAGCCAAAAATATATTAATTAGACATCACATACATTTTTTTTTATACAAGACATCACATACATATTTGATCTTTGATAGAGTAGGTCATCTGACATAAATTTATTACTAAGTTAAATGTTAAAAGAAGTCGGAGAGGCGAAATTATAAATCTAGAAAGAATATAAATATAATACTAACAAATAATTAATAATTTATTATTAAAAAATATCAATGATGTAAAAAAATACATTAGACCAAAAACTCACACGATATGAAGAATCAGTGTCTGACACAACCACAAGATCGTCTTAAGTTGTTAGAGATCAGTTGTTGGTTAATTATGATTCAATCGTGATAAAATCATTAAATGTTCTATCTAGTTATGATTTAACCATGGTAAATATATTATGAGACTATACTCGGCTATAATTGTATCCATAAAAATTTGAGCTTCTATGTGTAGTTCATCTTCCACACCTTAAAAACCATCCTGGTCATATATGATATACACCTTTGATGGAATAGTTCAACTGACTTGATTTTGTCAAATTAAGGGTAAAAAAGTTGGAAAGACCGAGTTATAAACCTCACAAGATTATAAATATAATAATATTGACAGACATTAGATATTAAAAAGTTATTATTTAAAAAGTATCAATGTAGTAGAAAAATACAGACATAAGACAAGACACTCACACAATATGCAGTATTGTTGTCTATCACTAAGATAACATGTGTAAAACATCATATACACCTCCGATCAGAAGAAGTGTCAATGTTGGAGTACTATTATTCTCCGTAGCTACAAATTAGTCGCATTCATATATTTGACATTTTTGCGGTTGTTAAATCAAGATCAAACGATTAATATTTTAAATCATATTTTTTATTGAATATAAATTAAAAATTAAACTTAAATTTAAATCGTTTGGTTTTGATTCAATTATCAGAAAAATACCGAATGCGTGAAGAGAATCAATTGTGACTCATTTCATCAATGTTACATAAATCACTGCTCATGTCATGTATAAGTGATTTAAATCTTAGATTTTGATATATATGCCCTTGTTTTTAGTTAAGACAAACCAATACCATTTTTGTGTTCTTAGTCTCAATTTGGTTAGTATTTTGAATGGAAGAGAAAAAAATGGAAATGTTTTCATGTGTGATGTCTTTTTCTGATCTTCATTTTGTGAACAACATAAATAAGAGTTAAGCTAATAACTAGAAACTAGAAAGTGAGATAAAGAGTATGGTTGATGGGACCAAAGCAAATAGTGGACCATGGTAAAGCTTCTATAAATAATCAAATGTTTGTGGTCTGCAAGTCAGCAGTATCTTTCTTGGGAGCATCAATTTTGTATGGGCTTGCAACTTCCACTAATAGATAATCCCAAAGCTACAACATATATATCATGTACTCTCATTTTATTTTATTTTTAAATTTCTCTACAAAATATCAATTTTGCTTTTCTATATATTTTTAATTGTGACAACATTTGGTTAATTAGGTGCAACTGATGAATGTGCTTATTAGTTAAACTAAACAACTACATATAAATAGATGGTGGTGGAGTGGGCCAAAAGATATTATATTCATAAATACCTTATTAGTGGATATTATAACTAATAGTTAGTTAAGATATAGATATACTTAAAATTAAACTAGTGGTATATTAAAATAATTTTATGTGTGTGAATCGCTAATAGCACTTCCGTTAAACTAGTTTAGTCGATAAACATATAGAGACATTAAATATATTGAAATAACTTAAATCTATGATATCTCACTTATTTATTTTTAAAATGATAAAATTTCAGTCTCTAACTACTTGAAAAAGAGTTGCTAATAGCAATGATATTTTTCAAACCAATTTCTTATATTATTTTAAAAAGATAATTAATCTAATTTTAAATAATAAATATAAAAGAAATAAGTATGTGAGTGTGGTAGTATAGAGTGAGTGAGAAACTTAGAAAGTTAAAAAGAAAGATATTTTTTAAGCTTTATTAAAATAATAGTGATAAATTAGAAAGCCACAAAAAGGATGCGTATTCCTATGACTTTTGATTGTGGTGGTGGTGCAACCAAACCCTAATCATACCCATCCTTTATCTCATCCATTTCTTCACTCTCACAAAAGAAACAACCAAACAAGAACTATGATATATAACAAACAAATGAACAAACCCAAAACATTAAAATATTTAAAAATAAATAAATAAATATTCTTCATAATATATGACTCACTTTTCGTGAATGAAAGGCAACACTAACCAAGTAACCACTTACTTACTCAAAGTATTCTAAAACTTCAACAAGTAGATAATCAAAATAGAATGAAAAAAAAGTATTATTCATAAAAATCCAATGAATTAATTCATAATTTCGAATAATTGTAAATTAAAATAAAGCTAATAATAACAATAATGATAATTAATTAATTCACAATGATCATAATTGATCAAACTAAATAAAAATATATTCTCCCTTCACCATTCATCCAATCAATCCACGCTGTCCTAATAATGGCAACCCACCATTGCCGGAAACTGAAAAGTTGAATCCCGGAGATCCTCCTCCGGCGCCGGAAGATTAAGATCCAATTCTAGAACATTCCGAGACTTAACATGAACATCACCAACGTTGTTGTTGTTGTTTTTGTTAGTACAAGCTCTGTGTCTTCTCATGTGACCACCCAATGCTTGACCGGACGTAAACTCGGCGCCGCAAATCGAACACTCGTGAACCTTGTTGGATCTATTGGGTTTGTTATTGTTTCCATGGCCATGGAAGTTTAGATTACCACCGCACCGTAATTCAAGAGAAACCGGAGGAACAAGAGAAACATTCTTGTTGTGAAAATGATTGTTTTCTTCTTCGAATCCACCTGCGGTGGTGATTTCTTTCATCTTTGGTTTCTTGTGACTTGCTCTATGTCCACCCAACGCTTGAAATGAATGGAAAAAACGGTTACAAGTTTTGCACTCATAGCTTTCAAAACCGTTTCTTGTTGGCTTTTCAGTTACTATATTGTTATAACCACCAACTTGTTGATGATGTTCAGAGAGATGGTGATTTTCTTGCCCTCCGGTTCTTCCTTGAGCTAGAAGAATCAAACAATTGGCCATATCCGCTTCCTCTTCCTCCTCAGTGCTATCGAAGGTGGTGGAAGAAAACGATCTGCCACCACCTTCAATAACACTTGAGCAACTTGATGTCACCGTGGTATTCACCACGGTGCAAGGAGACAACATCCTTATCCCTCTTTTTGTTCGTTTTCCTTTCGTCAGGTGTTCGTTATTGCCTATACTTCCTTCCATATCCATTTTAGACAACATCATAAACAAATTCAATGAAAAAAAAAAGGTAGAACTATAAGGTAGTAGAGAATAGAGAGAAAGAGACAAACACAAGTGTGTGATTTATGAATGAATATGAAGGAAGAGTGTGTGAAGTGTGAACAGATTATTATGTATTTATATATAATGGTAGTGAATGAATGTAATGGTTTTGTTACAAGTCAGCCACCCAAAATCTTCCTTGCTTTTTTTCCAACCTTAGAAGTGTTACTGCCAAGAAATTAAAGTTCTTTCCCTTTATTCACGCGCTTTTGTAGCGAGTGGTTTCACGCGCCCATCATAGCCACACTTTTCTTGCTTCTCTTTCTGTTTTATTGCTGCCACACTCATACAACTTACTTTTCTTTACTACTTTTTATGATTTTATTTTTTTTATTTTTTAAAATTAGTTTTTGTTATTTTTTATATTAAGTAATATAATGGTTGAAATTTTTTTTTTATAAAAATTAATAAGTAAAATTCCGTGGATTAAAAATTATGCATTTGCATCTAATATATCTGCACAAATAAAATCAGCTTAATCAATACGAAGACGTTCATCTAATTAAAAAATAGATTTAAATTAAAAATTAATACAATTATAATAATTAAAAATAATATATTATATCATATATTAATAAAACAATTTAGATTATATATTAATAAAAATGAATTTAACTATAATTGATTTGACTTTTAGTGAGTTTTATATTTTTATATATTGGGTTTTAATTATAGTTTTTTTATATATTTTGAATTTTTATTATAATATTTTTTATTTTCATTTTAAAGAAAATCTTTTTTATCAATATTTAATTTTATTTTTTTAACTAATTTAGAGTGTCGAATTTGCTGCGTTCATGTCTCATACTGATCATAGTGAATTGCTTTAACTAATTTTTTAATTTTATTTTTTTAGTGAGTTAGTGACTAACACAATGTAATGCATGAGTATGATTCATAAATGATTAAACATGCTTTTGTATTATTATGTGATGTGATGAATCTTGGAAATGAATGAGTTGGAACATGTCGATTATGAGTTTATGTGTTTTTGATTAATCATAATCATAACTATGCGAGTGGCCAAGATTAATTGCGTGCTAGCTAGATGGAGATTAATTAACTAAAATTCGGTTTTAGGTGGTAATGCTAACTGATAATTAAATTAGAATAATATTTATATGGCTTAAAACTCAAAAGCATTGAATATTAAGAAGGAAAGGTTGTTGTTTATGTGTTAACGTTTTGAATCCGTTTCACTCTTTCTTTGGTTAGACGATTATTTAGGCCAAACAAACAAAGAGATACTAATTTACACAAACCCATTAAAGCAAAGATTGCACGTTAGAAGCATGTCATCCTTTAATTAAAATGGAGTGATTAGAGATTCTGGTAGCTTTAATTAAGTGGTTTTTTTGATTAATTTTATTTAATTGTTTTGTGAGTAATAATACTCCAACAAGAAAAGAAAAGGACATAAGTGGCATGTGATTAAGTATATGATTCTGTTAAGAACTAAAGAGTAAGGATGGTATATGTAGAATACAAGTATATGACATAAGCACTTTTAGGACGGTTCCTACTTTTAAGTTTCAATAGTGATTTTATTTAATTTCTAATTAGTTACACTTACTCTTGTGCTTAAAGATACAGCGAGGATTTTAGGTTGTATAGATAATCTGTCATAGTTATCAATTATTGTTAAACTAATGTTTAATATGATTTCATAAGGATGGGACTTGTGAAAGTTGATTGTTTTATTTGTCTAATTTGTACACTCTTTTGCTATATAAAAGATATGTGTTTCTACCAAAACACATAAAGTCGTTTATATAGTGGAATACATTGGGTTTTAATTATAAATAAATAAACTAAATATAAGATTTTTTTTATAGGTAAAAGTTTATAAAAGAGTACAAGGGGTATTTCAACCTACAATTACAAATACAACAAGCTCAACAAAGTTTAAGACATTTCAGAGGACATTTGTACCAGCCATAGAAATTTACATGTTTATTAGATTTGAGTCCAATAGCAAGTCAGAGCCGAGATGGGAGCTTAATATTATTCACTACATCACACACCACTCTAATATCTCTTTTGAAGAGAATATTAATTTCCTTGAATTTTAAGTGTGGTAGTGTTAAAGTTTCACATCGATTAAGAATAACGAAAATGTTAGATTTATAAGAGAGGTGATCCAAACCTTTATTTTTATAGTTTCTTCAAAAACTACCTTGAAACCATACTCAAGGCCACAATCCTCCTCCAAGCTTAGTAACATGCAATAGCTCGACCTTAAGTAAACACACCATCAGGATTATGTGTCCATACAAACCCTTATATGTTACTATCCACTCCTTATTAAATATAGATATAATTATATCATGGATCGTTTAAGTTATTTTATTGTAATAAGTTGGTCCCTTAAATTTTTTATAACAACTTGATCCTTTAAGTTAACAAATGTATACACAGTTATCATTTTTTTGCTTTTTTTTCTTTCAATCTTTTATTAAATCAATCACCTAAAATACATAAAATTGCAACAAAATAAATATATTAGCATCCTAAATACATAAAGTAGCATCCAAAAGATGTAAAGTCAGATTCTAATTCAACCAAAAAAATTTAAAGGACCAGGCTGTTACAAAAAACTTTATGGACCAACCTATTACAATAAAATAACTTAAGGGACCCCTGGTGTAGTTAAGCCTTAAATATATGAATATAAGCTATGTCCGTTTTAAATTTCCTAGAACTCTTTATAAGATTTTCACTTTATCCATAATTCAACCGTAACAAAATGTATAAAATTATTATTTAATCTTAACAAATATAAGTAATGAGGTTCAAATTAGTCATAATTTTCAAAAAAAAAAAAAATATTTGGATTATCCACCATATTTATCTAAGGGCATGATATCATGGAAAAATCCATTCATTCATTAGTGTGGCAGAGGTTGCAGCTTAAGGAATCCATTCCCAAGTAAAAATCTAGGTTCAAGTGGATTTGTGAGGGGATTCCAACACTATGTTCTTTCATTAAGTAATCAAGAAGGCATTTCATAGGAATGCCTTATTGAATCTGAATTTTGACAAAAGAACTTTGGAGAAGGTGGATGAAATAAATGTAGAAATATTCAATCGGTTCAAGCAGAGTTTTCTTTAACATAAAGTCGTAAGATTAAAACTAGATATGATGAATTTGAAACCTCTCTGTGGAAGATAGAAACTTTTTGGAAGAGCCATTTTTCCAAGAGGGAATCAAGGAAGCTGTGTGGAACTGCGATGGAGAAAAATGCCCTGGTCCAGACGGGTTCAACATAAGTTTCTTCAAGAAACATTGGGAAAATATTCAAGTGGATATATCTGAATTTGTGAATGAATTCTACTTAAAAGCTAAACTTCCCAAGGCCATTTCCCCATCCTTCTTGGATTTAGTTCCAAAATTAACCAACCCTCGGACCCTTGGTAACTTCACACCAATATGTTTGTTGGGCTCTCTATAGAATCATTTAAAAGATTCATATGGTAAGACTGAAGAAAGTTATAGGTTCTTTGATTTCTAGTTGTCAGTCTTCCTTCATCCCAAATATGCATATGCAAAATATGGGGTTTTAGTTATCAATGAATTAGTTGGTTTTGCAAGAAGAAACAATAAAGAGTACTTTTTGTTGAAGGTTAATTTTGAGAAGGCCTTCGATTGTGTATCTTGGTATTACTTCAGATACCTAATAAAGAGAATGGGATTTGGAAGTAGATGACTTAGTTGGATGAATGCTTGTGTTTTTTCGAGTTTCATGTATGTCCTTATGAACGGTAGCCAAAGAAAGAAATTTGGGGTTGGTAGAGGCTTGCGTCAGAGGGACCCTTTGCCACCTTTTTTGTTTTTTAGTTGTTGTCGAAGGTTTGTCAGGTCTAGTGAATAATGCCATTATTTAGGTCTACCTTTCAAAGTGTTTGAGGATTTTCACTTTGAGATTATTCAATTTGCAAATGATGCATATTTATTGGGGGAAGGCTCATGGAAAATGTGTGGACCATCAAAGTGGTGTTGCATGGTTTGAGTGAGTTTTAGGCTTAAAGATAAACTTCCTTATTGATATCAACTTGAAATAGTGATTTTTGAAAGCAGCCTCAACTTTCCTCTTTTGTGGCATTAGTTCCATACCATTCATTTTCCTTGTAATTCATGTGGCATCAACCCTAAAAGAAGATCATCCTGGGCCCCTCTCTTGATTAAGTTGTATAACCGACTCAATTGATGGAGTTATGAACATTTATCCTTAGGAGGGTGTGTTGTACTCTTGAATTCAGTCTTGAGTAATATTCCTCTATACTAATTTTATTTTTACAAAGCGCTAATAATTGTCTTATATGAGATAGAAAAAACCCAACATGTTTTTCTTTAAGGGGAGTGGAAGATAAAAAGAAGATTAATTGGGAGAGGTGGTCCTTAGTGTGCAAAACAAAAGAAAAAGGTGGATTAGGAGTCAAAAACTGTGAACTCTTCAACTTGGCACTTCTAAACAAATGGAGTTGGAAAATTATCAACAATCATAACTCTTTTTGGTATGCCCTTCTACCCAATAGGTATGGCTTTATCAAATGAAAAATTCTTTTTAAGTCAATGTGTTAGAAAATAGTAGGAATGACTCGTTGTGGTGGAAGGACTTAAGGTTAATAGGGACTTTGAAAGAGGAGGAGAAAAGATGGTTTGCAAATTGTCTCACTTGCAAACTAGGTTATGACAATCATATTGATTTTTGGAGGGACAAGTGGATAGGTTAGGATCCTTTACAAAATTTATTTCCAGGTTTGTATCTTCGTGCCCCTCCTAAATTAGTGAGATGGGTAGCTAGGTTGATGATCCGTGGAGGTGGGACTTAAGAATTGAGACATTTGTTTTAGATGATGAAAAGTGTTAAATTTTGAGGGTCTGTTAGATATTATTCACTCTATCCATACTTATAATTATTTAGAAGACTCTTTCATTTAGTGGATGGATGTGTAGGGATTTTTTGTGAAGGCAAGCTATGAAGGACATAACTACCTTTCTGATTCAAGTTTACATGTAGATGTTCTTATTCTATGAGTGTTGAAAAGGATATGAAAGACTAACGCTTCAACCAAAGTTCTCTTATTTGTTTGGAAATTTCTATTGAATTGGCTTCCTACTAAGGATGATCTGGTGATAAGTACCAAAATTACACAAAATAAGTAGACACTTATTAGCTCATTTTACAAGAAATCAATATAATAAACACGTGTTTGGAATTTTCTAGTACGTGTTAACCAAAACATGTAAAAATGGATGGAAAACCACAAGGCAAAGCACAACGGCCTAGCCAGAGCGATTCCTTACAAAGCCATACTCGTAGGGCCTCACGTCTAACGAGCTCATGAAGCCCATAAGACTTTAAAGCTAAGGAAACATAAAGGATAAGGTACTTCATTGTGAATAAAGTGTTTACTCACTGGTCAAAGAGGGGTGGCTCGCCCAGCGAAGCATAGCGGCTAAGGCCAACTCAAAATGCTTAACCTAGAAGAAATCAGACTCGTTATTTGAAGAAACGGTGCACCCAGCGAAGCAAGGCATCTAGGGCCAGTTGGCATTGCTTAACCTAGAATAATGGAAGCTCGTTGGTTGAAGGAATGATGCACCAATCAAAAGTTGTTGATTGACAACTCTAAATAGGGGTTTCTAGTTCAGTTCTAAAGGAATTTTGTGGATTGAGGTAGTACAAAATTGGAGTATATTCACCTTGGTCTCCAATGGGAGAATAAGAGAGGGAGATTGAAGGTGGGAACGCTGCTTAAGTGATAGGGCAGATAAATTCCAAGCTTATCTTTACGGGATTACCAGTACTAATATGATAAGTAAGTGTAGCTAAAAATCTCTTACCTTGGGATAGATGTAGTCATTATATTGATGTATTAAATAGGTCATAGTGTTTTATGTAAGTCTACTCAAACTTTAATATTGATGGAATCTTTACTCTTAATGCTCGTTTTATATTTTTTTTACCTAAAACTTGCTTTCATGGTGTGACGTGACATTCAAAAAGTGCTTGTCATTACTAGATCCAAGCTTGTCATCTATTGGATACTAACTCCTAGACATAAGGTCATGTTTAATGTTCACACATATTATAGAAGGATCGCTATGGAGTCTTGCTGCTTTGTAACTATTGGAACTTAATGTTTTGCGTTTGTTAATAGACCGGGACATCAATTATTAGGTAATGCAATGATCTCATGATGTTGAGAACTAGCTTTCTCATTGTTAACACGAGAATATCCATTTTACTTTCTGTCATTTACTTTCACATTCCAAAAAAATTATTAAACCCATCTCTACTTATCATAAGAATCGTTGAAGGGTATTTGAATACTACCAGTCTTTATGGATACGATAATTATAAAACTTACTTTTTGTTCGCAAAAAAATAACACCGTTGTTAGGGACCGGTGCTAGTTTTTAAAGACATTGAGATTGTTTTTTATTATTTTAATTATAATGCATATCTATTAATATTTTTATATTTTTTTATAGTAACTAACCTATTAACATTTATACTTAGTTCTATTGTTACTTGTTTATGCAAGGTAAGATTCATGTGGAACAATATTTGTTCGACCTTGAAATAAAACAAACACACATAGAAACAACACTAAGAACGTGGAAAAGAAACAAAAAAGTCAGGAGGCTAGAGCTAGAAGAGTCTAATGTCTCAACACAAAGTGTCATGGTTGAAGTTATCAACAACAACAGTAGCAATGGAAACAACAACAGTGGTATTCCATGCAACAATAGTTCAAGTTGTCTAGCTCATCTCGCTAAAACGCAAGGGAGTGTTTGAGAAAATGAAATGAAAATGGGCTTTTTTTTAACTTTGTATGCTAACTCTTTAGTAGGTTTAGATCATGATGACTCGTACACACACCTCACAAAATTCTAGAAATCTCTAGTACGCTAGGAGCTCTAGAGAACGAAATATTCCTAATATTGTTTACACACTCTTTAATTGGAAAAGCAAAAGAATTGTATCTAGATCAACCCACATCGATGATGAAAATTTAGAACTTGTTGGAGGAAAATTTCTTAAACAAAGTCTTTCCTCAGATAAAATTCATGGAAGTTAAGCAAGCCATCACAGTGTTTTCCCAATGCACAACAGAAACTCTTTATGAAGCATGAGAAAGATACAAGTCTGTGGTGAGACGATGTCCAAACCACAATTTTGATGAACCCACATAAATACAAATATTTAGAAATGGACTCCAACAACAACCAAAGTAGTTGCTAGATGCTACTGCTGGAGGTTCTCTCATGTCCAAAAGTGTAGAAGATGCAACCAAAATCATTGAGCAAATACCACTCAGTGATAATCAAGGAAAACACAATGGAAACCCTTCTTAGAGAAATAATGGTGTCATAGAACTGAAAATCAATGATGCTATTCTTACTTAAAACAAGTTGTTGACTCTGGCTGAGGATGAACCAAATGAAATACTGTTAAAGCTTTCACAACAACTAAAATAAGTGCATGAAGTACGACAACAAAGGCATATTTCATTTTTTCAAGCTCCGCAGTAGAGAGCATCCAACCATATTTTTCCCTACTAATGAAGAAGTAAACTTTGTAGGCAACCAAAGGCTTGAGCAATATTCAAACAACAACTTCCTACGAAACTACAATTTTAATCAAGGACTGAGATTCGAAGATGGTCCATCCAATACACATCCTTTTTAGCATAACTCCCAAGCACCTCCACAACAAGACAGGATAACTTTTTTGGAGGAGATTCTCAATAAATTTATGTAGGTGTCTACAGGTAGCCACAAAAATACCTAAGCCTCCGTTAAAAATGTTGAAGCATAGGTGGGTCAATTAGGAAAATAATTACCAGATCTCCCAAAAAACACATTTAGTGAAAATGCAAATAAAAATCCAAAGGATTACTATAGTATTATTCTTGTGGATGGAAGGATTATTGTTAAAGCCATAAGAGAAGGATAAGAATGACCAAAAAGAGAACAATTGTAGGATGAAACCTGCAAAGTTAATCATAAAGATCTACCCAACAAAGAAGTTAACCTTGGTGTAGCTGTTTTACATGTTTCTATAGGTAGTGTGTGTAATACGGTGAACTGACTTTTTATCGATCGAAATGTCGCGGTTAAGCATGAGTCGCCACCGACTTTTATTTTATCCAAACAATATTCGGAAAGGCAAAAAGAAACAGAAAAAAACCTTTGAAGAAATCTAAGTTCGGGGGGTAATTTATGCAAAGGGAAGGTGTAAGGCACCCTTTGCATCCATGGTTTTCCATGGGCTCTTAATTGCTTTGCTTGCTCGTTTTCAGAAAAAGTAGATGAAAGAGATAGGGACTTTAGCTTGTGAATAAGCGTTGCCCTTCTGAAAAATTATGAGAAAGAATATAATAAAAAGGTTTGAGCATTGCAAGGCAATTAGGGGCAATTACCTTAAACTCAGATGATAGGTCTCTTTTTGCCTTTCAGAATGAAAGGGTCTATCCTGGCCATAAGAGGGCAGGAAACCTTTCGTTTGGAGGTTGAAGGGTCATCGAAGCATCCTTTGCCATAAGACTGTCCCATGCCATAGAAGGGCAGGTAGTCTAAGGTAAGGATCAGAATAAGCCTTTTCGTAGGCAGCCAGAAGATACCTCAGCCTTTTTCCGTAGGCAACATCCGAGGGTCGAGGTCATTTGTGTATCGAAGGCAGCATCATTAGGGTCATGACCTTTTTATCTAGGCAACATGGCTGAGGTATCCTCGAATTCGAGGGACGAGGCTTATTCTGCAAAACACAAAGGCAACAGGCAACAGGCAACAGGCAGCAAGGCAACAGAGAGGGTTACCCAAAAAGCGTGCGTGTGTGCATCAATCACGTGATTCAATTCAAATTATATTATCTTGTAAATTAGTGATTCTAGGTTAATTACAATCTTGCACTCCCTAAATTACTAACCACGCAGTACATAATAATATAAAGCAATAAAGGGAAGGGGGAAAATGAAACCAGCGGAGGAGAGGGGAATTGTAACCAGCGGATCCCTTAATAGGGTTTGACACAAGTAATAATAATAAAAAAAAAAGCATAAAATAAAATGAGGTTTAGGGTTACCAATGACGTAGCTTTGGCATTCGACAATCCCTGAAAGAAAGAAAAATGGCAAACCAAAAGAGGGTGAGTGCATTATCGGTTCGGGAACAATTAGGGTTAACCCCAATAAAATAAAAGATAAATAAATTAATAATGAATAATAAATAATACTTAGCTTTGATTTGGATTTGATCTGATATGGTTAGAGTCGGAGGTTGCTTTTGGGGTTGACCCTGAAAGGCAAGGCAGAAAAGGGCTGAATGCAAAGCAAACCCTAAAGGTAAAATAATTTAAATATAATTTAAATTGAATTAGAATTACATTACTTAACTTCGAAGTTTGTTGAAGACGCGTGCTCAGGAAAAATTATGTTGCTAACCCTGAAAAGGCATAGAACAGAAACAAATAATTTTCAGTGTACTATCAATCCTGATTAAGATTCAAATGTGATGTAATGATAAATCGATTTAATTAATTATTGGTCTTGCGACCTAATTAATTAAATCGAGGCAAAAATTGAGTGAAAACAATTTTTAGGAATATTATGACTTAAAACAAAATAAAGCTGTACTTTCGAAGTAATATTAATAATTAAATATAATTATATGAAAATAAATAAATATACTAATAATTTAACTATGAATTTAATAATTTAAATAATTAAATAGTAAAATAAATAAAAATGAATGTAAAAAAAAGTTTTATAAAAAAAAATATAATTGTTTTACTATAATAAAGAAAGGAAGAAGAAACTAGATAAAATATATATATATATACATATAAAATAGTAAATAAAAAGGCTGTGTAATAAAAATTAAAAAAAATTCTGGAAAACTTAACTTTTGTTCCAGTGCGGACGCGCGTGTGAGACTATGGTGTGCCTGCGTATTGGGATGCGTTGGATAGTGCTTCAGCGAGATCCAGTGGTTGAAGAAGCGAGAGCACACGCTAATGCGTGTTTCTTATTGTACCGGATCCGTCTGCCAACCCCTCCCCCTGCGCGCGCAAACTTGTTTGAATTGGGCCAACCAAGACGCGCCACTTCATCGTCCCCTACCTTCAGAATTCTGCAATTATACTTTTTACAGCGCTTTTTGGTTGGATGCGCTGTAAAAACCCTGCATACGAAAATATAAAAAATAGCGAATAGGACTATATCGCCCTATAAATATGGCGCACCCCTACCAATGCGTTCGTCTGGTCCTTGCGAACATGGCTATGGCATCGATTAGCCCTAATTGTACCTGTACTAAAAACCCCTAAATTGAGGCAAGAACCCTAACAATGGTATATCATTCATAACAGCATGATAACGTCTCAAAATTTCCAGAATCGATCATTAGATGATAATAAACATGTATATACAACTAAATATGATCAATGATGCTTGTATGATGCAAATCGAATCAAGTTTAGAATTGACAAACCGTGGCCAATTGAGGATGATTCCTGATGCTTTGTGACTTGAAAACGATTGAGAATCGTTCAGTGATGATCAAGGAACAAGTCTTGACTGATTGCAACACTTGAATTGGCTCCAATCTCAGTTTTGGAGTTTGAGTTTTTGAAGAATTTTTGTGCTCGGGTATGGGATTCCTTGGCTGCAAAAAACGTGAATCCTAGCAATTGTCTCTGTTCAGGTACTTATAGAGGTGCAATTAGGTTAACAAAACTAAAAAGAATCTTGTTGAATCTTGATTTGCAAGTTTTGGAAAATTTGATTGGAAATATATTTTAATTCTTTCTAAATAAGTCCAAATCCAATATTTTTCACTCCAATGAGCCTTGCACGAAATTTCTAGTGAATATTGGATATCTTGATGGTTAATGATTATTAAACTTTGAATAAATCTTGTGAAATCAACAATGGTTACTTGTTGGAAATTAGATTTATGAAAGTTTCTAAAACAAGCCAATATTGGTTCAATTTGCTCAAATCTTATTTGGTCCATTAATTAGAAAATATTTGATTGAATCTTGGCCAAAAATTGAAGAGAGTTTTATATCTCTTTTACTTTTATTATTTTACATGATTAATTTATGATTTAAAATAAATAAAACCATAAAATAATCAATAATAAAAATAATGAGATATAATTTTTTGGGGCGTGCATGGGTCTAAGATGAAGTTTGGATAAAGAAAACATAGGCCCATTTGGAAATATTTGAAATTTTGAGCCTTTTCTTTTCACATTTTTCCCTCCAAAATAACCTGACTTTGACAAGGTGTATCTCCCTCAATTTTTGAGGTATGGGGGTGTTCTAGGACATTTTGGAAATCTTAGAGAGTCCTTTATCCAATGCCTTTGGTCCTATATCAAAATCTTTTCCCATTCTTATTTCATGACCTTTTGAAAAACATGTCTTTTTGTTGACTTTTGAAAAAGGACCTGTAATGTATGAGGCCATAATTCTTAAACCATTGACCTGTGAGCTTTGATTCTTGGATCATTGGATAGAGGAATGAATTCTCTTCAAAATGAGCTTTGGTGGGAATTTTTCTGATGAAGTATGAATATTTGGTGAATTTTCAAAGTTTGGTTGACTTTTTCAGTTCATGCCCAAAATAGTAACTCTTGACTTTTGACTTCTCTGATCTTTCCTTGCATCATCATGATCAACCCTTGATCAAATGATGATTTTAGGGTTATGAGAATGTTGTTGACCAAATATCTTGAGTTTTGACTGTATAATGACTGTTTTGCCCTTGGGAGTCGACTGTTGACCTAATCAGGATTTGAGGGACTAAATTTGCTCTGTTTGACTTGAAACTTTATATGGAGATACTTTGGGATGTTAGTGACCCTATGGAACCACCTTGAGCCATTGATTCAATGATTTTCCTCTGAATTATTCAAACCCTAATTTAGAACTTCTGTGTGGGAGACTGTGTTTTGGAGCTTTGTCTTTTGATTTGGTTTTGTGTATGAAAAATAGCATGGGCAAATTTTGGGGTATAACAGCTGCCCCTGTTCAATTATCTTAAACCTGAAGATGTAGAGTGGTTTGCGCGCCAGTCGGTATCTGAAGGTGGAAGATGATTGAACATAAGAATACCAAGAAATTTGCCCTATTTGAAGTAGGGACTTTTGTCGGAGATGGGCTTGTGGATGCCATCTGGTAGTTGAATTTTGAGAAGATGTTGTTTGCACGTTGACCGTGTCATTACCGTTCGTGGTAGATGAATTAGATCCTTGGGAATTGATCGTGTCAGTATCGTTCGTGATACTTGAATTAGATCTTGGAAAGATGATCGTGTCTTCATCGTTCGTGATGATAGAATTAGATTCTCTTGTCGTGTCAGCACCGTTCGTAGTGACTGAATTAGACTGGGAAGGCCAGTGATCGTGTCCACACCGTTCGTGATGATAGACTTAGACCTCTGAAATTTGATCGTGTCAGTACCGTTCGTAGTATCTGAATTAGATCTTCTGTCGTGTCAGTACCGTTCGTAGTAGCTGAATTAGACTGAGAAGGTCAGTGACCGTGTCTACACCGTTCGTGATGATAGAATTAGATCTCTGAGAGTTGACCGTGTCAGTACCGTTCGTAGTAACCGAATTAGATCTTTTGTCGTGTCAGTACTGTTCGTAGTAGCTGAATTAGACTTTGAAAGTGATCGTGTCATTACCGTTCGTGGTAAATGAATTAGATCTTCGAGCATTGATCGTGTCAGTACCATTCGTAGTAGCTGAATTAGATCTTGGAAAGTTGGAGATTTCGTTCATTTGTCGGTACCTGTATTCTGAAAAAGGTAAGGTTAATCTTTATGCAATGTCATGATGCATGGGTTATGTAATGAATCCCTCAAAATAAATGAGAGCTTTTGCATGTTATGTATGAGTTCATTATGAGGTAATGTATGCAGTGTATGAACATGTTTATGACATATGATATGTGAATATGATTTATGTTGTCTTTGATTAAGAAAGTAGATCTTTATGTCCTTGTAATTGTACTGTCTGATCTTGTCTTGAAGATGCTCAGCTGGGAATTTATGATTTCTGCTTGGAGATGATCAGTGACTTGATGTTCCCTGATTGGTGATAAAGATATTGATAAATCATGTTGGAGGAGAGCGACAGTGTTGAAGATGTAAACTCTGTTGGGCAGCCATGTCTCTATCGGGAGCGTTTGAAGATATCTTCTTAATGATTACTCTGTGGGGATATGATCTTGTGAACCCGGCTTTGTGGGGAGACATGGGTGAAAGTTGCCCCCAGTATTATAGTAACTACTACTTGATTTAGGACACGTCACTTAAAATGTCAAACTGGACTTGTATAGATTTGCCCCCAGTTAGCAGGAACTTTGGAAAGATTCGCCTTGCGAGGCCTTTATAAGATGTGCACTTTAGGAGACATGCCCCTAGTAATCATATGCCCAATATGATGTCCTATGTTGGTTGAGAAGTAGCTTCAGATTTTCTTGGATGCGTGCCCCTGATTATTTTGGCATCCTTGAGAGGTTCTCGGAATCTTGACTTGATTGCCCCAGATTGTTTGGACAAATAGTTTGAAACCCACTTGAGGTGTATGCCTTTGATTGTTTGGCTTTTGAGAGATTCTTATAATCTTGACTGGATTGCCCCAGATTGGTTGAGCAAAGCATGCCATGCCCCTTGTATACGTAGGATACATTGCTTCTCGGCGTAATCTTGTTTGTCGGGATAACTTTCAGTCATTAGTTGTACCCTGTGCAAGTTCTTTCTGATGCTAACATTTGAAATTATGTAGCAGAATATGTTTAATAATGAATTCATGAGATGCAATGCATACGTTTGTCTTGAGTTTTTGAAAAACGTTAAAACAGGAGATGTAAAGGCGTGATATTTGTAAAAACATGATATTTGTAACAATGTGATGTTTGTAAAAACGTGATATCAACTCGGCATTTGTGGTAAACCTTAAGGAGTCAGGATACCTTTGTCGTGACAGTATGCTTTCGAACTAACCATGCTTCAGTTAGGACTTTCAAGGGTTGTAACGTGGCTTGGTTCACGGTTTAAGAAACAAAGGATAAAGGCTCAAAATTTGATTGTACCCACCCCTCTTCGTGATGATCTTCAGTCCTAAGCTCAGTTAATTCAACTTACACATTCAGGTTCCAAGAGACTTTTGGATTTGCACCTTTGATAATGATGATGGTTCACAAGCAGAGAGAACTTTTGAGATGGCAGTCACTTCTTCCTTTTGGTGGTCATAACTTTGTTCAAGAATTTATTGACTTCTTTTTTCATCTTTTTGATATCCCTAACTTTTGCCTGAACTGTCTCTTTTGAGCTTACAGTCAGCGGGACGCCTTGATTTTTGCCTAAGTCTTTTTTGACTTAGCAGGCTTTTCTTTGTATATATGTTTCTTCCATTTTTTTTTGAAAGATATTGACTGCCTTGCTTAATGATTGATGAACCATCATTGGCTTTTGATTGACATCTCCAACACTTCTTTGATGTGTACGGATGAACGCTTGTGATTGAAACCTTTGTTGAAAGGTGTACAGAGTGATTCTCTTAAAATAGAATGCACAGCCAAAATAACTGAGAACTACCCTGCCCCAGGTTAAAAATGCGGGTGTTTCGTACAAAAAGAAACTTCTACTCCTTAGGCTCAAAGGGGTTGACGAGGGATTACCATCCTTATATCTCCACTGTTTAGGAGTTGAAACAATGCCTGTACATCGTCAGCATAGTCCGTTCAAAAGCATATTGTATGAGGTTGCGGTATCATTTTCGTCATCCTCCCTCAAAAGGTATACAACTTTAGCAGGAGTTGAGTATCACAAAAACATATGCAGAATAAAGACAAATATATGCAATGCACTGATGATGATTATTAAAACAAATAATGTCTATCATAATTTGAATGTTTAAACAAACAGAATAGAAATTGCAAATGAAAGTAAATCTAATGATCTAAAGTTCATCCACTATGACATTAATCATTCTTGTCGTGATTGTGCCTGGGAGCAGGGATCACTATAGGAGTCTGGGGATGAGGGAATTCAATTTCACCAGCATCGATCATGTCTTGAATCTTGTTCTTCAATGGCCAACAATCATTTGTATCATGTCCAGGGCTATTGGAGTGGTATGCGCACCTCGCATTGGGCTTATAGCTGGGAGCGGAAGTGTTGGGCTTTACAGGAGGACCCCTCACAGTGATCAAGTTTGCTTTCAACAAATGTTGTAATGCCTGAGCCAGTGACATGTTGATCTTCGTGAACTGACGCCTAGGTGCTCCTGACTTGCATCTTTGTTTGTGGAACTGGTGTAGAGATCAGAATTGTCCCTACAGATTGGTTGGGTTCATTGTGACCTTTCCGATTGTTCCCAGCATTAGCCACATGAGATTCCTCGGGTGAATTGAAATCAATCATCTTATCATCAATGAGGTCTTGGATTTTATTCTTCAGTAGCCAACAATCGTTAGTGTCATGTCCGATGCTGTCGGAGTGGTAAGCACATCTTGCATTAGGATTATACTGATGAGACGAAATATTAGGATTCCGAGGAGGATCCCTCAAAGTCATTAGCCCTTTCCTCAGCATCTGTTGCAACGCTTCAGCCAAAGTCATGTTGATCTTTGTGAATTGTCTTTTAGGCGCGTTATGCTTATGTTGTGGTTGTGATGCTGATGTGGAGATCAGAGCTTCCCCAACTTGTTGTTTACACATGGTATTAGCCATGTAAGGCCCCCCAGTTGAATTGAAGTCAATGATCTTGTTGTCAATTAAGTCTTGGATCTTATGCTTCAATGGTCCACAATCCTCTGTGTCATGGCCAGGGCTATTCGAATGATAAGCACATCTCGCATGGTACTTATACCCAGGAGCAGGATTTGTAGGGATTGAATATGAAGGTAATAAGGTTATCAAGTTCTGGTTGAGCAGTTGTTGCAGAACTTGAGACATCGGCATGTGCAACGGAGTGAATGATCGCTTAGGTTTGGATTTCCATTTATCTTGCACACCTTGCTCCCTTTGTTGGTCCTTCTCCTTCTCGGACAGAAGCGCCTTTAATTCTTCTTGCCCCTTGGCTAAGTGAAAGATTATTTTCTGGAACTGGTTATTCTGAGCCTGAAGATTTTTGACAGATTGTTCGAGATCCATCTTTCTTACTGAAATAGACAGCGGAAAGATGAGGTATTGGCCTGTGATGTAATGTTTATGAATGATATGATTATGCATATGCAATGTTTTCAAGGACCTTAAAATTTAAATTCACTTTAAACAAGAAAGAAAGAAAAAGCTTTGTTAATAATAATAATAATAATAATTAAATTGTACTTTAGTTTATGGTTCTTTGCCATTTTGGCTTACAAAAATAAATATGTAAACAACTAGGAATAATAATAACAATAAACTAGAATTTTTTCAAGCTTCCCATGGACGCTTCCTCTTTGATCCGATGAAGTTGTTGACGTTCTGTTCTGCTTGAAGTAGCCTTGTGAGTTCTAACACTTGTTTCTCTTTGGCGCGGAAATGAGCCTCAAAAGTATCCCTTTCTTCTTTCAATTGGACCCATGATTTTTGTAGTTCTTCTATATCAGTGGGCATGTCTGGATGGAGAACAACTAAAGGAACCTTTTCTTCACATTCAGGTTCAACAATCACAGGTCTAACATAAGGATATGGCATGACAAAGCGTTGAGCGCGAGTGCGTACCCATCTAAGATAAGGTTCCGAGGGAAGGGAGTTCTTTTGCCCCCAACTTTTGCTATCCACCCTGTACACCTTGTTCCAAGCGCGTATGAACTCTTGGCGTTGATTACGAACATCTTCTTCATAATTGAAAACAACCCCTTCAATGAGCAAGTGATGAGGACCATCCCTTCGAGCATAACCAAATTGTCGTAGGGCTAATGAAGGATTGTAGGTGATTCCTCCTCTAATGCCAAGGAGAGGCACATTAGGGAATTTCCCACAATGATCGATGATAGTGACGTACTCTTGAGACATAACGTGCCAACGGATATCTGAGTGAGAAAGTGACATGATTCTTCGAGACCATTGCATCTTTTGATCGTTTCTGACTACTGAGCGTGGAAGGTGCGAAATAAACCACCTAGCCAGCAAGGGTGTGCAACACATAAGAGTCCCTCGCTTCTTCATGACACGAGAGTGAAGGGAATGTAGAATATCTCCAAGTAGCGTAGGCACGGGGTTGTGAGTCAGAAAAATCTTGATTGCGTGCACATCAATAAATTGATCAGGATTAGGAAACAAAACCAAACTATATATTAATAAAGCCAAAACATCTTCAAAAGCATGGTAGCTCATGGCCTTCAGAAATTGTCGAGCTTTTCCAAATAAGAATTTGGCTGAGAGACCTTCTACTCCATTCTTGGTGTCCCAGTTGGAGGCGATGTCTGATCTCTTTAGGTGAAGTGCAGCAGCAATAGTCTCGAGTTTCGGAGTGCTTTCCAATCCAGTAAAGGGCAGATGCTTAGATATAGGTACACCAAGTAAGTTTGAGAACTCCTCCAAAGTAGGTACCAACTGATAATCCGGAAAAGTGAAGCAATGATGTTCGGGATCAAAGAATTGGCATAAGACTCTCATCATATCTTCTTCAAATTGAGAGGTGACCAGTCGAAGAAGATAACCATGTCTTTCAGCAAACTTAGAGTCTCCAGGGACTTCCAAGGCGAGCTCCTTAAGCTCAGAAGGTATCCCTACAAAGTTGAGTCGTACATAATCTCTGGTAGAAAAAGCCATGTCCTACAAAACAGTGTAAATATAAATTTCTCGGTCCTTGAAATTTGTTAGTGGATATGATATGTCATGATGTTATGATGTTATGATGCCAAGTAATTAACAGACACAAACAAGTCACACAATTGCCTTAAGGGTAGGCTTGCATGAAGTTCATAGGTATATACCCTTCTTCCTTTCGTTTAGTTGGTTCAACCTGTCCTAAAAAGTAACCAGGTTCTATGGTGCTCATATCCCTGATCTTTCTCGTGGGCATTGACTCAACATAGCACTCAATCGGCCAGCCAAAAGCATCCCTTGAGTCCAATCTCAATGAGTGTAGCATCGAGTATCAACCGGCTTCAGTCAGGAATCCGAAGCCAGCCATCTCGCTACTTCTTATAAGCCAAAGTCAAGTTTGACTAAGGTTCTAAGGGCGAATTAGTGCTCATGACACCACGCGGTAGCCAAATGTCTCCTCGATCAAATTCAAGGGCCATCAGGACAAACCAAAGTGTCGCACTAACGGTGGCCACCAGTTCAACCATAACGATACATGTCGTACAGTCTCCCTGATCTCATGCCACATACCTAAGGTACTCAGATCCGGGTTAGGATCTTTCACACAACAGAATACCCAAAACAGCCCTGCAAAAGTAAAGCAAGCAAAACAAACAATAGAAAACATTCAAGTGAATCCTAAACCTTTAAGGTAACCCCTCTTAATCGAAATTTCCCCAGCAGAGTCGCCAGTTCTGTAATACGGTGAACTGACTTTTTATCGATCGAAATGTCGCGGTTAAGCATGAGTCGCCACCGACTTTTATTTTGTCCAAACAATATTCGGAAAGGCAAAAAGAAACAGAAAAAAACCTTTGAAGAAATCTAAGTTCGGGGGGTAATTTATGCAAAGGGAGGGTGTAAGGCACCCTTTGCATCCATGGTTTTCCATGGGCTCTTAATTGCTTTGCTTGCTCGTTTTCAGAAAAAGTAGATGAAAGAGATAGGGACTTTAGCTTGTGAATAAGCGTTGCCCTTCTGAAAAATTATGAGAAAGAATATAATAAAAAGGCTTGAGCATTGCAAGGCAATTAGGGGCAATTACCTTAAACTCAGATGATAGGTCTCTTTTTGCCTTTCAGAATGAAAGGGTCTATCCTGGCCATAAGAGGGCAGGAAGCCTTTCGTTTGGAGGTTGAAGGGTCATCGAAGCATCCTTTGCCATAAGACTGTCCCATGCCATAGAAGGGCAGGTAGTCTAAGGTAAGGATCAGAATAAGCCTTTTCGTAGGCAGCCAGAAGATACCTCAGCCTTTTTCCGTAGGCAACATCCGAGGGTCGAGGTCATTTGTGTATCGAAGGCAGCATCAATAGGGTCATGACCTTTTTATCTAGGCAACATGGCTGAGGTATCCTCGAATTCGAGGGACGAGGCTTATTCTGCAAAACACAAAGGCAACAGGCAACAGGCAACAGGCAGCAAGGCAACAGAGAGGGTTACCCAAAAAGCGTGCGTGTGTGCATCAATCACGTGATTCAATTCAAATTATATTATCTTGTAAATTAGTGATTCTAGGTTAATTACAATCTTGCACTCCCTAAATTACTAACCACGCAGTACATAATAATATAAAGCAATAAAGGGAAGGGGGAAAATGAAACCAGCGGAGGAGAGGGGAATTGTAACCAGCGGATCCCTTAATAGGGTTTGACACAAGTAATAATAATAAAAAAAAAGCATAAAATAAAATGAGGTTTAGGGTTACCAATGACGTAGCTTTGGCATTCGACAATCCCTGAAAGAAAGAAAAATGGCAAACCAAAAGAGGGTGAGTGCATTATCGGTTCGGGAACAATTAGGGTTAACCCCAATAAAATAAAAGATAAATAAATTAATAATGAATAATAAATAATACTTAGCTTTGATTTGGATTTGATCTGATATGGTTAGAGTCGGAGGTTGCTTTTGGGGTTGACCCTGAAAGGCAAGGCAGAAAAGGGCTGAATGCAAAGCAAACCCTAAAGGTAAAATAATCTAAATATAATTTAAATTGAATTAGAATTACATTACTTAACTTCGAAGTTTGTTGAAGACGCGTGCTCAGGAAAAATTATGTTGCTAACCCTGAAAAGGCATAGAACAGAAACAAATAATTTTCAGTGTACTATCAATCCTGATTAAGATTCAAATGTGATGTAATGATAAATCGATTTAATTAATTATTGGTCTTGCGACCTAATTAATTAAATCGAGGCAAAAATTGAGTGAAAACAATTTTTAGGAATTTTATGACTTAAAACAAAATAAAGCTGTACTTTCGAAGTAATATTAATAATTAAATATAATTATATGAAAATAAATAAATATACTAATAATTTAACTATGAATTTAATAATTTAAATAATTAAATAGTAAAATAAATAAAAATGAATGTAAAAAAAAGTTTTATAAAAAAAAATATAATTGTTTTACTATAATAAAGAAAGGAAGAAGAAACTAGATAAAATATATATATATACATATAAAATAGTAAATAAAAAGGCTGTGTAATAAAAATTAAAAAAAATTCTGGAAAACTTAACTTTTGTTCCAGTGCGGACGCGCGTGTGAGACTATGGTGTGCCTGCGTATTGGGATGCGTTGGATAGTGCTTCAGCGAGATCCAGTGGTTGAAGAAGCGAGAGCACACGCTAATGCGTGTTTCTTATTGTACCGGATCCGTCTGCCAACCCCTCCCCCTGCGCGCGCAAACTTGTTTGAATTGGGCCAACCAAGACGCGCCACTTCATCGTCCCCTACCTTCAGAATTCTGCAATTATACTTTTTACAGCGCTTTTTGGTTGGATGCGCTGTAAAAACCCTGCGTACGAAAATATAAAAAATAGCGAATAGGACTATATCGCCCTATAAATATGGCGCACCCCTACCAATGCGTTCGTCTGGTCCTTGCGAACATGGCTATGGCATCGATTAGCCCTAATTGTACCTGTACTAAAAACCCCTAAATTGAGGCAAGAACCCTAACAATGGTATATCATTCATAACAGCATGATAACGTCTCAAAATTTCCAGAATCGATCATTAGATGATAATAAACATGTATATACAACTAAATATGATCAATGATGCTTGTATGATGCAAATCGAATCAAGTTTAGAATTGACAAACCGTGGCCAATTGAGGATGATTCCTGATGCTTTGTGACTTGAAAACGATTGAGAATCGTTCAGTGATGATCAAGGAACAAGTCTTGACTGATTGCAACACTTGAATTGGCTCCAATCTCAGTTTTGGAGTTTGAGTTTTTGAAGAATTTTTGTGCTCGGGTATGGGATTCCTTGGCTGCAAAAAACGTGAATCCTAGCAATTGTCTCTGTTCAGGTACTTATAGAGGTGCAATTAGGTTAACAAAACTAAAAAGAATCTTGTTGAATCTTGATTTGCAAGTTTTGGAAAATTTGATTGGAAATATATTTTAATTCTTTCTAAATAAGTCCAAATCCAATATTTTTCACTCCAATGAGCCTTGCACGAAATTTCTAGTGAATATTGGATATCTTGATGGTTAATGATTATTAAACTTTGAATAAATCTTGTGAAATCAACAATGGTTACTTGTTGGAAATTAGATTTATGAAAGTTTCTAAAACAAGCCAATATTGGTTCAATTTGCTCAAATCTTATTTGGTCCATTAATTAGAAAATATTTGATTGAATCTTGGCCAAAAATTGAAGAGAGTTTTATATCTCTTTTACTTTTATTATTTTACATGATTAATTTATGATTTAAAATAAATAAAACCATAAAATAATCAATAATAAAAATAATGAGATATAATTTTTTGGGGCGTGCATGGGTCTAAGATGAAGTTTGGATAAAGAAAACATAGGCCCATTTGGAAATATTTGAAATTTTGAGCCTTTTCTTTTCACATTTTTCCCTCCAAAATAACCTGACTTTGACAAGGTGTATCTCCCTCAATTTTTGAGGTATGGGGGTGTTCTAGGACATTTTGGAAATCTTAGAGAGTCCTTTATCCAATGCCTTTGGTCCTATATCAAAATCTTTTTCCATTCTTATTTCATGACCTTTTGAAAAACATGTCTTTTTGTTGACTTTTGAAAAAGGACCTGTAATGTATGAGGCCATAATTCTTAAACCATTGACCTGTGAGCTTTGATTCTTGGATCATTGGATAGAGGAATGAATTCTCTTCAAAATGAGCTTTGGTGGGAATTTTTCTGATGAAGTATGAATATTTGGTGAATTTTCAAAGTTTGGTTGACTTTTTCAGTTCATGCCCAAAATAGTAACTCTTGACTTTTGACTTCTCTGATCTTTCCTTGCATCATCATGATCAACCCTTGATCAAATGATGATTTTAGGGTTATGAGAATGTTGTTGACCAAATATCTTGAGTTTTGACTGTATAATGACTGTTTTGCCCTTGGGAGTCGACTGTTGACCTAATCAGGATTTGAGGGACTAAATTTGCTCTGTTTGACTTGAAACTTTATATGGAGATACTTTGGGATGTTAGTGACCCTATGGAACCACCTTGAGCCATTGATTCAATGATTTTCCTCTGAATTATTCAAACCCTAGTTTAGAACTTCTGTGTGGGAGACTGTGTTTTGGAGCTTTGTCTTTTGATTTGGTTTTGTGTATGAAAAATAGCATGGGCAAATTTTGGGGTATAACAGTGTGAAAATTGGAAATACGCTTTTTAATTTAGGTGCAAGTGTGAATATAACACCATTACTAGTGGTAGAAAGGATTGGGTATATGCAAATAGAGGCAACTGCATCAACCTTGCAAATGGTAGACAAAACATGCAGGACACCAGTGAGAGATGTTAAAGATGTATTTATACAAATTGATAAGTTCTCATTCCTTGTAGATTTTGTGATACTAGACATCAAATCATACCCAAAGATGCCTCTCATCTTAAGAAGACCATTCATGAAAACCACGAGGATGCTTGTGGACTTTGATAAATGTGAAGTAAATGTCAGAATCAAATATCGTGAGGTATGTTATAAGGTATTCCATTTGTCCATAATGAGTGACTCAGGTGATCATTTCACCCATATTAAGAAAAGTGGATAAATGAAATAGAGAATGATGTTTTTACCAAAGTACCCATTATCAAGTATTGGAAGTGATAAAAGAAGTAATAACTAAACGGTACAATGGAAAAAAAGATTCAATTTGCATTGTGATTTGAAATGGATCATTCATTGTGGGACACTTTTTTTTTACAAATGATTCACTCATTGTGGGACAGAGGGAGTAATTGGTATTACATAACACTAGAAATTGTCAAGCAACTATTGTTAAATAAGATCTTGTTGGGAGAAAACCTAACCCATTTATAGTTTTTGTAGTTAGTCTTTTAGTTATTCTTTCAAAAATTACAACTAAAGTACCAAAATATAGCAAAAGTTCAAGGCATTTTGCTGGGCGCACTTATACATGTGCCAAACTTCGCCCAACGCACCTAGTGATGAAACCAGCCTATTAATCGTCCAATCCAGAGAGGCTCGATCAACGATAGATCCGTTACAACAACATTGGAAAACGGGACTAGACTTAAAAGCACTCACTACAGTCAATTTTTCTCACTCTAGTCCAAGAAAAAAACTTCACATTTGCAACTTTAATCCAATTTAGAGATTGCTCAGGTATGTAAATTTTGCTCTGTACTCTCTAAAAAATTTACATTATGAACAATGTTACAAACAACAGATAGTTTCTCTAATTTAGGAACAAATTAGGGTATTTTTATTGCTTCGTGATGTTGGCTTAAAATAGGGAAAATTTACTTGCATGAACAATTGAACTGAAACTTTAGGATGAGGATTTAGGAGATGTTGTGTTAGGAACCTCAAGAAATTGCATGTAGGCTTTGGCTAGTTGAGAAAATTTAATTGCATGATTAAGAAACATAGTAAAAAAAAGTAATGCACCTAGATATTAACCTATCTTAAATATAACATACAAAATGGAAATATGCAAATGTCTGAATTTTGTCATGTTACTTAACCAAATGCATTCCATGTATGTTGCTAAATGACTTATACATCTAGTCTGAAGAAGACAAACAGTAGGACAAAAGATACAAAGTGCTAACACAGGGACATTTAAGATACCGTATGATCATCATAGCTTCAGAAGTCAAGTATATGAAGAATTCTACACTTGCATAGAGGGACACATCCTTGTACAAGAAAAGATAGTGGAATTAGAAAACTCTAGAGAGTACTCGGATGTGGTGCAATAGATAAATTTTAGAGAGTGTAATGTTCTGGCACATCCTCCAAAAGTCATTCACCTTGATATTATCAAGAAAATCTATACCATTGCCAAACCTACTGACGATGCACCAACAAAAAAGTCATCCTAGGCGCGGGGACAAGTGGTTTCGTTTGATAGAGATGTCATACATACATACATACATACATACATACATACATACATACATACATACATACATACATACATACATACATACATACATACATACATACATACATACATACATACATACATACATACATACATACATACATACATACATACATACATAGAATATAATTATGTACCTGAATCAAGGAAAGTTGACCCCTTAGCAGTACAGCTTGCCAAAGGAAAATAGAATTATGATAGGATTTACATTTGATATCTGTGAAGTTGGAAAATTTTATGAATTAGGGCGTGATGGGCGTCTTATCCATTTCAAAAGACGGGTTTTGACCATCCAATCTAAAATATGGATGACTTTGATTCTAAACAACATCTCTCCCTACAGCCACACCTCCTTTGCTACCATGCATACTACACATATCCTAAAAGGAAAACAGGTAGACCTTGCAAGGATGATCTCCAACAAAATTTGGGAGATGGTTGAGTAAACAAAGAAGCAACCCCCTGGTTTTTCCATAATAATTTCAAAAATCTTAATATTAAGTTATCCGAAGAAATTTAACAAACCGAAAAAGTTTGAAAATATTTTTTTGGAATAATTTTTATGTCAAAAACCATTATAAATGGAAAATTTTGTGTGCGGTGAATTCAACTTAGATCCACTACTACAATAATATATTTCATGACAAAGCTTTCACCTCTCCCAACAAAAAACCGAAATATAATGTCAAGTCGAGCCATGTTTTATTTTTAAAAAAATATCATTTATTCCTCCGGTTTTGAATACAACCTAGTAGAAAAATAATTCAGGACATACTTCAAATACCAGCAAATGCAATTTATGTTTTTATTTCTTTAAAAGTGGTGCATTTCTTTTTATTTTATTTTTTATTTGTAAACTAAATGATAAATTCTTCCAGTTTCTATAATAACCAAGGGATTAGATAATTAGATTTTACTATAAAATCACTCGTTAATTAAGTTTTACCATAAACTTAACTTATATGTAGCCGCTCTAAACTCATACGCATCATTCTTTGGAATGGATTATAAGACACAAAAAATCTAGGTTCTGTGTTGCATATTTTCTAAAACCGACCTTGAAAAAAACATTTTTTTTCCGCCTTTACAATCTATCTCACATAATGATGTTGAGGTTGTTGCAGTATTTTGGAATAATCTTTATATGTTGTCAATTAAAGAAAACACTGCATAATTTATTGTTTTTCTCGGTTGACAACATTGAGAAATTTATTCCTAAACATGTTGTAAATTTCAAGCAATTGTAGCCAAAACAATGGTGAATTGTAAAATATTGAAAAGGAAATAAGACATGCTACTTTTAATTTTTTGGCTTAAATGCAGTTTTGACCCCCCTATTTTCATTATTTTGAACTTTTGAACCCCCTTTTCTAAAACCCAGCCTTTTAGTCCTCAAACTTACTTACTTTTGGCAATTTTATTGCCCCCCCCCCCCCCCCCAGAATTGCATATGTGGAGTGTTTAATTGATGACATGGAAGGGTGACCAAGCTGCCACGTAATATAAATCATTTAAGTTATTATTTTTAATTGAAAATAATTATTCTGAAAATTAATTATTCCAATAATTTCAATAAAACGTAAGTTAAAAAATCAAAACCCTAAATTGTTCAACCAAACCCAAATTCATCTATCTGAAAACCCACCCACTTCATCTCCTACCTCTCTCTCGAACCCTACTCAAACACTCAAACACTCAAACACTCAAACACTCAAACACTCTGAACACTCAAACACTCAAACACTCAAAACCTACGGCAGTGGCAGAGATGACACAAAGCAACCACGCAGGGACCGGTTCACACAGTGGCGACATTCCACCCATTCCTCTTTCATCGAAGAACAAAGAAGATGTCAGATTTTGTTCGAGGTTAGTCACGATTCCCATCTATTTTTCCCTAATTTAATCTTCTGCTATTGTCTGTTTGTTATAGAATTAGACTGATTGTTAGCATTGTCCTTTCAGACCAGTTCAGAGTCAAACCATTAAGCTTAGAATTCATCATATGGGAGAGTTAGTAGATCATCCTGTTAAATGGTATGTTAATGGATTAGTGTCTGAGATGGATTGGCTGTGGGATACAGATTACATGTCATATATGCAGTTTGAAAAATTGATCAGAAAAGAGGGATATAGGAATATCAAATGCATGTGGTATTGGAACCCTAAGTATAGTTTTAGTCGTGGTCTGAGACCCCTTAACTGTGATGGTGATGTTCTTATGTTGATTGAGGACTTAAAAGGATTTGACTTGGTGGATATTTATGTTGAGCATACAGTAGAAGTGTTAGGGGATGAAGACATAGTAGATCATTATGATGAGGATGGTGGCCCAAATTGTGCTGAGGATGAAGTTGATAGTGATGTTGAAGTTGTAGGGGATGCTGATATGCCTAAGAATGTAGATGCAAGTGACAATGAAATGGATGTGAATGAAGCTAACAGAGGAGATGTGGATACTGAACATGTTGAGACTGAACATGTTGAGACTGAACATGTTGATGTTGGAATAGAAGATGATGAAGAAGATGAAGACTATGTGGCTGATACTGAGATAGGTAGTTTATCTGATGAGGACTTAGAATGCAGTGATGACTATGTGGAACAAAGTGAGGATTTGGATTGGACATCAGTGATGCAATGTGATGAGGATCATGATAAGTCTAGAAAAAGTGATGAGGATGATGATTCTGATGTGCTGCATACACCTGATGGTAGTGGTAATGATGAGGAACATGAAAAGTTTCCTTCTTATAAAAGAGGTGAGTCATCAAAGTTTGAGCTTGGTATGGTCTTCAGTAACAAAGAAATGGTGAAGGATGCTGTCAAAGACTATGGTATGGAGAACAACAAAAATGTTGTCATAAAGAAGAATGAGGCAAAGAGAATGGTGATTAAATGCATGGAAGGATGCAATTTTCACATGAGAGTTAGTAAGAGGGTGGGGAATCAGTATTGGCAAGTGGTGAGTTTAATAGATGAACATAATTGTGCTAGGACTCCTTATAATAGACAAGCAAAGACTAACTGGTTGGCTAAGAAGTTTGGCCACATTCTGAGGCACAACCCTGACATGAAACCAGCAGGATTGGTTGCCCAAGCTCTTGATAGATGGGGAGTAAAGTTATCACATGACCAGGCTTATAGGGCTAAAAGGAGGGCCATGGATATGTTGCAAGGGGCTGGTATGGAACAATTTCAACATTTGAGGAGGTATGCCCAAGAATTGTTGACATCCAACCCTAACAGTACTGTTGTGATTAGGTGTGCAGACTCACATGAAGGCCCTGTCTTTGAAAGAATCTATGTATGTCTAGAGGCTTGCAAGTATGGCTTTGCAAAATTCTGCAGGCCATTAATAGGGTTGGATGCTTGTTTTTTGAAAGGTGATTTTGGAGGGCAGTTGATGGCAGCAGTTGGTAGAGATGGAAATAATAAGATTATGCCCATTGCATATGCTGTGGTGGAGGCTGAGACAAGAGATTCTTGGGATTGGTTCATCAAACTTCTATTGGAAGACTTGGAAGCTATAAACCAAAGAGCCTATGCTTTTATCTCAGACCAACAAAAGGTACATTCAAACTTGTAATTAGTTATCATTTTTTAAACCAATGAGATTACTTATCATTCAAACTTGTTTTCTTTATATGGCAGGGATTAATACCAGCAATTCAAAGTGTGAGTGCTCATGTTGAGCAACGCATATGTGTGAAGCATCTATATGGGAATTGGAAGAAGAAGAATCCTGGTCTTGAATTCAAAGAGGTTATGTGGAGTGCAGCAAGAGCTACAACTGTTCCATCATGGGAAAGGGCAATGTTAAAGATGAAAGGCATGAAAGAAACTGCTTGGAAGGAGATGGTGGATGTCCCTGCAACTTATTGGAGTCGGTCTCACTTCAATACCTATTCCAAATGTGACCTCCAGGTAAACAACATGTGTGAAGCTTTTAATAGGGCTATTCTAGATGTAGGGATAAGCCAATTATCACTCTATTAGAAGGGATTAAGTATTACCTTACTAAGAGGATAGCTAAGATGAAAGAGTTAATGAATACCTATAGTGGTGATATATGTCCTAGAATACAAATGGTGCTAGAAAAAAACAAGAGAAATGCAGCACATTGGACTCCCACATGGCATGGTGATGATGACATGGCCATATATGGTGTCACTAATGGAGTTGACACATATGTTGTTAACCTCAAGCAAGAGACTTGTGCATGTAGGAAGTGGGATTTAACTGGCATCCCTTGTAGCCATTCTATCACATGTATCTGGCAAAACAAGAAAAAACCTGAAGACTATGTATCTGAATACTACAGGTAAAACATTCTATCACATGTATTTAATTTAGTAAATGTGTATCTCAATTTATGTGTTAATCTATATGTGTTAATCTATATGTGTTTGACTTTTACAGGAAGGATACTTTCAAGAACATCTACTCACACATTATTTACCCCACTAATGGTCCACAATTGTGGCCTTTGGATAACCAGTCCACCATGAATCCACCAATTATGAGAAGGGCCATAGGTCGTCCCAAGAAAATGAGGAACAAAGCTAATGATGAGCCAAGACTAAAGCATGTACTGCCTAGGAAACTTGCAACAGTAACTTGTCATAAATGTGGAGGAATGGGACATAACAAGAGAAGCTGCAAAGGCAAGACAGCTGCTGATAGGGCCATCCCAAAAGGGGGAAACAAGAAGATTGCTGGTGGACAGAAGAAGAAAAAAAAGGCAAATGAAGAGGAGATTGGAAACTCATCCCAAGCACCAATGGCTACACAACCATCTCAGCCTGAGCAGTAGTGTCTAGAATTTTGGATAATTAGTGTTTTGGATAATTAGTATTTTGGATAAGTTGTATTTTGGTACTTGTATTTTGGATAACCTAGTTCTGTCATGAATTATGGTGTACTTGTAATTTTTTTGCAGTATTCTGTTCAAAACTATTATGGTACAATTATGGGTAACTATGGTTATTGACACAATTTGTATAAATGCTGTTATTGACAGATTAACTATGGTTATGGTTAAATTATGGTTCAGTTATGGTTCAAATTCTGTTCAAAGTTACAGGTTCAAATTATGGTTCAATTATGGTTATTGACAGAATTTGTACAAATTCTGTTCAAAGTTACAGGTTCAAATTATGTTGTTAACCTCAATTATGGTTATTGACAGAATTTGTACAAATTCTGTTCAAAGTTACAGGTCCAACTTCTGTGTTTAATATGTCCAAATTGGTCCAAACTTCTGTGTTTAAATTTACAGAGTCATACAGGTCCAATTTTATGCAGTTCAATTATGCAGACTAAATTATGGTTTAATATTACAGTTCAATTTTATGTCAAATAGGTCCAAATTACAGGTCCAAATTTTATGTCAAATTACAGGTCCAAATTGGTCCAAACTTATGTCAAATTACAGCTCTTTACAGGTCCAAATTTTATGTCAAATTGGTCCAAACTTATGTCAACCCTATTTCAACAGAATCTGTGTTTCTTATGCCTATTTGGTATTGAAATAGAAAACAGATAACATTGATAAATAGAAAACATTGTTATTGATGCAACAGATAACATATAACATTCACTTTGCAAAACAGATTGGTATTGAAAATACAACTCATCCTCTTCCTCATACAAGAACCTAATACTACAATACTCTTCCTAATAACAGATAACATTCACTTTGCAATAACAGATAACTTCTAACACAAGAACCTAATACTACAATACTCTTCCTCATACAAATTTGGTATTGAAATTACAACAACCTAATACTAATGCTACCAACACTGCACACAAGAATAACAACAATTAAAATCTTCAAATTCTTTATCTTCATCTTCAAATCCTTAATCTGCTTATTCAACTCATCTTCTGCTTTCTTCCCTTCTTCAATGGTCACCTTTGCACTTATCAGTCTCTGATTTAGTGAAGAGATCATATCCTTTGCTCTTGCTCCCATCTCTTCATCATACCAAACAAAATGGTTGCATCGTTTGGACCCTTGGATCTACAAATGAGAGTATACTTTATTCGTTTTACAATGTTTAGAAGAAACAAGGGAAAGACAGATGGATTTTCGTATAAACTAACCTTGTACATCCCACACCCATAAAAACGGCGTCCTGGGTTAGCATCTGTCCATGAAGTCATCAAAGGTGCATCCAGACCACATCTGCATTCTCCATGGACGGAGGAAGCTTTGCTGCGATTACTTGCTACAGAACAGCGGGACATGGTCGAACGAGAAGAAGAAGTTGCGATTTGAATGAATGAAGAAGATGGGAGGCAGACGAACGAATGAAGAAGAAGGGAGGCAGACGAACGAATGAAGAAGAAGGGAGGAATAAGAAGAATGGAAGAGGACGAACTCTGTTCAATTTAGGGTTTGAAACAACCAAAATCCCTTTAACAAATTTATTCATTTAATTGGAATAATTAATTTTCAGAATAATTATTTTCAATTAAAAATAATAACTTAAATGATTTATATTACGTGGCAGCTTGGTCACCCTTCCATGTCATCAATTAAACACTCCACATATGCAATTCTGGGGGGGGGGGGCAATAAAATTGCCAAAAGTAAGTAAGTTTGGGGACTAAAAGGCTGGGTTTTAGAAAAGGGGGTTCAAAAGTTCAAAATAATGAAAATAGGGGGGTCAAAACTGCATTTAAGCCTAATTTTTTTATCATTCACTATTTTTTGCAAGTAATAAATTACCTCGACTTTTTGATAAAACCAAGGGGAAAGTCCTAATTTTTTTTAATTAAAAAAGAAAAACCTTTCCTCTCGATTTTAAAGAAAAACCAAGGGGTTTAGTTACTCAGCTACAGAAACGAATATATGTCATACATTAATAAAGTAACAACACTCAAGATATTGTCAACACATCAAACAAGAAGAAACTCTCTACATCCACCACTATATATAGTGTTCGATTTCTTGCGAAAGCATTTGCCATGAAAATATTTTTCCCTCAGTTTTGACAGAAACTGAGAGGTATGTGGCACTGGGGATAAAACCTATTTTATTGTGTTTTTTATTTAAAAAGAAACACAATTTACCTCGGTTTTGAGTCGTAACTGATGGAGAAATATAAGTGTGTTTATTGATTTTCTTCACCGTCTTTAAAAATTCTTTGTTGTCTATTTAGTGAATATCAACGCTCAAGACAATTTCATGAGTGATTCATGTAAAACCTAAAAGACATCCATTATAAAAAGAATTCTGAATATCAAAAATTGATAATGAAAACATTTGACATGAAAATATTGAAACTAAATAAGCTTGAAAAAGTTCTCTGATGGATTGCAATAGCAGAAAAATATTTAGGTTCAAGGTTTATATTCTTAAACAGTTATATGAATATTTATTTTATTTATCTATTTTTTTATTTATATCATAAACAAACCCATGAAAAAGCCGTTGACAATATATTTGGATCCAATATTTGATCTTTCTCAAAATTCAATGAAACAAAGATCCAGTATCTGATCTTCACTGACAGTGATGGTGATGAATCGAATTCAAAATTTGTTATATATTTTTACTTTAATATTGTGTGTAAACGATGTAATTTGTATTTAAAAAAAGAATTTATTTTTTCCCTCGATTTTGGTCATAAACTGATAGTATGTGACGTTAATTTTAAAAATATAAAAAAGTTATTGTTGGGGATCGAACCAATGATCATTTCAATACTTCTTTCGCTTATTCGGAAATCAAAGGATAAAATGGCAAGTTTTTATGACACCCTTCATAATCTCGCATCTATAAACGATGTTAAATCTCTTTTGCGTCCAAAGTTAAATGTATTTTTTTATAGTAATGTTGTTAATAAATTTGTAATTGTAAATTAAAAAAGAACAATCAAAAGAGATAAAAATGACAATTTTTTGATTTTGTGGGGGTGGAGGTTAAGCTGGATAAATTTTCTTGTCATTATACAATTAAAGTATGGATTACACTTCAATTAGAAAGAAGCATTTCATTTTCAGGTTGGTCTTGATAGTTTAATAAAATGTTAGTTAGTTACTAATTTAGTGGCATATCATATCACATGAAAATTCATTTCATTATTTAATACCGCTATACTAGCTACCATAGGTTGTTTGTGTGAGGATTTGGTTCAAGGCTTAGATCTAAAGTAGTCCATTATCTGATTAATGTACCGTTGACCCACATCTTATTATGATGCAACAGCTATGTTAATTAATTTGGAGTAAATAAATAAAAGATGAAGCAAGTTGGTTGGTTCAAATTAATCCCTTAATTTGAAATATGTTTAGGTTCTGTTGAATTTTGATTGATTAACAGAAAGTATATATTCTTTTGTATAGTTAAAGATATCTGCAATTTTGAATGATATAAGAAGATTCATAATCATAGCTGCCTTTGTTTTGTTTTTTCTTTTAATCAAGATAATATTAACGATTAAGGGTTCTCCAACTTGTTTATACGAAAGAACAGAATAATTTATCCGACAAAAAACAAAAAAAACAAGAAATTTTCAACCAATTGAATAACTGCCTTTGTTTGACTACTATTCGTGATCACTAAATTAAGAGATCAATCAAAAAACTCTTCTACGAATCTCTAAATTAGAAATAAATAAATAAATTTTTATGAAAATTAAAACAGTATTATATTATAAGAGTGGAGATGTAAAAAAGAGAGGGAAATAAAAATGAAAAATAAAAAAGAGAAGGGAGAAGAAAAAAGAGAGCACACTTTGGATTATTCTCTTCTTCAAACATAAACTTTAGAATTTACAATTATATGAATGACCACAATAAATAACACTATAAATATAACCATAAACTACTATACATATAAATATTGAACTATATAATGAAAATATATAATCAATCAAATTAAACTAGTTCATCATCCTGGCATAAGACACTTAACTCTTTATGAAATAGTTGAGAAACACACATCAAAAAAACATAGCTCATCCTTTTGAGTGGTCACTTGAAGAAAAATAAATCATTGTTGACAACTATTAATTGATCCATCTGCTAAATTACAAGGGTAAAAATAAATTTGGCACACCTAGTAGGACACTACAGTAAAAAAAAAATACATAAATATTCCATTTACTTAGTCGTGACTACATTTGGAGTATGCATTAACAATTGGGAAAGGGCCTTAGCAACATGGACCAACCATTATGGTTGATGACTTTCTAGCAAGTGCAATAGAAATTATCACAAGTTTATAGTTGTAATTATCACCTTATTATATGTCTTTGTAAAGTTGGGTTAGGCTCAACCATAACTTAAATATGGTATCAGAGCTTATCAAAAATTACTGGATCACCTGCTATTTTATTTTCACTATCGGACCATTAACCAATTGTATACACATATCTGATGGATCATCATGAGGGGGGCATCTACATTGAGTCAAAGATTCCATCAAGCAAGTGTGAGAGATACCACATATTCACCCAACACCTTAAGGCATTGGGTATATGAACCCTCTCACTTATAAAGTGTTCAACCTCCACTTTTCTCAACAATGTGAGACTTTCAACTCACATTTGTATATCAATAATCCCTCTCTCAAGCGGGAATTTCATCGCTCGCTTCACTACCCATAATAGGAAATCTACAACAATAGTCGTGCTCAGCGATATCACACCATGCAAGAAGGAGAGTCTGTCGACGTATATCAACTGCTTTACAAAAGTAGCTATAGAAGTGGGAGACTCTGATGAAAACTTGAAATGCTGGATTTTTGAAAATGGCATGAGACAAGACAACGCATTTAGAGAGAAGCTGAGGCATAAGGAACCCCATAACTTGAAAGATATGTTGCATAGAGCTTAACCCTTTATTAATTATAAGAAAAAGCCCATTGCCCTTGAAGACAACCTGACATCGGCGGAAGTAAATTCCAGCCAATCATTTAGTAAAAAATCTAATCGGCACAAAAGGAAGGTGATTGCGGTTCTCGCACCCAATTTAATAAATACATTCCCCTCAATATATCTCGGGAGAAAAAGTTAGAAATACTGTGTCAACACTGATAAGTCAAAGTACTATTGTTTTCATAAAAGTTATGGATTCAACACAAACGACTACATCAAAATGAATGACGCAATCGAAGGGTTGATCAAGAGAGGTTTTCTGTTATAGTACACTAAATATGGCAAGAGAGATTGAGATGATTCCTCTAAGAATATGCATTCCCTAGCCAAAACTATTAATATCGGACTGGTGATAAGGAAGTAAGTTGCGAAGAAGAGGAGGTGCATAAAGGGATTCAGCAACATATTGCATTCATCACAGGAGGAGCCCCACGAGCAAATGCCTCATTCAAAGGGACGATGATAGGAAAGATAAATGAACTAATGGTCGACAATAAAAAGGCAAAGGTACATCAACCAAGTGCTCGAAAAGGTTGATTCTCGATTTGTGGGATAGTGAAAAGGTCAGGGAAATCTCGAAAGAAATATTTTCGTTGATCATAACGGCCACGATTGACCACATTTACGTTTCCTAGATATCGATTGATGATTGAAGCTCTTGTGATGTGATGTACTTAGAATTTTAAGTTGAAATATATGGAACTTAATTATGTGTTTATTGATGGAGATTTGTATTATTTTTTTTAAATCAGGCGATGACATTTGAACAGTCTACTAAAATATCGCACAAATAATAAAATGATAAGCTTATTCATATAGTTTCAGAATAGTATAAAACAAGAAAATAATAATCATATTCATGTATTGAAAATGTGTGGATTTGTTTAAAATTGGATTTGAATTGCAAATGGCCAAATTAAAATGATTAAAATTTAATAATAACGAAAGACAACGGGGAGTAGGTATGAATCCCGTTTTACTTTTGTTTGGTAACAAAAGTTCTAAATATCACAATTGAGTATCTATAATCACACTAAATTAACAAAATATCTTAAGATTGTCATTGTCTAGTTAAGATGTAGATAACAGATATGTGTATGGATACTTAGATATCTAAAGAGTACAAGCACATATATGTACGTAGCTATCCACGTGAACACAGATAAATTTTTAAATTGTGTGAGATGCTTGAATATTCAGCTTCGGCAAATCACGACAAAACAAGCCTTAGGACTCGAGAAACCAAACCTAAATGCGGTAATTAGTGCAAAACAAATGTCCTCTTACTAGCTTATTTATAAGTCGACATTTCCACTTGATATTTGTAAATAATCTCACATTGAAAAGAGGGATCTCAAAATATATTTATAAGTTGAAATAAACCTCTCTTCTTATAAGTTAGTTTTATAAGATTGTTTTAGGCTCAAACATAATTTTAAGATGGTATTAAAATTTATAAGAAATTGCTGGACCACGTGATATATATATATATATATATATATATATATATATATATATATATATATATATATATATATATATATATATATATATATATATATATATATATATATATATATATATATATATATATATATATATATATAATAAAAATATGATTTTAGTAGTATTTATTTATAAGGAATAACAATTCTCGTTTTACAAACTGATTTTGTAAATTCTAAAAATATTTAAGCATTTTAAAGAATACAAAATCATTCCATGTGCGACGTGTAACTTTTAAAATAAAATATCCCTCAATATATAAAAACCAGTTAGATATTTTTTATTTAGAAAACATCAATCAAATTAGATTCAAGTGCATGCTATGCTAGAAAGGAGAATCTATAGAGAGTGATGTATATGCAATGCAAGTGACATGCATTTACAGCAAAGGTTCAATGTACAGTGTGAAGTTTTTGGAATAAAATTATAGCAAGAAAAGGTGGCAGATTCTTAGCGTAGCAAAATAGTGTGGTAAGTTGTTGTGTTGTGTGAGGCACGTAACGTATGGATTATTGGATGCTTCCATAACCTCTACTAGTCACATACTATACTATATACTATACTATTGGTATACAATTGCTCTCTCTATGTGCCTTTATCTCCACCACTTTCTTTTGACAAAGATAATGAAAAGAAAATATTGATTATTTATTGGTAAAAGGATGAAAGCAAGGATATAAAGGTATTAGAAAGTGCAGCATTCTTCCTTATCACTTTTTGTATTCAACTTGGTATATGAGATGCAGCATTCTTCCTTATCACTTTTTGTATTCAACTTGGTATATGAGATGATAGATATGTGACTGCCTTTTTGAAACTAAAGCCATGCTGCAATATGTTGATTTGAAAATTTTAAATATAAATATGGTTTTTTATATTTGAGATTAAGGTTTATCATTTTTGAATTAAACTATAATATTTATTTAGCTACTTTTTTTTTTAATTTTCTAAGATGTCACGTTAAATATCAGAGATAGGAAGAAACTGACAATCTCTAATTCAATAAATGATTGGATGTAACATAAGAGAAAAAAATAATCCTAATAGATTACTTTGTTGCATTCCAGTGACCGACATAATATATGTAAAAAATTGACTACTACTGCTATACTGCAGTTATAATATTTTAGGACACTTTTTCACTATATTTTCACTGGTGGAAATTTTGCTTCAAAGCTGCACTTTTTACTTAGTTGCTTAAAATGAGAATACAATCAAGTCTTTATAAAGAACCAAGGTTCTGCTATTCTAGGAATTAAAATGCAACTAAGTTCTTATTAGTAGACCACTAACCTCTTGGCTTTTCCACTACAAGAACTCTTGGCCTTTCAACAGACTTCTAAATTAAAACTCACTTAAAATAACATTTAAAGTTTATTCAACAAAACTCCCCTGTAAACTTAAGTGTTTCTACCATCCACCATGCCTATCAATTTCTTGCCTCTGTTAAAAATTTCTTTCGATAATGGTTTTGTGAAAATATATGTTGCTTGATCCTTGCTTGCTACATGCCTCAATTCGACACTTCCTTTTGGTAATTCTGCTAGTTCCCATGTGTTGTTGCGTTTGATGGCCTTAATTTCTTCGTTCATGACAGTTTTCTATTTTTCGTCTTGCAGCGCCTCTTCGAGGCTAATGTTTTTAGTATCTGCCAAAAGACATACAAGATGCACTTATTCTGTTGTATCATACAAATCTTGCAGACTTTGCATTCTAGGTTGTAGAGGTTCATCTTCATTGTTAGAATCTTCAAGGTTTGTTGAAATGCTTGTTGGTACAGCGACTGATGATGCTCCAACTTCGACGATGACCTCTGTCGAATTGTTCAAGTCCCATTTGCTCGCTTCGTTTATTCGAACGTCTCTACTCACTATCACCTTCTTGCTCATGGGATCAAATAGCATGTACCCTTTTGTTTTCTCACCATACCCAATGATTATGTACTTCTGACTTTTCTCTTCGAGCTTCGTTCTTTGCTGATCTGGTACGTGTGCATAAGCCACACTACCAAATACTTTGAAATGAGAAACTGTTGACTTCTGTCTGCTCCATGCTTCTTGTGATGTTTGATCTTCTAACTTCGAATGTGGACATCGATTCTGAACATAAATGGCACATTATACAACTTCTGCCCAGAATCCGTTCGACATGTTCTTGCTCTTAAGCATTGATCGAACCATATCGAGAACTGTTCGATTCTTCCTTTCAGCCACACCATTTTGTTGAGGTGAATATGGTGCAGTTGGAAATCTCTTTATGCCCTGCTCTTTACAATAATTCATAAAGGATGTCGAAGTATACTCACCACCTTTATTAGATCGAACTACTTTGATGTGTCTATCAGTTGCGCCTTCTCCACCATTACTTTGAACTTTTTGAACACCTCGAATGCTTCAGATTTTTCTTTCAAGAAAAACCCAGGTCTTTCGTGAGAAATCGTTGATAAAGGAAATGAAATACCTTTTGCCACTGAAATATTCTGAAGTGATTGGCCCACATATGTCGGTAGGAATTAGTTCGAGAATATGTTTAGCTTGATATTTTGCCTTCTTTTAAAATGGGGTTCTTGTTTGTTTGCTAAGCACACATTCTTCATAAAGCTTTCCTTCATAGTCCATGTCTGGTAGCCCGTGCACCATGTTCCTCTTTGCTAACCTTCTCAGACCAACACGATGTAGATGACCAAAATGTAGATGCCACATCGATTCTTTGTCTTCGACATTGACTTGCAAACATTTTCCTCGAACGCTTCTCAAGTTCAGTTTGTACATTCGATTTCTCCCCTTTTCGAATTGAGCAATCAGATGCCCTAGCTCGTCCTTCAAGCGTAATATCCGATCTTTCATGAATATCGAATAACCTTTTTCTGTGAGTTGCCCCAAACTCAAAATATTGGTCTTGAGATCTGGTACATAATAAACATTTTGGATTGACCCAGTCAAGTCATCCTTCTGCAAGTAACAAATCGTACATTTGCCTTCGACCTTCACTTTCGATGCATCTCTGAAAGACACATGACCATCTTCAATTTTTTGCATTTCTTTAAACAAGTGTTTGTGACCACACATATGATTGTTTGCCCCAGAGTCAAGGTACCACAGATTGTCGTTATTGGTGTTGATTTCATTTTGAGCCATCAAGAGAAAACCTTCATTCACTTCAGCTTCTAAAGCTAGATTGGTTGTTTCTTCTACCTTCTTTTTGAATCGACAATATTTTGCAAGGTGTCCCATTTTATCATAGTTCTAGCAATTTGTAAGAGTTACAATCCTTCGTGTAATGACCATACTTCCAACATTTGTAGCATTCGAAGTTGGTGTAGTTCGACCGACCACCTCTTTGACCTCGTCCACTGTCACGCCAATTTTGCTGGCTTGACTGTCCTCTCTCAAAGTTGCTTCCTCGACCATTATCACGACCTCCACGGCCACGTCCTCTTCCTCGGAGTTTTGAGCAAAGAGTAACTTTTCGTCATTGGTGGACTCCTTGGTCTGAACTACTTCGTCGTGTGTCTCCTCCTTCTTTTTGATCTTACGTTGTTCGTGTGCCTCGAGAGAACCATTAGCTTTTTTACTGTGAGCGTTACAAGGTCCTTCGACTCTTCTATCGCGCACATAACATTCTCAAAGTTATTAGTTAAAGATATCAGAATCTTTTCGACAATACGAGCATCAGTCATCGTTTCTCCATTTCGATTAAGTTTATTCACCACTGTTTGCAAACGTGTGATGTATTCGGATACAGTTCCCGACTCCTTCATATTCATTCTCTCCAATTCTCCTCGAAGAGTTTGAATATGAACTTGCTTGACTCGGTCGGCTCCTTTGTATACTTTTTCTAACGTGTCTCATGCTTGTTTCGAAGTCGTTGCACGTGCAATCTTTTCAAAGCCTGATTCATCAACAGCTCGAAACAAGATGTACAACACCGTCTTATCCTTCGAAGATGTCTCTTTCAATGCCTTGGTTTGAGCCGCCGTATTGTTAGTTACCAATTTGTGTAAATATCTTAGGTAATTTTTGGTAACTCTCAAGTCTTTTTGTGGTTAATAGTAGTATTTTATTGTCATTTGGTATATATTTATTCTTATATTTATATTATTGTTGAATAGTTCTTATCTTTGCAATCTATGTTGGATTTTGTAGTTTTTATAGATAATTGGAAGCTGGGACCATGGAAAAAGCACTTTGAAGATGTTCCTAGACCAAAGCCAAGGATTGCTGAAAAGAGGTAGCGCGCTAAGCGAGGTTTAGCCCGCTAAGCGCGCTTTTGAAGAAAAGAAGGAAGTTCTGGCAGAGAGTTCCGCGCTAAGCGAGGTCTGGAGCCCGCTTAGCGCGATTGGGCGGTTTAAGCAATTATTGATAGCGCGCTTAGCGGGCTGCACCGCGCTAAGCGCGGTCTGCGAAACTTTGTTTATTTGTTTATGGGCCAGATCACTTTTGGAGAGTGTGTTGGAGATATTTTAGAGAGAAACAAGAGCAATATACACTGTAGCAAATATAGAGTTGAAGATTGGAAGCCTTGATCGTCGATTAATCGCCATTTGATGCTTGTTGATCTTCATCCTTACCTTCTTGTGCAAGCTACCATTCTCATGGATAGCTAAACCACTTTTGTATCAAGATAAGATGTAATCTTCCTAGCCTTTTGTATGTTTTTCTTGTGAATATATGTGTATGAACAAGTGATGATCAATATAGATGGTTTAGTTTGTTTATTAAAAAGCTTTTCCTTTGGTATAAATGTTTGAGACATCAATGTTTGTATCTAGACTTAACTAATCATCTTTCAAACTATAAGTTGCAGACATGGATTTAGAGTTTGATGTTTACTAAGTATCGGTTCTTAAAACGTTATTTGTATTGTTTAAACGGTGGAGAAATCGTCGGTTAAACAATGCGGTAAATCTAACTATATCGTTGCGGACACGGACGATATAGGTGTCGATACGTAATTATATTGATCGTTAGCAAGTTCATAAGCATCTATTTATAAGGAAACATACAAATTTAGGTCGATGAAATCGAATCTTGATACGTTTTCTTTAACTTAGAACTTTCACTAATTTACTCTTTGCTACTAAAAGAATTGAATGATCTTTTGCAAACCTAAAACTAAAGTAACATTAACTCAAGACAAAATAGGCTATAGAACGGCGGTGATATCGCAATAATCCCTGTGGAGACGATAATAACGAAAAGTACACCACAATACTCTTTCAACAAAATGGCGCCGTTGCCGGGGATTGTTGTTTAGATATTGCAAGCATTGCAATAGTTTGTTTTGTATTGAGTCTCATAATTAATATCTTGTTTCTAAATTTATTTTCCTTGTGTTTGTTAATTTGCTTGGTTAGTTTTTCAGATTACAGTTTATGCGAGGACGTGTACCCGCAGATCAACTCCTTTTTGATCCTGAGATTGAGAGGACTGCTCGTAGAGAGAATAGCAAAACTCGTAGGAGGAGACAACTAGCTAGGGAAAGAAGACAACAACAAGAGGCATCTTCTTCTTCAACTCCTGTTGAAAACTTGGTTGAGGAAGAAATGGCTGCGGATCCACCACCTCGAGGGCCATGTGTTAACAGCCCTCGTCTCAATGCACAATTTGCTCGTGATCAGGCCAATGGAAGAAACTCCGAGATGAAGACGGGGTTACTTCAATTATTATATCAAAATCCGTTCACAGGGGCAGATCACGAGGATCCATTTACTCATCTAACAAAGTTCTACGAGATTGCCGGAACAATTGGTGCTCCGGAAGACCAAGAAGAACAGGTGTTCAGGAGACTTTTTCCTCATTCCTTAATTGGAAAAGCTAAGGAATGGTACCTTGATCAACCTAATAATGTCATGACAAATTGGAACGAGTTAGAAGAGAAGTTCTTGGATCGGTTCTTTCCTCACAATAGGTTCATGGAAGCGAAAACTTCTATTGCGGTGTTCTCTCAAGGTTCGAATGAATCTCTCAATGAAGCATGGGAGAGGTTCAAGTCCATGGTTAGAAAGTGCAAAGGTCATGGGTTTGATGAATTGTCTCAAATCCATATCTTTAGAAATGGACTCCAACCTCAACCAAAAACTCTTTTAGATGCTACCGCGGGTGGTTCGTTGATGTCAAAAACTGCTGCAGAAGCGATTGCTATCATTGATAGAATGGCTTTGAATGATCATCAAGGGCAACACAACCGTAGTGCATTGCAAAGAAAACCGGGAGTTCTTGAATTGAATACTAGTGATGCAATACTTGCTCAAAACAAGTTATTGACACAACAAGTAGAATTGCTCACTCAACAAATGTCAAAACTCCCTCAACAAATCAAAGAGATAAATGGGAGCCCTTCTAAAAATCAACATGTGATGTGTTGTGAATTGTGTAGGGGTGACCATCAAACTGGTTTTTGTCCTCCACCGGGTGAAGAGGTGAATTATGTGTCTAATCCTAATCAAGGATATGGTGGAAGACAACAACAACAACCTTACAACAATAACCAAGGTTACCAACAAAGAGGTAATCAAGGTTATCAACAAGGATGGAGGCCGGAAGCGGGCCCATCGAATCGTCAAAATCCTTATCAAGGCGGTTACAATCAACAACCTCAACAAACAAAGCTTTCTATCGAGGACACTCTTAGCCAATTCATGCAATTGCAAATTGCAAGCCAAAAGAGTACGGATGCCGCAATTAAGAACCTTGAAACTCAAGTCGGGCAATTGTCAAAGCAACTTGCCGATCAAAACAAAGGTCCTTTTCCGGCTACTACACAAGAAAATCCTCGTGAGCATTGTAAGTCAATTCTAACTCGTAGCGGTAGAAATATTGATATGGGTGTAGGAGAAATAGTTGAGGAGGAGATTGTTGAGAGTGAAAAAGATAGGGTGATTGAAGTAGAAAAAAATGTTGAGGGTGATTTAGTTGAAAATGAGAAAGAGAAAGAATTAGTGGAAAAAGAAACTCTTGAGAAAGTTGTAGAAAAAGAGAGAAAAAAATTGAGTGTGAGTGAAAAGGGAAAGAAGAAGGTGGATGATTCTATACAAGTGAAGAAATTACCTTACCCTCCCGGTCCGTCAAAGAAAGAAGATGCAAAGCACTATGCTCGGTTCTTGGACATTTTTAGCAAGTTGCAAATCAATGTTCCTTTTTCCGAGGCATTAGAGCAAATGCCGATGTATGCAAAATTCATCAAAGACATCATCACTAAGAAGAGAAGATTCTTGGATCCGGAGGTAGTAACGGTGAGCTCTTGTTGTAATGCGTTAATTCAACGCACTACTCCGATAAAATCAAATGATCCTGGGCGGGTAACCTTACCGGTGTCTATTGGAAATGTTCACATAGGCAAAGGTTTGGTAGATACCGGTTCTAGCATTAATTTGATCCCATTGTCTATGGTGAGAAGATTAGGAATCAATGATTTGAAGCCGACAAGAATGACGTTATCATTAGCAGATAAATCCACAGCTCATCCTCATGGAGTTGCGGAAGACTTGCTTGTCAAGGTCGACAAATTTTGGTATCCTGTTGATTTTATCGTCATAGACATGGAAGAAGATCCTGAGATTCCATTGATCTTAGGAAGGCCTTTTATGAAGACGGCCCGAATGATGATCGATATTGATGATGGCTTAATGAAATTAAGGTACCAAGATGAAGAATTATGTCTTGATCTCTTTGAAGCCATCAAGCATCCTAATGATGAGGATGATTGTTTTAGAATCGATGCTACCGAAAGGGCTATTATGAAAGTGGAGAATCAAATGCACTTGTCGAATCCTCTTGAGAAGACTTTAATGGAAGCTCTCGAAGTTCTCACCAAAGATCAAGAGAAGGAAATTGAAGATTGCTTGAGAAATTTAGAGGCTTGTGAGGAGATGAATCCATTTGAAACTCAAATTGAAGAGTTGAAGGATGAACCTAAAGTTGAAGAGCAAAAGGTGGAGTTGAATGTGTTACCATCTCACTTGAAATACGTGTTTCTCGGTGACAATTCTACTAAGCCGGTTATCATTAATAGTGGTTTGTCTAACAAGGAAGAGCATCGATTGAAGGAAGTGTTGACGAAGAATCAAGAAGCAATAGGATGGGTTTTATCCGACTTGAAGGGTATTAGTCCGGCCTATTGTATGCATAAGATTATGTTAGAAGATGATTTTCGGCCCGTGGCACAACCTCAAAGGCGATTGAATCCAACCATGAAAGAAGTTGTTAGAAAAGAGGTTGTGAAGTTATTAGAGGCGGGGATGATTTATCCCATCTCCGATAGCGAATGGGTGAGCCCGGTGCATGTGGTTCCTAAGAAGGGTGGATTGACAGTTGTGAGAAATGAGAAAAACGAGTTGATTCCTTCGAGAGCGGTGACTGGGTGGCGAATGTGTATTGATTATAGGAGGTTGAACCAAGCAACAAGAAAAGATCACTTTCCATTACCTTTTATGGATCAAATGTTAGAGAGGTTAGCCGGAAGAAATTTCTATTGTTTCTTGGATGGTTATTCGGGATACAATCAAATATCAGTGAATCCGGCGGACCACGAGAAAACTGCTTTTACATGTCCTTTTGGCGTTTTTGCATACCGAAGAATGCCATTTGGACTATGTAATGCTCCTGCAACATTTCAAAGGTGCATGCAAGCTATCTTCTCAGATTTGATCGAAAAAAGCATTGAGGTGTTCATGGATGATTTTTCTGTGTACGGGTCATCATTTGACTTGTGCTTAAAGAACCTTGATGTGGTGATGGAGAGATGCATTGAAACAAATTTGGTTCTCAACTGGGAGAAATGCACTTTCATGGTGACGGATGGGATTGTTCTTGGCCACAAGGTTTCTTCAAAGGGTCTTGAGGTCGATCCGGCAAAAATAGAAGTTATTGAAAAGCTTCCCCCTCCGGTGAATGTGAAAGGCATAAGGAGCTTTTTGGGACATGCTGGGTTCTATAGAAGATTCATCAAGGATTTCTCCAAGGTTGCAAAGCCTTTGAGTAATTTGCTCAACAAAGGTATGGAATTTAATTTTGATGAATCATGTCTAAAAGCTTTCCTAGAACTTAAAGCAAATTTGACCACCACACCCATAATTGTCGCTCCTAATTGGTCGCTTGAGTTTGAACTCATGTGCGATGCGAGTGACTATGCGGTTGGTGCGGTCTTAGGCCAAAGGAAGAACAAACAATTCCATGCTATACATTATGCGAGCAAAGTTTTAAATGAGGCACAGGTTAACTATGCCACTACCGAAAAAGAATTGCTCGCAATTGTATTTGCATTGGAAAAGTTTCGCTCTTACCTCATTGGTTCTAAAGTTGTGTGTTATACTGATCATGCCGCAATCAAATATCTTCTCACCAAGCCTGATTCAAAACAGAGGCTTATTCGGTGGATTCTTTTGCTTCAAGAATTTGATCTTGAAGTGAAAGATAAGAAAGGTACAGAAAATTTGATTGCGGATCATTTGTCTCGGTTAGTGAATACCGAGGTGACAAACAATGAAAGAGAGGTGAGGGAAGAATTCCCCGATGAAAAACTGTACATGGTACAAGAAGTTAGACCCTGGTTCGCAGATATGGCTAATCATAAAGCATCTGGCTGGATACCTGAGGATCTAACTTGGAATCAAAGAAAAAAGTTTTTGAACGATGCTAATTTCTATGTTTGGGATGATCCTCACTTGTTTAAGTTGAGTAGTGACAATCTTTTGAGAAGATGTGTCGCAGATGAGGAGACAAAAAGCATTTTGTGGCATTGCCACAATTCGCCTTATGGTGGTCATTTTAATGGTTTGCGTACGGCCACAAAAGTCCTTCAATCGGGATTTTGGTGGCCTACTTTGTTCAAAGATGCTTACCACCATGTTGCCTCATGCGACAGTTGTCAAAGAACTGGTGGAATAGGGAAAAGAGAGGAAATGCCCCTCCAAAGTATTGTAGAAGTTGAGGTATTTGATTGTTGGGGTATTGACTTTGTTGGACCATTCCCTTCCTCAATGTCAAATGAATACATCTTGGTAGCTGTGGATTACGTGTCTAAGTGGGTGGAAGCGATTGCTTCACCCAAAGCGGATGGTAAGACCGTGATAAAGTTTTTGAAGAAAAATATATTTTCGCGGTTTGGCTCGCCAAGAGTATTAATTAGTGATGGTGGATCTCATTTCTGTAATGCTCCGCTTGAAAAAGTGTTGGAACAATATGGAGTAAAGCATAAGGTAGCTACTCCATATCATCCACAAACTAATGGGCAAGTTGAGAGGACCAATCGAGAGATTAAGAGAATTCTTGAGAAAACTGTGTCTAGTTCTAGGAAGGATTGGTCAATGAAGCTTGATGAAACCTTGTGGGCGTATCGGACCGCTTTCAAAGCACCGATCGGTCTTACACCATTCCAAATGGTGTATGGTAAAAGCTGTCACCTTCCCGTAGAACTAGAACATAAGGCATATTGGGCCTTGAAGCTTTTGAATTTTGACCACAAGTTGTGTGGAGAGAGAAGAAAAATCCAACTTAATGAGTTGGAAGAGATGAGATTGCATGCCTATAAGTCTAATTCGATTTACAAGGAAAAGACCAAATTCTATCATGATAGTAAGGTTAGAATGAAGGACTTTAAGGTAGGGCAATTAGTTTTACTTTTCAATTCCCGGTTAAGACTTTTTCCGGGAAAGTTGAAGTCTAAATGGTCCGGACCGTTTTTGGTCAAAGAGGTTAGAAGCCATGGGGCTATTGTGATAGAGGACCAAAAATCAAAGCAAGAATGGGTAGTTAATGGTCAGAGGTTGAAGGTTTATCGAGGATGCGATTTTAATCGTGAAACTTGTGTTTTATCGTTTGGTGATCCTTGATTGCCTTTGACCGTCGAGCTGACCGACGTTAAACAAAGCGCTTATTGGGAGGCACCCCAATTTGTAAATATTCAGCTTGTTTTATGTGTTTTTTACCGTTTATGTTTTTTGCGTTCTGGTCGAGCCAAAATCAGTCTACCGGTAAAGTTACACTTGCTGGTAGCAGAAAAATTTTTCTGTGTTCTGTCAAGGGCGCTTAGCGCGCCACTAGCCCGCTTAGCGCGCTTTTGCAATTTTGGAACCCCAAGTTCCAGAGACTTGCGCGCTTAGCGCGCTCCCTAGCCCGCTTAGCGCGGGTCAGTTTTCAAAAAAAAAAAATATTTTTGATTTTGGGCCCTTTGTCTTTGACCCGGCCCAACACGAATTCTGGGTGAGGGAAGTAGGGTTTGCTGCTTTGGTTGCCTCATTTCTCCCATTTTCTTCTCCTAGTTTTCTTTCTTTCTTTCTTTCTTTGCTTACTTTTTGTTTGGCTAATTAATCATAGTTCTTGTGCCTTCTTCATCATCACCAAGGTAATGTCTTCATCTTCTTCTTCTTATTTCTTTCCTTTTATGCTTGCATTATATATTAAGGTTTAATTTGTGATTTTAGGAATATATGATTTGGTTAGGGTTTTGTGAATTGAAAACATAGTATAGATCATGTTTCCTGTGCCTTATAAGTGTTTAATCTGAATTTGGGTGTTGTTGAAGCATGGCTGAACCCCTGGTTCGCAGGGGATTTTTTCTGCAAATCGCAGAGCCCGCTTAGCGCGGTAGGCGCGCTTAGCGCGGTCTGGGGATTTCAGAAAAATCCCCTCTTCTGCCTGTTCTTGTTTGATGCAGGGAGGAGTGGAATTGTCTTTGCTTTTTCTTGGGCTGTTTATTATTTTTTTTTGTGTTATATAATGTGTTAACATGTTGGTTTTGTGGTGCCGTGTTCCTAATTATTTCAGATGGGACCGAAATTCCTGGGCTCTAAGAAAAGAAAGACCGGAACCGAAGGTGGCAGTTCTTCTCAAGCACCTAGGGCTATTCCGTTTAATCAAAACCGTTTTAAGAGTCATGTTCAGGAGGCGAGGTATAAGAAGTTAGAGGTTAGGACATGGTGGCCAGAGCGAATTGTGAGGATCAATCCTGAGGGAACCTATGGGTGGTGTCATCGCACCATTGAGGAGTATGGTTGGCTTAGACTTTGTGAGCCTGCACCTAAGTTTCATTTGGAGATTGTAAGAGAGTTCTATGCTAATGCCGTTCCAAATGAAGAATTTCCGGTTGAAGGTGTTCCCTTTGAGTTCAAAACTTGGGTGCGTGGTAAGGAAATTGATTTTTCTCGTCAAGCTATCCGTGAGTTTCTTGGAACTCAATTACCTTTTGAGGATGGTGAGCTGTGTGGGTATCATGTGCAATTGGCAAGGGGTAATTTTGATTGGGAGCATCTGAGGGAGGTCTTGTGTTCGGTTGGGCAATCTTATGATCTTAATCCTTCACAGCAGCCCCAGAAATTCTCTAGGAAGTCGTTGTCTACTAATGCTCAGATTCTAATGTCTGTGGTCCTTCATAATTTGAGGCCTAGGAGTCACACTTCTTCTTTACCCGCTGAGTCTGCTGCTTTGGTTGCTCGTATGATTGAGCATGAGCCGATTGATATTTGTAACACGGTGAACTGACTTTTATTTTTAATAAGCAACCAATGTTGCGGTGAGCAAGAGTCGCCACCGACTTCTATTTTGTCCAACGTTAGGAAAGGTAAAAAGTACAGAAAAAGACCTTTTTAAAAGAAAACGGGCTCGGGGGGTAAGTTATGAAAAGGGAAGGTGCAAGCACCCTTTTCATCCGTAGTTATCTACGGGCTCTTAACTTGCTTAGCTCATGTTTGTTTGTTTTGAGTTGAAAAGGAACATAAGGACTTTAGCGTAAATGCGTAGCCTTAGTTTTTTGAAATAGTAGTGAAAAGATGTCTTTTATTGAGCCAAGCAGGTTAAAAGAACTACCCTAATTACTTGGTCCTTTTCTATATTGTTTACAATTCCCAGGATCATCCGTACTATATAGAAGTAGGAAATCCTTGCTATATTGGACGTGCGGGTCATCGAAGGGTCATCTGATGGTCATAGAAGGCAACATGCAAGGATGCCTTAGCATTCGAAGGGACGGTCATCATTTTATCGTAGGCAACTCGAAGGGACTATGATGACGTTAATCGGAGGCAACCTCGCTAAGACATCCCTACGTTCGAGGGACTTGACCATATAATCGAAGGCAACCAAGAGGGGCGTACCCTAAGGGTGAGTGCGTGCACCAAACATGTGTGTCAGATTCGAATATTTAATCTTGGTTAGTGATCTACGATTGATTTTTATGTCTTTCCACGCCCTACTTTACTATCACACGCAGATTAGTTTTGCAGGAAAATAAAGAGCAGAAAATAAAGGGGTCCTAGCTATTACAGGGCTTCGGGGAGGGGATTACAATTTGCCAAACGGGGTTAAACATTATTACAAACCCAAATGAAGATTAAAGTAGAAAATAAAGGGATTATTATATACAAGATTCAGTAGCTAATGTCCACAAGAAAGTCCAAAAGCTTTAGGATTAGTACCTCACAGACAAAACAAAAAAATGTTAGTAACGAAATACAAAACAATGAATGAGAAATGATAAAAGATATAAACAAATATTGATTTAAAATAACAAGAGAAATCTAAAAGAAATTCAATACTAAAATAAAAAAGAGAAAAGAAAAGTATTTTTGGTAATTCTTGATATATAAAAAAAACTGATTAATCTAATATTTTTGTATTTTTATTTAGTAGGGTATTATTTACAAATAATTTTAATTATTTACAAATGACATGGATGTTTAAAATTAATTGGAGGATTATAAAGTATGTACAAATAATTAAGTTAATTAATCTAATACAAAAATAACTAATTAGAAATAAAAGGGATATTTTGTATTTTTAGTTTTTTTTTTAATCTAAAAAACCTAAATGAAATTAGTCTTAGGAATTGATTAATTAATTACCTATAATTGTTAACTGAACTATTTAAATGATAAAAAACTAAATTAATCTAAATATAAGGAAACCATCCCACATCTCACGTTTCTCATTCTTTTTTCCATTTTTTTTATAAAAAAAACATTGTAATATATATAACAACAAAAAAAACAAGAAAAACATTAAAATAAAATGTTGAATTTTTCAAATCTTAACAAACAAACCAATCCTAATTCGCCACGTGTCCCTTGAAAACCAAATAGAGAGATTAAAAGAAAAGGAAACGTAACAGAGGCTCATTTCCTCTTTTCTCTTTCCACGAGTTCTTCATCTCTTTTGATATTTCTTCAACTTTTCCAAAACAAAATTGCAGGTCAATGAAACAAACAGATCCATGGGTGCAAAGAAGGTTTACCTGAAGGATTCACGTGGTCGTGCAAGAGGGAAGTCTCGGCGGAGGTGGGATTCGCGGATTGGTGTAGATCGGAATGCCGTCGCTGATGTTGGGGGTGAGCGGAGATGCGGAGTGGTTGTGTCGTCGGTTGTTGTAGGGATTGGGCTGCGGTGATGCGGTGAAGGAAGTCGCGGCTGAGGACGGTGGATCGCGATCGGTGTGGACGATTTCGTTTTTGATTTCGGCTTTGAACTGTTTCCAACCGCGTTGTCTTACTATCTTCCTGCAAAAACAAAGAGAAGAAAATTTGTATAATTTGTATTTTTTGTGTTTTTGTATTATGGTGGTTTATGTCATGGTTGTATCTACAGGTTGTTATTAGTGATTATGGTGATAGAGGTTGAATGGTGGTGGGGCTTAGTTTACTGGTTTATGACTTGTGTGGTGTATGGTTTCATGTTGTGGCTGGAAGTATTTACAAGAAATTGTTTGTGATTAAGTTGGTATGTACGTGAGGTAGTGTTTAAGTGAATTGTCCTCAGGGTTCGTTTTTGTGTTGTTCTTATAGCTTCTCAAATATGACACTAATGGTATTGGACAGACAGAATAACTAGCATTATGAGCTTTGTCCCTAGGTGTTAATTCATTTTAATTTTTCATGATTATTGTCTTGGGGTTGTTTTGGAAGGTCATTAATATTGTCTTGTATGTGTTTTTTTTTGTGATTTTTGAATGAAAAGTGATATAAAAATAAAAAAAGAATATTTAAAATAATGGTTAATTAAAAAACGAAAATTAAATTAAATGATTAAAAAAAACTTATTTTTTGTGATTTTTTTAATATAAATAAAAATAAAAATAAAATTAAAACTATAGTTAGAAACAAATAAAATGAGAAAGTGTTAGCAGTGGGATTTGAACTTGGAACCTTATACTTACCAACCTTACCTTCTTACCAATTGTGCTATATTATTTGTTCGAAATAAAAAGCCAATTGAAAGTTTAAGAAGCATCAATCAATATTTTGCTATTTAAAATATAACAATTTAAGAGTAAACTATTATATTTTAAAATAGATTTTAAATCGAATATTTATAAAATTCAGGATATCAATGTAAATGAAACCTAGATTTTATAAAAACCCAATTTTTGAAATAGTTTTGAATTTTTGAAAAGTGTGGGCAAATTTTGGGGTATGACAGCTGCCCCTGTTCAATCTTCTTAAACCTGAGGATGTAGATTGGCTTGTGTGCCTATCGGAATCTGAAGGTGGAAGAGGATTGAACACTAGAATACCCAGAAATTTGCCCTTGTTGATGGAGGGACTTTTGTATGAGATGGGCTTAAAGATGCCATCCGGAGGTTGACAGAGAACTGTCTGAGATGGGCTTAGAGATGCCACCTAACTGAGATGCTTGTCAGCAACCTGGGGGGTCATGCTTCCCATGGCGCGTATATGATAGATCTTCAGAATGTCTGGGGTTCAAGCTTCCAAACGTATATCTGGAATAGAGATTCATAGATGTTCGGGGTTCGAGCTTCCGAAACATCTACCATAGAATTCAGATCAATCGGGGTTCAGGCTTTCGAAACATATCTGCCGTAGATTTCAGAACATCCGGGGTTCAGGCTTCCGGAACGTTTCCGTTGTAGAATTCAAATCATCCGGGGTTCAAGCTTCCGGAACATATCTGCCGTAGAATTCAGATTATTCGGGGTTCAAGCTTCCGAAACATGTATGTCGTAGTTTTTCAGAACATCCGGGGTTCATGCTTCCGGAACGTTTCTGGCCTAGAATTCAGATCATTCGGGGTACAAGCTTCCGGAACATATCTGCTGTAGAATTCAGATCATTCGGGGTTCAAGCTTCCGAAACATATCTGGCGTAGAATTCAGATCATTCGGGGTTCAAGCTTCCGAAACATATCCGCCGTAGATTTCAGAACATCCGGGGTTCAGGCTTCCGGAATGTTTCTGTCGTAGAATTCAGATTATCCGGGGTTCAAGCCTCCGGAACATATTTGTTGTAAAATTCAGATTATTCGGGGTTCAAGCTTCCGAAACATATCTGGCGTAGAATTCAGATCATTCGGGGTTCAAGCTTCCGAAACATATCTGCCGTAGATTTCAGAACATCCGGGGTTCAGGCTTCCGGAATGTTTCTGTCGTAGAATTCAGATTATCCGGGGTTCAAGCTTCCGGAACATATTTGTTGTAAAATTCAGATCATTCGGGGTTCAAGCTTCCGAAACATATCTGTCGTAGATTTCAGAACATCCAGGGTTCAAGCTTCCGGACTGTTTCTGGCGTAGAATTCAGATGGTCCGGGGTTCATGCTTCTGAAACATATCTGTTGTAGATTTCAGAACATCCGGGGTTCAAGCTTCCGGACTGTTTTTGGCGTAGAATTCAGATGGTCCGGGGTTCATGCTTCCGGAATATATCTGGCGTAGATTTCAGATCATCCGGGGTTCAAGCTTCCGGAATGTATATCTGATGTCGCTGTCTTCAGAATGTCTGGGGGTCAAGCTTCCAGAATGTCAAGATGAACCGTACACTAGACATTTGTTGAGAATAACAGAAGGAACCGTACATCAAGTTGTAACAACATGAGTCATCTATTTAGACTATACTAGAATGCGCCGTCCATTAGGAGATGTCGAGAGAAGCCATACATTAGGCTATATCAGAAGAGGCCATACATTAGGCAAGCCGTACACTAGGCTATTTTAGAAGAGGCCATACATTAGGCGAGCCATACATTAGACTGTATTAGAAGGTGCCATACATTAGGCTGTATCAGAAGGTGCCATACATTAGGCGAGCCCTACATTAGGCTGTATCAAAAGGTGCCATACATTAGGCGAGCCATACATTAGGCTGTATCAGAAGGTGCCACACATTAGGCGAGCCATACATTAGGCTGTATCACAAGGTGCCATACATTAGGCGAGCCATACACTAGGCTATATCAGAAGAGGCCATACATTAGGCGAGCCATACATTAGGCTGTATCATAAGGTGCCATACATTAGGCTGCATTTGATTCGTTGATGATACTTGCTTGACCGGTTGGTCGACCTGAAAGACAAAGTTAGTTTTATGAAATGTCATGATGCATGTATTGTATGTTTTTTTAAATGAATGAGAATGTTATGCATATGCCATGAGATGTATGATGCATGAATGCAAAATGTTGTTAATGACGACAACAGATTGTAGCAGTGTTTTGCGGGGAAAATAAATCCCTGACTGTTCAGCGCCTTTGAGAGATTATTTGAATCTCGACTTGACCGCCCCAGATGAATTGGACAATACCATGTCATGCCCCTTGTACATATTGGCATTTTAACCAAATGAGTCATTCGTAGGAAATAATTCTGCTTTTGACGTGCTTTTGAAGCGACCCTGTCTGTAGGGAGAGCTTCCTGAGATTTGTGCTGTTATAAGCAACCTGCCCCAGTATCATGAGTTTAGCAACAATGCCTCTGATTGATCCGGGTCGGAGGTAGTTTCAACTATACTTGGGTGAATGCTCATGGTCGTTCAGCAGTTTTGAGACATCCCTTGAATCTTGACCTGATTGCCCTAGATTGACTGAACTATTACTCAATAGAGTATCCAACTGCTTTTGTGCCCCTGAGGGTGATCAGTATTTGAGATGTTCTCGCTCGAACTCAACGGAGTTCTGAAGATAACTTGTCCATCGAGAGGATTAAATTTTCATCTGCGCTTCATGATGGAAGCTTTCCTGGTGTCAAGTACTTGTTGATATGCAAAGAATGTTTAGTATGAGAAATATAATTCTAATGCAAAGTTCATGTTTGTCTTGAAGTTTGAAGAAGATTTTTTTTTTGAAAGGATGTCAAAACATCGATTTTTTTGGGAAAGATGGTGTGATACCAACTCAAGCGTTTTAGCAGAACTTCTAGGAGTCAGTTTACCGTATTCTCGTTTATAGTATGCTTTCGAATTTACCCTGCTTTAATTAGGACTTTTGAGGGTTGTAACGTGGCCAGGTTCACGGTTTTAGAAAAAAAAGGTTTTTGAGGTTCAAAATTTTATCGGTACCCACCCCTTCGTGATGCTCTCCAACCTAAGTTCAGTTAACTTGACGCGAGCATTCATCCTTCAAGAGGAGTTTGAGACGTACGGTTGAGGAGTTAATGAGGTGTTTGGACATGGCAGTCACTTACCTTTTATTCTTGGTGCCTGATCACACGATCTTGTTCATCTGAATTTATAGTCACACGACTTTGCCCCTTTTTGTTGAGGATCTTTTTTTGTTTCCCTAACTTTTGCCTGGACAAATTCTTTTGAATTTTGATGTCCAGCGGGATGCCCTAACTTTTGCCTAAGTCATTTTTTTCAAGTTATTAACTTAGCGGGCTTTCTTTTTTCTTTTTTCGATTCGTTTTTTTTTTGAACAAGTCGTATGATCCTGAGATGTCTTCGATTTGTTGGAAAGATTGTGACTGCCTCATATCTTGGTCGACGAGGGATAGTCGTTGTTGTATCGTCATACTTTAACCTCCTATTGCGAGAGATGACCATTGCGGTCTCGACTTTTCCTCAACCTTTTGAAGGATAACCATTATTGTATCCTTAGATGCGAGCTCCTGCTGAATTTTGAACACTCAATCAGGTTAACTGAACACTACCCTGCCCCTAGGTTAAATGTGAGGGTTTTTTCGTATAGAAAAGAAACTCCTACTTCAAGGCTCAAAGGGGTTGACAAGGGATTAACTTCCTTATATCTCCAGTGTTTGGGAATTTGAAACAATGCCTGTACATCATCAACAGGGTTTTACTCGAAAGCACACCATTTGAGATTATTGGTATTATACGTTCGTCATTCTCCCTTCAGAGTCATCATGCTTTATCACTGAGAGTTTGGTATCACAAGCAAATAAAAACATATTAGAGCGAGAACGCATGAATTTTTTCAAGACAAACATATCCAATGCATCATTATTATAGTTCAAAAACAAACAAGTATTGCATATAGACAGTATTGAACAAGAACAAGAAAGATTACGCATGAAAATGCATGAGAAATTACGAATTGCCAACATTGAGGAGATTTTCTCCGTATGGACTTATTGCTTCAGAAGGTCCATTGAGTCGAAGGAGAACTTCAAATCTGGCCTGCAGGTGTGAATATGATAGCCTTTGCATCAATCAAGTCTTGTACCTTATCTCGGACTAGTTGGCAATTATCGATCGACTGACCAAGTGCCCCAGAGAGGAAATCAAACCAAGTGTTCGTATCTGAACTACAGATTACTTCCAAGAAGAAGATTCTGACGAAGCCACAAAGGAGTTGTAAGTATCAAGCTTTAGGGATTTGAGGCAGAAAATGATAAGCTCGTTGTCTGGAAACCTGTTATGCAATGATATGTATGCAAATGCTTATGCAATGTTTTCAAGGATCTTTATGGAATTTATTCTGGAACATTGAAATGTAGCTGCAACTTTGTTGAAGATCTTCGACTTCCATCTTTGGACGTCCTTCTTTAAGAATCAAGCTCACCATATCCAGTGGGTCATAGCCTCTGATTCAGGGTACGGTACTTTTGATTGTGAAGGCATATGGCTAAAGGAAAATAAATCCCCTTGCCCCTTGATAGGAATTGTACCTTTGAGCTTGAAGGTATCTGGCTAGAGGAAAATAAATCCTCCTGCCCCTTGTTAGGAACTTGGCTCTTGATGATGGCACCTGGAATTTCGCGCCCTAAATACTTGAGATCCTTGAAAAAGGTTAGTTAGGTGATGAGGACGAGTAAGTCCTACAAATCCAGCAAGAAAACCAAACGGTTAGGGTATAAACAAATCCTGCGAGTAAACCAAAATGGTTAGGGTATAAACAAATCCTGCAAGGAAACCACACGGTTAGATAATGAACACAAACAAGTCACACAAGTAGCCTTAGGTTTAAAGGCTTGTATGAAGTCCATAGGTAAGTACCCTACCCACTGAAGTTAAGTTGGTTCAACCTGTCCTAGATAAAGATCGGGTTCTAGGGAGCTCATATCATTGACCTTTCTCGAAGGCGCTTATCTCAGTTCAGCGATCGAATCACCAACCGAAAAGGTCCCGAAAGTCCAGTCCATATGAGTGTAGCTTCGAGTATCAACCAACTTCAGTCAGAACCAAAGCCAGCCATCTCGCTACTTTCTAAAAGGCCAAAGTTTAGTTCAACTAAGGTTCTAGGGGCAAATTAGTGCTTAATGACACCACGCGGTAGCCAAGCATTTCCTCAGGTCGGATCCCAAGGAACACCAGGACAAACCAATATGTCACACTAACGATGGCCATCAGATCAACCACATCAGTATACGCTGTGCAGTCTCCTTGATCTCATGCCATTTACCTAAGGTACTCAGATCCGGGTGTAGGATCTTTCACACAATAACAAACCCAAGCATTTCCCTTAAAAATAAAGCATACAAACAAACAATTAAAACATTTACAATGAACTAAGCCCTAAGGTAAACCCCTCTTAAAGACTCCCCAGCAGAGTCGCCAGTTCTGTAACACGGTGAACTGACTTTTATTTTTAATAAGCAACCAATGTTGCGGTGAGCAAGAGTCGCCACCGACTTCTATTTTGTCCAACGTTAGGAAAGGTAAAAAGTACAGAAAAAGACCTTTTTAAAAGAAAACGGGCTCGGGGGGTAAGTTATGAAAAGGGAAGGTGCAAGCACCCTTTTCATCCGTAGTTATCTACGGGCTCTTAACTTGCTTAGCTCATGTTTGTTTGTTTTGAGTTGAAAAGGAACATAAGGACTTTAGCGTAAATGCGTAGCCTTAGTTTTTTGAAATAGTAGTGAAAAGATGTCTTTTATTGAGCCAAGCAGGTTAAAAGAACTACCCTAATTACTTGGTCCTTTTCTATATTGTTTACAATTCCCAGGATCATCCGTACTATATAGAAGTAGGAAATCCTTGCTATATTGGACGTGCGGGTCATCGAAGGGTCATCTGATGGTCATAGAAGGCAACATGCAAGGATGCCTTAGCATTCGAAGGGACGGTCATCATTTTATCGTAGGCAACTCGAAGGGACTATGATGACGTTAATCGGAGGCAACCTCGCTAAGACATCCCTACGTTCGAGGGACTTGACCATATAATCGAAGGCAACCAAGAGGGGCGTACCCTAAGGGTGAGTGCGTGCACCAAACATGTGTGTCAGATTCGAATATTTAATCTTGGTTAGTGATCTACGATTGATTTTTATGTCTTTCCACGCCCTACTTTACTATCACACGCAGATTAGTTTTGCAGGAAAATAAAGAGCAGAAAATAAAGGGGTCCTAGCTATTACAGGGCTTCGGGGAGGGGATTACAATTTGCCAAACGGGGTTAAACATTATTACAAACCCAAATGAAGATTAAAGTAGAAAATAAAGGGATTATTATATACAAGATTCAGTAGCTAATGTCCACAAGAAAGTCCAAAAGCTTTAGGATTAGTACCTCACAGACAAAACAAAAAAATGTTAGTAACGAAATACAAAACAATGAATGAGAAATGATAAAAGATATAAACAAATATTGATTTAAAATAACAAGAGAAATCTAAAAGAAATTCAATACTAAAATAAAAAAGAGAAAAGAAAAGTATTTTTGGTAATTCTTGATATATAAAAAAAACTGATTAATCTAATATTTTTGTATTTTTATTTAGTAGGGTATTATTTACAAATAATTTTAATTATTTACAAATGACATGGATGTTTAAAATTAATTGGAGGATTATAAAGTATGTACAAATAATTAAGTTAATTAATCTAATACAAAAATAACTAATTAGAAATAAAAGGGATATTTTGTATTTTTAGTTTTTTTTTTAATCTAAAAAACCTAAATGAAATTAGTCTTAGGAATTGATTAATTAATTACCTATAATTGTTAACTGAACTATTTAAATGATAAAAAACTAAATTAATCTAAATATAAGGAAACCATCCCACATCTCACGTTTCTCATTCTTTTTTCCATTTTTTTTATAAAAAAAACATTGTAATATATATAACAACAAAAAAAACAAGAAAAACATTAAAATAAAATGTTGAATTTTTCAAATCTTAACAAACAAACCAATCCTAATTCGCCACGTGTCCCTTGAAAACCAAATAGAGAGATTAAAAGAAAAGGAAACGTAACAGAGGCTCATTTCCTCTTTTCTCTTTCCACGAGTTCTTCATCTCTTTTGATATTTCTTCAACTTTTCCAAAACAAAATTGCAGGTCAATGAAACAAACAGATCCATGGGTGCAAAGAAGGTTTACCTGAAGGATTCACGTGGTCGTGCAAGAGGGAAGTCTCGGCGGAGGTGGGATTCGCGGATTGGTGTAGATCGGAATGCCGTCGCTGATGTTGGGGGTGAGCGGAGATGCGGAGTGGTTGTGTCGTCGGTTGTTGTAGGGATTGGGCTGCGGTGATGCGGTGAAGGAAGTCGCGGCTGAGGACGGTGGATCGCGATCGGTGTGGACGATTTCGTTTTTGATTTCGGCTTTGAACTGTTTCCAACCGCGTTGTCTTACTATCTTCCTGCAAAAACAAAGAGAAGAAAATTTGTATAATTTGTATTTTTTGTGTTTTTGTATTATGGTGGTTTATGTCATGGTTGTATCTACAGGTTGTTATTAGTGATTATGGTGATAGAGGTTGAATGGTGGTGGGGCTTAGTTTACTGGTTTATGACTTGTGTGGTGTATGGTTTCATGTTGTGGCTGGAAGTATTTACAAGAAATTGTTTGTGATTAAGTTGGTATGTACGTGAGGTAGTGTTTAAGTGAATTGTCCTCAGGGTTCGTTTTTGTGTTGTTCTTATAGCTTCTCAAATATGACACTAATGGTATTGGACAGACAGAATAACTAGCATTATGAGCTTTGTCCCTAGGTGTTAATTCATTTTAATTTTTCATGATTATTGTCTTGGGGTTGTTTTGGAAGGTCATTAATATTGTCTTGTATGTGTTTTTTTTTGTGATTTTTGAATGAAAAGTGATATAAAAATAAAAAAAGAATATTTAAAATAATGGTTAATTAAAAAACGAAAATTAAATTAAATGATTAAAAAAAACTTATTTTTTGTGATTTTTTTAATATAAATAAAAATAAAAATAAAATTAAAACTATAGTTAGAAACAAATAAAATGAGAAAGTGTTAGCAGTGGGATTTGAACTTGGAACCTTATACTTACCAACCTTACCTTCTTACCAATTGTGCTATATTATTTGTTCGAAATAAAAAGCCAATTGAAAGTTTAAGAAGCATCAATCAATATTTTGCTATTTAAAATATAACAATTTAAGAGTAAACTATTATATTTTAAAATAGATTTTAAATCGAATATTTATAAAATTCAGGATATCAATGTAAATGAAACCTAGATTTTATAAAAACCCAATTTTTGAAATAGTTTTGAATTTTTGAAAAGTGTGGGCAAATTTTGGGGTATGACAATATTACTCGCATTATTGCGAATGAGCTGAAGAGGGTTGCTTTGAGTGGAACTCGCCATGGTGATCGTGCTCCCTGCAAGTTGATATTCCCGGGTTTGATCATGAATCTGTGCAGGAGAGCTAGAGTGCAAATTCCTTCTGAGGGGCTTATGTCCATTGACACTTTTATTGATGATACTTTTATTGAGCGTTATTGTTTGTCCAGGTTAACTGCTGTTCCTGTTGCTGCTGCTCGCCCTGCTCGCCGCCGTAGTGATCCTGATAGAGAGGAGAACTTGGCATTTCATATGGCACATCAGAGAGCATTCATGTTTATGCATGACGCTATGTCTCAGCTGAGGTTGCAGATGATGGAGCCCCATGTGGCTCATCCGTGGAGTTCTCGCCAAGATTTGGTGGATTATGCTAATTGGCCTGAGGTCAGTCCATTTCCTGAGGAGGAGGGAGATGGTGGCGAGAATGAGAATGTGGAAGATGATGATGAGGATGAGTAGTTCTTTTTAGTTGATACTTAGTATGTTTAGTTAGTATGTTTAGTATGTTTTTTTTATTTTTGACTTAAGCTTTGTAGTTTTTGTTCCGTCCTTTTATAGGATGAGGTATTTTGAACCTTAGGCATTGCTATGCCTTTTTGGATATTTTGACACCTGTTGGTGTTTGTTTTTAATTTATTAAGTTTTTAGTTTAATTGCTTTTATTTCTATATACATATGCAATTGTGTTTTTAAATTTTTGTTGTTGTTCTTGTGAAAGTGCTTCCTTTGATGAAGCAAGCTTTTACAACCAATTGGGGCGGTGATGATATAGTGTGAAATTAGCACGTGCAAGGTACATTTCTACCGTTCCTTTAAATATACCATGAATGAGATGCTTGTAACTGTACAATTGAGATGTCATATTTTCTTTAACAAATATAGTTCAATAATGAATCATTTTAGTTCTAAAACTAGTGTGAGGAGCCTTTCCATTGTACATATATATATTATTTTGTGGTTACCAACAATGTGCGTTTAACTCGTGTTTATTATGTTTAATCTTGCGTTTTTTATTTTAATTGTGTAAAGCATGAAAGTGATCAAAGCATTTTGTTTCGCATTACGAGTATAACTTCTCTTCCAAATATAACCTACCCGGTGAGTGTGTGAGTATTTGCTAACCACTTTGAGCCATTTTGCCAAGATTCAATCGGTATCATGTCATGCCTTATAATTGCCGATTTTTGATTTGAATCTTGATGACTTTCTTTGAACCTTGAAAAGTACCATGAAATGTGGTTAGGATTGATTCCTTTTCGCCTTAGAATAGGGAGCATTCGTGATTATGTGGTGGTAATATTCAAGTTGGGGAGAATAAAATTTTGATCTTGGTTGTATTGGTGTGTAGAAGAAAATAAATAATTGCTCAAGAGAGAAAAAGAAAAAGAGAAAAGAAAAAGAAAAAAGAGAAAAGAAAAAGAAAAAAGAAAAAGAAAAAGGAAAAGAGAAGAGCTTTGTATATAGCTAGTTCTTTTAAAATAAAAAGATGAACTCTTGAGCAATAAAATTGTGTGATCGGTTGATAAGGATGTGTGGATTTAATCATGATTTGAATGCTCTCTTAGGAATTGACCCCTTTTGTTTCAATGGCCTTGAGAAATGACACTTCCTTGTTAACCAACCCAAGTTTCAACCCTTAAGTCTTTGTGATTCTTGCTTCTACACTTTTTATATAAATGTTGTGTAGATGATTGCATAATTAATTCTGGATGTTGGCGACATTGTTGTGTGAGTGTTAGGTCCTCAATTTTGTCTCTTACTAGAGAAGTGTGTAGGTTGTGATTCAATTTTGAACTTATTTTGTTTTAGGAGCTGTTTACATCAATTGTGTATTTAGGATTAGTATCTCAAGCATGGTATTATTTGAGCAAGGGTGAGATGTTGCTTGTGTGCTTATGGAATTTGAACCACCCATTTGTTCTTGTCTTAGCTTGTGCTCTCTTGGTTTTGCTTGTTGATTGTTTTTGTGTTTGTTTTCGTTTGAGGACAAACAAAGGTTTAGTTGGGGAGAGTTGTTAGTTACCAATTTGTGTAAATATCTTAGGTAATTTTTGGTAACTCTCAAGTCTTTTTGTGGTTAATAGTAGTATTTTATTGTCATTTGGTATATATTTATTCTTATATTTATATTATTGTTGAATAGTTCTTATCTTTGCAATCTATGTTGGATTTTGTAGTTTTTATAGATAATTGGAAGCTGGGACCATGGAAAAAGCACTTTGAAGATGTTCCTAGACCAAAGCCAAGGATTGCTGAAAAGAGGTAGCGCGCTAAGCGAGGTTTAGCCCGCTAAGCGCGCTTTTGAAGAAAAGAAGGAAGTTCTGGCAGAGAGTTCCGCGCTAAGCGAGGTCTGGAGCCCGCTTAGCGCGATTGGGCGGTTTAAGCAATTATTGATAGCGCGCTTAGCGGGCTGCACCGCGCTAAGCGCGGTCTGCGAAACTTTGTTTATTTGTTTATGGGCCAGATCACTTTTGGAGAGTGTGTTGGAGATATTTTAGAGAGAAACAAGAGCAATATACACTGTAGCAAATATAGAGTTGAAGATTGGAAGCCTTGATCGTCGATTAATCGCCATTTGATGCTTGTTGATCTTCATCCTTACCTTCTTGTGCAAGCTACCATTCTCATGGATAGCTAAACCACTTTTGTATCAAGATAAGATGTAATCTTCCTAGCCTTTTGTATGTTTTTCTTGTGAATATATGTGTATGAACAAGTGATGATCAATATAGATGGTTTAGTTTGTTTATTAAAAAGCTTTTCCTTTGGTATAAATGTTTGAGACATCAATGTTTGTATCTAGACTTAACTAATCATCTTTCAAACTATAAGTTGCAGACATGGATTTAGAGTTTGATGTTTACTAAGTATCGGTTCTTAAAACGTTATTTGTATTGTTTAAACGGTGGAGAAATCGTCGGTTAAACAATGCGGTAAATCTAACTATATCGTTGCGGACACGGACGATATAGGTGTCGATACGTAATTATATTGATCGTTAGCAAGTTCATAAGCATCTATTTATAAGGAAACATACAAATTTAGGTCGATGAAATCGAATCTTGATACGTTTTCTTTAACTTAGAACTTTCACTAATTTACTCTTTGCTACTAAAAGAATTGAATGATCTTTTGCAAACCTAAAACTAAAGTAACATTAACTCAAGACAAAATAGGCTATAGAACGGCGGTGATATCGCAATAATCCCTGTGGAGACGATAATAACGAAAAGTACACCACAATACTCTTTCAACACGTATACCCCGTGGTATAATCTGGTTTTGTGAAACCAGTTTCGATCGTCTCCCACGAATCTAGAGATCCAAGAAGAACTTTCATTTGGATACTAGATACTCCAGTTTTCGTAATTCGCCTTCCTTAATTGTGGTAGCGGCATTTGACTCATCGCATTCGCCATTAGCTCTGATACCAATTTGTAAAAAACTGACTACTACTTTTGTATTGCAATTGTAATATTTTAGGAAACTTTTTCACTATATTTCCACTGGTGGAAATCTTGCTTTAAAACTGCACTTTTTACTTGCTTAAAATGAGAATACAATCAAGTCTTTATATAGACTCAAAGTTCTGCTATTCTAGAAATTAAAATGCAACTAAACTCTTATTAATAGATATCTAACCTCTTGGCCTTTCCACTACAAGAACTCCTAGCCTTTCAACAGATTTCTGAATTAAAACTCGCTTAAAATAATATTTAAAGTTTATTCAACAATATATTCATTCACAATGTACAACTTCATTGTCATATCGTGCAAAAATTGAATCCACAATGTACAAGTCATACCACAAAAACTCAACCCACAAAAATGTAGATTAACACTTCACTCTCACTTCACGCAGAAAGATCGATGGATCTATCGTAATAAAAACATTTGATAAATAAGTGTGAAGATAATCAAATAACCATTTTGATGATAAAAATATAGATGGACATTTCACTCTCACTTCACGATGGATCTATCATAATAAAAACATTTAATAAATAAGTGTGAAGATAATCAAATAACCATTTTGATGATAAAAATATAGATAGACATTTAACTCTCACTTCACGCGGAAGGATCAATGAATCCATCATAATAAAAACATTCAATAAACAAGTGTGAGGATAATCAAATAACCATCTTTTGCTTAACACTCAATTGACACAAAACAAAATGGTCTTAGCACTAGCATTATTCGACACACACTCTTCCTCGTTTTTTAAAAAACAAATATATTTAAATTCATACATCCCTCCGTCATCATTCAAGCATGACCCAAGCTGAAGTAGTGCGGAGAAGATGCTAGCTGAATAATAGTAAATAATTATTATATATACACATCAACTAAGCATGATAGAGAGACGCCAAATGTTACATTTCAAGTATGAGCATGCCGTTTCTTTTACCAATTTTCTAAACAGAAGTTCACACTCTCTAAATAATTTATTTCATAAAACTATTAATATGAGTTTAATTCCTGTCCAATAACTTTTTAATTCCTTCAAATTAGAGATATTTTATTTTATCAATAAATATAAATCTCTCAAAAATCCCACTTAAATCTCTTTATTCTTTTCACTCAATCTTTTTTTATAATACTCTTGTCTCTTTTCTCCTCTAAATTCCTGAACAAAATATTAATACAATCCAGTAAAAATATGGTTGGAAAGGAGACCTCAATAAAGTTTGGCATTAGTCATCAAAAAAGTTGTAGATATTTCACATAAATAAGATAGTTAACAAAAGCCAAAAAAAAATGAAAATAATAAAAAAATACAATGCAAAGTCTCAGAAAGATCGCCTTCAGACTTTGGTACACAATTTTCAGCACATTTCATGATCAGCAAGCTTCCACTAAGCCAAGAACTTAAAATACTGAAACAAATTCGACATCATCAGGCTAACATTTATAGAACTATCCCATTCCAGGGCCTCTTGAAGTAAAAGCTAAATTCCCTTGCTTCTTCCTTTCACACATAAAGCACGGGACAGAACCAAAATCAATGCTCACTGCTCATATATATTGACGTGTTTCACATTGAAGAGCAACATCATTACATTAAAGACAATAACCAGTGCCTTGGTTGCATCATATTCTATGCAGCAGATGATGCCATCCAACCTTTCATCAACTAAAACTGTGGGGTTTCACCTGCAAGAATGATTTCACTTTCCCGTGAGTTTCGCAGTTGGAATTTCAATTGTAGGAAGGTTTAGCAACAGTTACATGAAAATAAACAAGCACAAATCAATTAAAGGCTCCAATGTTGCTTTTCCAATTACTAGCAGATTCAGGGCAACATTAACATACTTACCATTACTAGCACAACTCAAGGTCTCTGGCTATTGATGTGCAAATCACAGACTCCCCTCAATTGTAGAATGCTTTCATTTGGCAAGTATCGTCCAAAATAAATCCAGACAGCAACATTCAATCCACGGGTTCACATTTATGACTCATCCACACAAGATTATAGAAAGAGCAGATGAACATGCTACAAAGCCGTTCAAAAGGCAATTTAAAAATCTGACAAGTATAAATACTCCACATTATCATATCCTTTTTTTAAAGCATTATCATACCTTGCTATGATTAAAGCCAGTTAATTATGAACAATGATGCATCTCATGTGTTTCCATTACAGCTCAGTAAATCTATTATAGACCATACTCGCCATACACAAAATTCCTCGTCCTGCACACATCTAGTCATGAGTTCATAAGACCTGGCAACTGTATTAATAATAACTCGAATGATATGACTGTAAATCCAGCTATTAAAGGCATCAATTCAACAAGCTCTAATGACAGTGTCTGATTAGAGACACTTGCCACTCAGTTAACATAATATTTTACACCACTCGGTTTCCTGTAATTTGGCTAAAAAAGTGCAGAAAACTCAAACATTATTTTAGGGGTAACTAAAAGTTTAGTCCTAAAGGGAAAATTGGGGAAACGTCTTCCTAGAAATAATAATGACTATTTATTAACTTCATCTGTAAAAATTTCTATGCCTTTTAAGACTTTGTCTAATGTGCACAAGATAGTCTTGCACCATGCAGTGCAAAGTATGCTTTTTTACTATTAGATTTAGAACAATAAGACACCATATCTCATTTGATCCAATGATGGAATTAATTGATCTAATAGTGGAAACTAACTAGTGCATGAAGCAAAATTTATCTCACTTTTGCATCATAGAACTAACCTATTTTTAAAGTGTAATTAGTATGGTTGATGGAAATTTGTATTGTGAGTAAAGCCCATGTAATCACTCTGCAAAATATAACTTTAACTCCTTCAATTTAGCACATCTAGTTTTAATATTCACATAATCATTCAAATTCCCCCATTAACTTTCCAAAACATGACAGTTAGGAGGAGGAGGAGGAGGAGGAGGAGGAGGAGGAGGAGGAGGAGGAGGAGGAGGAAGAAGAGGAAGAGGGGGAGTTAAGCTTCTCACCTGATTCTGGATCAGCTATTGAAACCCTTTCATTAGAATTAAAATAGGCCACTCAAAGATTTAGTCAGCATTTACTATGTCTGATATCCCTCATCACTGCTACCTTTGGACAAGATCTGCAGTACTGTGCCCTTGGATATCCAGGCAGTCATTTCTGGCTGTTGTTCAAAGGGATTAAGAGAATGCTTGTTTCCATCTTCAAGCTGCACACCGTAAACAAATGGTAATTTAAGGGTAAGGAAACTATCTGGTGGCAAGATCACTTGACATCCAAGGCTAAACTGCAATTTCCGTTCACGATCCGGAACTGATGGAGGCAGGCATGAAGTCTACAAGGACAAAATAAAGTGATGATTATACAATTGAGAAGAATAACAAAAAATATAGCTATATTAATACAATTTTAGAAGTTTATACAACAATGCTGTAAAGGAGCAATCAAACATGCACAAAATGGATTTCATAAAATATCCCAAAGCCACATAAATTTAACACCGAAAAGAAATCCATTCTTCTATATAAAATATGCTAAAAAAATAAGTTGGGCCGAATACACAGAAGAAGGTAGTTTCTCTCCAAAAAAAAAATAGAGGCCACATTTCTCCCAATTTGAATCACTCATATGTATTACTGTTATTTACCCGAGTCTTTGGCATTTTGAGCATACACGCTTTTCTTAAATTACAATCAAATATCCAAGAAATGCACGCCAAAAGAAGAAAGTCATACCTCAAATTGCACAACAGGGCATGTTGCTAGTATTACAGGAAATGCTGGTGTGACCTACAGCAATAAATATACATTAGGTAGCTGATTTAATAATAGCAATTGTGATATTACATACACAATTATCATCAGAACATGAAAATAAACTGAAAATCAAATATCATGTGGCATCCAATACATTCGCCAGCAAAATCAACAACACAGTTTTCAACCACTCATGTTAATGACTGGCAAAAGAGTTAATGATAAATGATTCATTAGTTACAAGTCAATTTAGTTTTGTAGATGCCAAATGGAAAACACCACTCTATAAAATAATAGGCGGTTCAACATTTTGGTTTTATAGTGGAAAATACTTGGATCAAGATTTTTATATCACCAACAAGTTATCAAATAAAAAAATTACACCAGGATATACTTTTCTAATTCGCAAACATATTCTTAATGGAGGGTATTCAATTTTGAAAAGCACATCCTCGTGTCATAGCCTGATTTCAGAACTTTATGCAAGTTTTTTCCTTTATTTCAACAAAGAAAACCAGTCTCTACATCAAGGCTGAAAGTATTTCATTATCCACATGGTGTCTTTCTATAACAGTATAACAAGCATAAATTTTGTTAGAGAAACTGGTCCCCATCAATAAATGATTCCTTACCTTGAAATACAATCATAGAAATTCTGGTTTATCTTATGCAATAAAAAAAGAAAGTGAAATAAGTTAAAGGAGACGAAAGTAAATTTAATTAGGGTGATATTAGCCTTTTTTTACAAAAAGCAAGTGTGCAACAAGTGTAGTTCACAGACAGTGTAAAACACAAAACAAAAGAAAACACAAATTTGAACAGTTTTCTGTATTAAAATCAATTGATGCTATTGAAACTTAATTAAATGCTTATATCAGGTGAAACTCATACCATAAAAATCCTTTTAAGCTGTGAGATACCACTAGCAAACTTAACCTCTGTTGTATCTTTCTTATTCCTAGAACGCCTGCAGTGAGGACAGGTCATATAGATAGGCAAATTTCGGTTCAGCATGGAGAATGCAAGTTCATCATCACCCTTGTTATTAGCATGCAGATCCCGTCCACTATCTTTCATAAGATTGGGGGCTTTTGCCAATATATTCACAGATGTCAAATTTTTTTCCTTCAGTGGAATAGAAGTATATACTGGTCCATCAGCATTCAGATAACCATTAGGAATGACTTCATTTGACTTTCCAACATCTCTTTCCTTATTAATGGATGCAGAAAGAATTTCGTTCGAGCTTCGATGAACTTTAGACCGGGAAGCATTATTGCTTACTCTAGTATGAGATGCCTGACTTCTTTCAGTGGGTTCCATAGAAGAAGATAAATGAGATTCGTCAGATGATGAGTAAAAAGATCCAAGTTCAGTGAGATGATCGGCATTTAAAAGGAAACGATGGCCACGGGGGCATTCATGTTCAAATCCAACATTGACGATTACATGCTTCAAAGAAGAATGGGGTTTGCTCTTTTCACCGCCATTAAGGTATACAGGTACTACATTCCTACCTATCCTCAAAAAAGGGTCACTGTCTCTGCGATTATTATTTCCATTGCCATGAAGAGGTCCCTCAGTAAATGACATATCTTGAAATTTTAGAGATATTTGATGATCGATCGTTGCATTAATCCTTTCTGTATTCTGATTACTTGGCCTGCTTTGTTTCACATCTTTCTCTGAACCTGATGCAGGCAATTTCCTTTGCTGGAGAGGAGGGAATCCTGAATCAACAGCCGCTGATCCAGCAACAACCTCAGAAAAAGGCTTTCTCATTTTGAAAATGGGAAAACCTCTACCAAAACTTATATCTTTGCTATCAGCTTTAATAGTATCTAAAGGTATTCTATGGTCTTCCGCTCCACTCTCCACAGCAGGGATAGTTTGTCTATCACTGGTTTTATCGGAATCTGCAATATATTCAACATTAGGTCCCCTAATTACAGAACTTTGTTTCATTATACTCTCTGTTGAACCATTTAGCCTTTTATGTTTCTCCAGGTATATTGTCCATTTCAGAAGGTATTTTTCAGTAGCACAAAATCCACTCTGAAGTAAGCCTTTGGAAGATTCATAGTATCTTGAACCTCCAATACGCAGCAAACTCCAAGCAGAAGAATGAACAGGTCCTTCAACTTCAGTTTCTGGTAGTTTGACAGCAGGAAGTAGCTTATCACAGTCAAAGAAACAGCCAGCATCAGCTGATTCAAAATCAAACGGATCTGGGTGTAACTGTCGTGAACGGCCACAAGCACAGGCATGCAGGAAAAAGTAGCCACTTGAATGTGGCTTGGACAAAGATCTCAGTTCTGAATTACTGCCATCAACATCATGCCTTTGGTGCTTGCAGGGTTTGCCCGTCAAGCTAACAGCATCACATAGTTGCCTCCCTGATTTCCAAATGGAAGAGCATTCCTCTTCCAACGATTTTGCAAAAAGTTGCACTGCAGGTCCTTTTACCTTTGAGTGAAATGCTTGCAAAGCCTTATCTAAGTGAGATTGATGTTCTGATGTGGGATAACAAGCAGGCAAATCTTTCAAATATATCTCCTTTGCAGCTGGAATGGCTCTTTGGCACCACAAAGTTGAAAACTTAGTGTTCAACCCTCTACCACATTGTAACCAAGATACTGCAACATCTAAAGGATCTGTACCCTTCAAAGATTCTTCCACCGCAGGATAAACAGGGTTCCTTGAACGAGGTTTTCTTTTAAAATTTTCTAATTCATCTAAACAACCCCCTTTTGCACAGAAAATTCTACTCAAAATATGACGACTTGAAGTTAACCAAGTTTCAAAACTTGGAAGATCAGGAGCAGTTAATGTTTTGCTAGATGCAACTGAGGCAGCCGCCGCCGCTGCTGCCACAGCAACCATACCAACACCAGAGCCACTGTTGGTATTAACTAGTCCCCCTCTCCCTCTCAAAATATCAGCTTGCCTGTAAATGAACTCTTTAACAGATATTAAATCCTCTTTGCTTGCTATTTGTCCATGGCTTTCCAGCAGAAGAGAATCTGAGGTTGCTTTCCCATTCAAGACATCTTCAACAAGTCCTGTGGCAAACTCAAGAGATTCACCTTTATTAACTGAAAGCCGATCTAACAAAACAGCTGCCCTTGATGCATCAAGTGAAAAGAGAGCTGTAGAAGCTGAAGCACCCCCAGTTCTCACACCAGGGTGAGTAACTTCAGAACCAGATAATGTTCTACATTTCTTAATCAGAAACCGAATTTGCGCTTCAAGAGACGACTGTAGTTTCTTCCTTAGTCCACCATCAGATCGACTTGCAGGCCGTGCCAGCACAACAAATGAACCAGAACCTTTAGTAGCAGGCAAATTTGCCTTGGCTACACTACTCAAACTAGAAGACTGGTTAAGCGAAGAGACATCCGAAGAGTCCTCCCCATTCGTACTGGAAACCGATAAATCAGAAAAATCATCCACAAACACAAACAGCATCACAGGTATGCACTGTCCCGGAAACAAAGAAGTATAAGATCCTAAACCTGACATGAGAGACACAGCTGAAGCATTGCGATTCAAGTTACCAACACCAGCACCTCTTCCCGGAGAAGAATTATTCCCTGACAAGGCAGCTCGAGAAGATAATGAAGCTGAAGAATGCACTCTGGACGGTAACGGTGGCCCACCTTGTGACCTAGCAAACGGAGCCATAGCATGCTTTGCTTCTTGTAGCACACGAAAATTCCTTAAAACCCTAGGACGAAACTGTGACCCCTCCTGAATATATATGATAACATGACAAACCTGCATTTCTAACTAGTTAATTACATTACACCAACCACACAACAAAAATTCATTACTATAAAAGTAGCTAAATCGCTAACATTACAGTTCCTAAATCCTAATTTCCTAGCCTAATCTGGTTTTGTTAATATAATCCTACTCTAATTCAGCAAACTTAGCACAAATAAAACAAAATTCAAAAAAATTTAAGGATAGTTCGCAAGGCTACGATTCGATAATATTTAAGCAATGATGATGAAAACGACTTACAGAGAACATGAAGAGCATTCCCTGTAGGTCACCGAACTCAATCTCTTCAACGACAGAATCGAATCCCGGCGAAGGTTCATCCGAATCGCGAACAGTCGAACACCGAGCAGAAGAGAAGTGTAGAAACAAAATCCCCTTATCACGGTCACGAAAGTAACTAATTCTTCTACGCTTAAACCACTCACTAGCTTCTTCATCATCGACGAGTAACGGCTTATCGAGGTTACCGGAAGCGAAGATGTTGGAATCGATGACTCGGTTGAGGAGGTGAGTTGAATCGTCGTGGCGTTGCGATATGAAACCGACGACTACTACACCGTCGGATGAAGGCGGTGGCGCCGATGAGGGATGAACGGTCGTGGTGGTGGTGGAGGTGGAGGAGGAGGATGAAGCGGAAGAAGACGGTGGTGGACGGATGAGAACTCGAACCGGAGATGGAGAAGGGTTTCGAGTCTCCATTAACATAATCTGCTAAACTGTGTCTTCTTGGCTTGCGAAATTCTCTATTTTCAATTTCATGCCATGTGTTTTCTGGCTTTTTTTTTTTTTTTTTTTTACCTTTTTGGAAGTTTTTATTTAAACTTTTTTTTTGGGAGCTAGTTTTTTTTTAACTTGAAGTTAAATGCTTACTCTTGCACTGCTGCGTTACTTGTTGCGGATTTTCTCAACTTCGAGTTTGGTTTTAAATGGTTAAACTTACTCTTCAATAGTACAAGCCAACCTTGATATCTTTTGACTTTTTTTCATGTGTTTTCTAGAGAAAAAGCAGTCTCTCTCTCTAAAATTTAAGTGTATTTTTCTCTTTTTTTCTCTAGAGTTTAGTTGCGGGTTCTCCCCTGTCTGTTTCATCGGGTTTTTTTCTCCCCCATTCTCTGTGAATCTTCTGATTGAGTTAGGTTCTGATTCCCTCGTCGAGGGTATTTCATCATGGAAAAATGAAAGCATGTACCTTTTACTAAATATGAGGAATGTGTGGTAGCGGCGAAAGAGGATTTTTGTGAAGAATAATCTTTTCAAAGAACCTTGGGCGGAAAAATATGAACATAGAGCAGTTTCAATGCAAGAGCTTTTCCGGAGTACCATGCTCAGCGCATGGAAATTGAAGAATCCAGTTGAAACTCAGAATCTCGGTAGAAATTTATTCCTTTTCAAGTTCTCTACTAAAAGAGAGTTGGAATTTGTCCTTAGAAATGGTCCCTAGAGCTTTGGTAGGTCTTTGTTGGTTCTAAATCGAATCTCAGATGAAGAACAACCTTCGGATCTAAACATGCATGTTGGTTCCTTCTGAGTTAGGATATACAAGCTCCCCATAATGCTCAGATCTGAAACCATTACTCGAAAAATCAGAAGTATACTTTGCACCTTCGAAGAAATGGATCTAAGGGAAGCTCATAGGAATGATCGATTCTTGAAGATTAAAGTCACCTTGGATCTGAAGGCTCCTCTAAAAAGAGGAACGATGGTGAAGTTCAAAGAAAAGAATTTGAGAGTTTATTTCAAGCACGGGAGGAAGCCTACTTTCTACTTCATTTGTGGCAGACTAGGTCACTAGATGAAAGATTATGAATCCTTGAACGACATCAATGGAGAAGGATTTGAAGAACTGGAAAAAAAATATTTTCTTATGGTCAATGGCTGAGAGCATCTCCCATGCCTAAGGTATGAGAGGACCAGAAGAAGAAGGAATCAAGTTCAGGAACTGTTAGCAAGAACCTCTTCAACACACCCTCGAGTCAGAGTAGATATGAGTAAAAGGGCAAAGGAAAAGCGTATGAGCTAGAAGTCCAATAATCTAAGAGCGTTGAGGATTCGATAGAGATTACTCAAGATCGAACTCGGACTAACAAACGGAATAATCTGGATGATGAGACTGTTGCAGAATCTCTAGGGGTAGTAGCAATTTCAACAGCGAACTATGGTGAGGACAACCAAGAAAAGCTATTATGGTCCACAAGAGGAAATGGATTAAGAAAAAAAGGAGTCAAGAAAACTGCAGGTACTTAAAGTAAATTGAAAGCGCTTGAGAGTGCCAAGAGACAATTAATTGATGTTATGATCATTAAAGACTCAATTGAAGACTATGGAAATTGTGAGAAAAAGAGGAAACAAATAGGGACTGATGAGTTGCTACACAATATTATACATAAGGTGGTGTTTCTGGGCTAACACCGCCTATCCCAATGAAACTTATAAGCCGAAAATGCAGGAGTCTGGGGAGCCCCCGTGCAATTCGAGCCCAAGTTAGGACCATTCGTTTGGAAAATCCCACGATAGTCTTCCTTATGGAAACCAGACTAAAGACTGAAAGAATGCAGAGGATTAAAATGAAAACTCGATTCAAACATGATATGATTGTTGATTATAAAAAGACAAGAAGAAAGATCGTGGGATTTAAGCTTGTTGCAAAGTGAACCAATTCAAATACAAATCTTATAGTTCTCCTATAACCATATTGGGGGAGTGAGCCAAATGGAATATGAATATCGTCCATGGTACTTTACTAGAGTTTAAGGATTTCTAAAATAACAACATAATATGAAAACCTAGAAGCTTGTTCACAATATCCACCAACATCTTGGAGAGTGCTTGTTATGTTTCGGCGACTTCAATGATGTAATCCGAGACAGATACAAAACTGGTGGAAACTGCAAATCGTCAACCCGAACTTTAGAGGCTTGCGGACTTCAGGACCTGGCTTTTTAAGAGTACCCTTTCACCTGGACTAATGGTAGACATGGTTCAGACAACATCCAATGTAGGCCTGATATGGGCTTTTCTTCTTTGTCCTTTAAGAAAAGATTTCCTCTCACCAAGGTAGTCTATCTACCTCGTTATGGGTCTGATCACGCAGTCCTCCGTATTGAGATTGAAAAGGAGTATCATAGGAATAGGAAAGTGCATTTGTTCAGGTTTGAAGAAGTATGGTTCAAGGATTCTAAATGCAAGAATTTGGTCAGACACTTATGGAGCGGGTCGTTAGTGCATTTCACCCAAAGAGCTAAGTTTGTCCTAACAATTCAGCACACTTTCAAGGATTTAAGGATAGTGAATATAACTAGGGATATCAAAAGAATTAATACTCCCTTTCAGGAGGACATCAGGTGGTCTGCTGATTTTGAGGAGATCAAAAAGTTCAAAGCCCTTGAGCAATAAAGGAACAATTTATTAAGAATTGAGGAGACTATCTGGAGATAAAAAAGTAAAGAAGTTTGGTTTAAATATGGAGATTTCAATACAAGATTCTTTCATAGCAAAGTGGATTGGAGAAGGAAGTCAAATGCAATTAAAAAGTTCAAGGATAACACAAATAAACGGTGGAGAGGTCAGGCTAATTGCGAGCAAATTTTTATTGACTACTTCTATTGTATCTTATCTTCCTCCAACCCCTCTGATATTCAACAAGATTGTAGAAACATTAGGGATAGGCTATATGAAGATGACAATATCAGGTATGCTCATCCTTTTCTGAAGAGGAAGTTAAATAAGTGATATTCTAGATGCACCCCACAGAATCCCCAGGACTAGATGGAGTGCCTGCTTTGTTTCCAAAAGTATTGGACTATCGTGGGTAGATATGTCACCACTCTTTCTCTCGACATCCTCAACCATCATAAAGACCCATATGATATTAACATTGTTGGAACAAAATTAGTGTGTACAGTATCCCTTAGGTTTTGATGATAAAAAATTATTTAAAGAACAATTGGGTATACTAATGTGAATTCAAGTGTGCAAGTACAAAGATCAATATACTGATTGAGAGTCAGTTCTGATATTGTGTTGAACATTCAAAGATCAGCTTAAAGATACAGATTCTAAAGATAAAACTCTGAAGAGTCAGCCTCTAAAGAAGTCAACTTCTGAAGATCAAATTTTGGAGAAGGTCATCATCTGAATATTAGAACCTAACAGACAAGGATCATACGCTAAGACTCAGACTCTGAAGGACCAGAACCTAAAGTAGTCAAAGCCCAAGAACTAAGGAGTTTCTAACAAGTCGCTATCAGACTCTAAGGTAAATATGTCTTCTTTTGATCACGTGAAGACTTAGTAGAAATTTTCAGAAGCTTGAAGTATTGAAACTGATAATTCCTTTTGTAGCAAAGGAGTTTCAAATGGAATTGTAATGGCATTAACCATATCAAGAAGCTTTGCAATGGATCTGATATTGCTTCTCTCGAAGACTCACTTGTGCAAGAAGTTCTCTCTAACGTCTCTTTGTTGATTATCTATATATAGAGCTGAAGACTTGGAGAAAATACAACATTGCACCTTGACAAACAAAGAGAAATTACTTTGTCAAAACAAATAGAACAAGTTTAACTTAGGATTTATTAACTCTTGTATATTCTAGAAATCCCTAAGTCTTAAAGTTTAACTATGTTGTATTCTGTCTGCACCTTTGATTATATATCAAGTGTAGTTTATCACATTATTTTAATTGTTATTGAGTTAGAAGTCTATTGTTTGTGTGCTTGAGAATTTGAAAGTCTCTTTCTTGTATGCTTGAGCATTTGGAAGTCGTTTGCTTATGTGCTTAAGCATTGAAATCTCTTGCTTGTGTGCTTGAGCATTGAAGTCCATTACTTATGTGTTTGGGAAATTCGAAGTTGTGAGGGCAATGATGTAGTTTTCATGATGTCAAAACATTGTGAATTAACTACAATTAGAGTGGAATCATAGAAATCAAATGAATGCAACAAAGACAAGCATTTTTAGCTACAAGACATCAATAGGTCGACTCATAAACACTATAGGTCGACCTACTGCAAGCATTTTATGAAAGATTTCATGTAAGGGCTGAATGCGTCGATGCATTACCTCCTCAGGTCGACGAATGGGACTTTGGAGCAATCTCAGGTATGCGCACACCGACCCTTCAGGTCGACGCATCAAATTTTGGGTGACTCAAGTGCAAGAACAAAATGCGTCGACGCATTGATGGTTTAGGTCGACGCATGGTATTTTGAGGAACTCACGGGAATGCGCACACCGACCCTTCAGGTCGACGCAAGTGTCACACTTAACTCATTTTCAGGTGCAAAACTTTCAACAAGTCGACCTATGCAGGAGAGCAGGTCGACCTATCGCTTCTCAAACTGGTTTTTGCTGTGTTCAAATTGGCCTATGCAATGTGTGTGGTATAAATATCCAATTGATCATTCTCAAGCATTTTTAACAAGAAACATGAAAGATATACTCAAGCTTCTTCTCATCTTCAACCTTTCGCTTATTGATCGAAAATCACACATAATCATCTTTCTCGATCGGAGTAAGGAACGTGTGTTGATAAGGTTCGACGGTAGACATTTGTCTTGTTCGAGATTCGACGGTAGACATTTATCTTGTTCGAGTGAAGATTGTTGAGGGTGTTTCTTGTATAAAACCTTAGGGTTTTTCCTTCTTCATCAAAGATTTGGTACGAAGGTTTTTGACGATCGATTCGCTTTGGTAATCAATTCAACCGTGCATGAGGGATTGAGGGATTAAAGATCCGCTCAACAAATTTGCTACAACCGGAGGATTGAGAAAGGAACGATCGGGGTCTTGATCGGTGAAGATCATTGACATTGACTTGATTCAACTTGAATCAAGGGGAGGATCGAGTTGTATTCAATTTTACTGCATGTGTGTAGTTGGTGATTGGTAAATTCTATCCTTGTTAAACATTTTGCAATGAAATAAAACTTTCCTAATTTCATTTGAAATTAGGGACAGACGTACTCCTGCGAGGACGGTAGAGGAACTGCCTTAACAAATATCGTGTTCTTTATGGTTCTTACTTCTATCTTGTTTCTATTCGTTTCGTTAAATTTCCATTATTGAGCCAAAATCAAGGTTTGGTAAATATTGATCACCAAGTGTTCGATAAAATTACTCAATCAAGTTTTGTTCAAATTTTAGTGTAAACGTTCATTGTGAGTAATATACTATCAAGTGTGGAATTGAAGTAATTGATAAATTCGTTAAAACGTAATTCATTATTCTCCATTTTTCATCCGTTCGGTTTAGTGCACATATCCGGTCCCTGATAACGCGATCGCTCGGAGACGATTAAGTGATTCAGGGAAGTCACGTTTCAAAAGCTAACATTTTCTTAAGTCGGAAAAAGGTGGTCTATTCACCCCCTCTAGACCATTCCTATCGTCTAACAGAAGTCTCTTGCTTGTGTCCTTGAGCATTGAAGTTCATTACTTATATGTTCGGGAAATTCGAAGTCTCTTGCTTGTGTGCTTGAGCAATTTGTTATCAGATTTGGTTATAGTGGAAATCTCTTTGAAGTGCAAGGGGACTCGACTACTCTTAATTTGTAGGAAGAACCAAGATAATTGCTTGTATGTTTTCTTGCTCTCTTCTTTATTTCTAATCATCCTTATTTCGCTGCTAACCATCAGACGCTGACTCATATGATATCCTTATGATCAAAATTTGATAAGATATTTGAAACAACAAAAAAGGAGAAAAAGTTAACACAATTCAACCCACTTCTTGTGTTTTTCTCACCTTCAATTGACATCAGAGCACGGTATGTGCTTAACACTTAACAGTGGTAAAGAAAAGATCCTGAGAGAAAACTATGATTGAATCAGAAGTCACCGATGGCTCCCCAAAAACAATGTTGATTAGAGTACTTCTGAAAAAACAATTATATTTCTTAACCTCCAACAATCAGTGGAAATTCCACTGAGTTTGAGTGGTGGAAAACAAAAATGTATACTCATATCATAGGTCTTAATAATGAGTTATAGGATATTCCTGAAGAAGGAGTTGATTTTGAAGTTGATGAAGTAGGTATGGTGGCTGATAGAAAGAGCCTCACACCCGCTTAAAAAATATAGAAAGCATCACAGAGTTAGAGAAATCTTGGTAGATGCTTTACCTCATTATGAGTATCTCAATATTCTTGGCAAATCTAATGCCAAAACCATTTTTGAATCTCTTTGCGCTACTTATGAAGGAAATTAACAAGTTAAATAGGCCAAAGCAAACCTTTTAGTCCAACTGTATGAGCTATTCAAACTGGAGGAGAATGAAGATATTGAAACCATTTTCTCAAGGTTTCAATTTCTTGTACATGGTCTTCAATTTTGAATAAAAGCTATACAATTGATGATCATATAAAGAAGATTCTAAGGAGTCTCCTAACTAAGTAGACCTTATGTGACAGCTATACAAGAAGCTAGAAACTTAAACAAAATAAGTTTGGAAAGTCTGATTAGCAATATCCAAAGTCATGAGATGGAACTTATTGAAGACGAGCCTGCTAAGAAGTCAAAGTCTCTTACTTTGAAGTCTCTTGATTATTCTGCCAAATCTTCTCAAGTTTGGAAATCTGAAGAAACTACTCATAAAAAGGTTTTGAAGAAGAATCAGAAGATGAAGAAATGGCATTCATAATCAAAAGATTTCAGTATCTAGCCAATTAGAATAACATAAGATTCTCTGGCAGAAGTAATGGTTTTAGAGGATTAAGTTCCAGAATCAACAAAGATTATCAGAAGGGATCCTTCAACTGCAATAAGCCTAGTCACTTTATTGTTGAGTGTCTAGAGCTACAAAATGGCCAGCCAAAGAAATGAAGCTTTTAAAAGAACAACTTCATAAACAAGGTCAATAAAAGTCTCATGGCAACATGGGATGAACTTGACAAAGAAGGAAAATCTGACAAAAATGAAGAAGAAGAAGTTAATCAGGCTTTGATGGCTTCAACATCTTCTGACACATAATCTTACTCAGGTTCTGGTTTAGATTTTGAAAAAGAAGAAGATGAGGTATTTTCTAAACTATCTCGTTTATAGTTAATTTCCCTCATTCAAGACCTTATGGGTCATGGTCAAGATAAAGCCAGACATATAAAATTTTAAAAAGGGATTACGATACCATGAAAGTTGAATTAGAATATTCTAAAAGAAAGATTAACAAATTAGAAAGAGATTATATTGCCTTAACAAATGATATGTCTGATAAACTTCCTAGTGAGTATGAAATGGCTCTTCAGGAGTTTGTCATTTTTGGCTTTAACAAGACTAAAATTGCATCTATGATTTAAGGTATAGGTAGAAGAAAATGAGTCCTGGCTACTCTGAACAATTTGTTGATCCAAATTCTGAAACCTAGATAAAATCAGCAAAACCTTTTTCTCCTAGTTCTTGTCGGAAATGACTTCCTTCTTGCTTTGTATCTGTTGATGACAAAGTAGAGGTTTTGAATCAGTCAAAACTAAAGATTGTAGAATCAAAAGTTCTAAAGAAATCAGAGAGAGACCTCAAAGCCATAAGAAGATTATACATAATTGGGTTGTAATTAATATACAATATCAATGAACTATCAATTATAAATAAACACATAGCTCTATTGTTCAATGTCTGAACCAAACCAAGGAAATAAATAATTTAGTGAACAGAGTCAATTCCATCCTAATATATAACCTTTTTTAGACAACTGAATTTTTTTCTGTTTGCTTTGGTAGTCTTTTTGATTTTCGAGTCTTTGTATGAACCTCTATCCCACATACACAAACACAAGAAAAATATCTCAATAACGCCGCACAATTAGAAAGTAAACAATAAGTTTTTTTATAAAATTAAATTAAAAATTGAGTGCAAAGTTAAAAATAAAATGAAACTTTTAACCAGTGTAAAATTACAAATTTTGTTGTTGAAACTAATCAACAATCCTCGACAACGACGTCAAACTTGATAGACTTTTGGCAAATTACTAATCCTCATTAAGTAATATAATTAATAAAATTCATATCCGCCGGAATTTTTCAATTTCTATGTAATAATTATTAACTTAGTTAGAATAATTTATATGTAACTGGGTGTTTGAAAAAATTATTATAGATTAAAGTGATTATATGTTTTTCAAATTCTCTACAATTGTATCCCAAATATCACATCAAATTCACAAAATATTTATGACCAATATCTTGTCTCACAACCCTCTTCTTCAATCTCAACACCCTAATATCTTAGGTGATTTCATAATTGAAAAAGGTTTTGTAGAGTGTTAATAACTAATATCACAAATCAAATAATATCCCGTATCTAAATATAATTGACGAGAAATATTAAAGTTGGATAGAGATGTGAAAGTTATGGTTAGTAATCATTCATAACTTTGAATCAAATCAAATTTTCGTTAATATATAAAAGTCTTATGATAAACTTTATTGAATAATATATGTTAAAAATCGCACAAATCAAAAGCAAATTACAAGGCCCAAGAAATCCATGATGAATTAATCTAAAATACGTAATCAAAGAAAAATTATATAATCATAACGTTTTTACTCATAGCCAAAAGTTTAAAAAATAATACATGCATTAAATGGTGAAAATTGAGCTCCCTTGGTTAAGAAACATCAATTCATATCCCGAAGAACTATGTAGCCACCTCCTTTGAATCAAAATTTGGAATCCATGTCAAATGACATATATTTTTCTTTTATAACAATGGTTTATGCACACGTAATTGTTGCGTAATTAGCATCTATCACACTGTAGAATTTCATAAATCATACGTGATTGTGTGCAATTATTTGCTCAACTGTGCACAACTCCATGTCCTTGCGACATGATAGTGGCATGAATTTTTTTTATTGTTGATCGATTGGATCGTGTCACGATCTACTTCAATTGTGATACAATTAAGAAGACATTTTTCTACTCGTGGAAGCTTGGCATCACGCCACGATCCTTCCTTCTCGTGGGATGCTTTTGGCATGAGTTTTTCTCTCTTTGTAAAGCTTTTGCGTGGTATTCTCGCTTACTTCTTTTCACCATAATATCCACCATATATAGGAATATTGTAGAGTTGTTTGGTTAAATGAATTCGAGTGGAAATAAAACTTTAAAGCAAGGGAGATCCAAGCACTCGAATGATTCCCTAAAGCAAGGGAGATTCAAGCTTCCATTCCCTTTTTAATGATTTTCACTTTTTTATTAATGTTTTAGATGTTTTCTTTGTGTTTTTTAGAGGGATTTTATTTTGAGTATTTATTAAGTGTTTTAATGTTGAAAAGAAAAAAGAATGAAAAAAAAGGGGACTAACCTAATTTCTAAGCCTAGAGTTATCATTAAAGAACATCTAAGTCCTAATTAAGTTCTAACTAAAACATAAGGGAAAATAACTAAGGAAGAGAACAAATCATTGAAGTACTAGGGGCAATATAGGCATTTCACAAAATATTGAAAATATTCACAAAATATAAGGAAATGAAATCTAAACTAAAAAAGAAAAAATTCACAAGTAATTTTTATTTTTATTCTAGCTAAAACTATTTTCAACAATTAAAACTAAAAAAGACTATTTATTTTTTAACATCATGAACCAATCAAACTTCAAAGAAATTCACCAATTAAAATTCTAATGAAACAATTATTCCTAAAATTCTCATTAGTAAGAAAAACTATTTTTATCAATTTTTTCAAGCACAAATGAATTAACAAACAAAAGAAAAATAAAAAGAAACTATTTTTGTATTTTATCAGCTGCCAGACAGGGGTGTATTAGTAAAAGTGGAATGAACTGATTTTATGATACAAGGCGCAATGGGCCCAAACTCAGGGGGTGTAGGAATCAATTTCGTGAGCCCAGGCTTTGTCACATCACTACTTCATTTTTATTTATTTTATTATTGCTCTTATTATTCACATGCAGCATGCAGCAATTTTATGCTATGGTTTCCTTTAAAACGTGACATGATATTAAAACCATACCCAGTATCAATTGGTCTAAAAAATATAAGTCAAGTAAGGACAAAAAACAAAGCCCTGGCCAATGGAAGACTGACACCTCACCGTTCAATGATGGAGAAAAAACAAAATTACAAATAAATGGGAACTACCACCAATACATGCATGCCACATCACCTCGCCTGAAATTGAAACCACCAAATAACACAGACGCCGGAGAGCCGTCTCCGGTCGTCTTCTCCGGCCAAGCGCGCGGCGGAGGTGAGCAAAATTTCCAGAAATTAAAAACTCCGCCACTACATTGCTCGAATTTTTGCGTAGATCACGAATCTACCATTGTTTTCTTCTAACATTGCCTCTAACAACCTAACCGAAGACACTTAGTAAACCCTAACATGAACAAACTCCACGAAAACACAAGATAAGCATATCAGTTCAATCTATTACTTGCGTAGAGTTCAAAAAAGAGGTTTAAATTCACGGAAATTCGAACTTACTTCATGTAATCATCAAACAAGATCCACATACGAGATGCATCATGTATTGTAAGCATGCTCAGAAGATTTTGAAACGTACCTGAGGAATCTTGCAAGAATACGAGAATGAAAACGCCACCGGTTGCTTCTCTCTGCTTCTTGCTTTTCGAAGAATGATGAAAAAGCAGTGCTGATGGATACTGACGAAGATGAGTGAAATCGGATGCCAATGAGGAATGCGTGGTGAGCTTGATGATGATCTTGACGATGAAGGTTGAAGGTTGTGGATGCGGATGATTAGAGGAGGTCGTTGCGGTGGTTGAAGGCGAAGAGAAAAGGAGATGGAAGTGATGAAGTGTGGTGGCCGGAGTTAGTTAGTGTAGTCGGTTAGGGGGGCCGGAGAAGTTTGTTAGGGTGGAGGTGATGGTGGTTGAAAGAGTTTGTTGAAGGAAAGGGAGAAGAGAGTGATGAGAGAGTGAGGAGAGAGTGAAGTGAAGAGGGAGTGGTTCTGGAAAATGAAAGTGAGGGTTTGTGTGTCCGAGTTTGTGAAGCATGGTGAGCTTATATAGGATAAGGAGAGTGGCTCATGGTGCACATTTTTTGAAGTGGGACTTTTTCAATCTTAATGAGCAAGTTTTCCCATTTATAATGAGATCTTTGCAGTGCTTTTTTTGTTTTCAGAATGTGCATGGCTTGATATAGTAAGAGATGCTAATGAATTTCTATACGTGTGCCCATCGTGTCATTCTAAAGCATCCATTTTAAGCCTCTACATCTCAAGCCATAGCCCACCATCTGCCTCGATTTAGTGATGGATATAAAGAGGACACAGAGTAGAGCAACATTGATATTGGGAAGATTTCAAAATAATGGTTGTAATCTCATGCAAAGCTGTTTTGAAATCGTGACAAGGCAACATGGCATCTTACGCGCGCGCAACACAACTTCTGGCATGGCCCTGTGTCACAACGTGACATTGCGAGAGCATGACTTTAGAGTTTCGTATCCCAGCCAATACTTGACTAAAATTGATAACCCTTGGCTCTCTTGATAGAGGACATGGTAGAGAATAGATTAGTGTTGGTGCGGATTCAAGAAGGTGTCTTTAGCTCTCTTAATCACGTCTCGAGTATGGCACAAAAGTTGTTTGATGAAATGCTTACGCTGGCCTGGAGGTTTGCCAAGCATCTTGCCTTGCATTCAGTTTTGATCTTCCAAGTTCCAAGCTCCATAACTCTTGATCCATAGGTCATATAAAAAAACTCCCAACTACAACATTGTAGAGGGCCATGAGATAAACATTTTTGGTGTTGACTTTGTCTTGAATTGGAGCCTTTAAGTTTGTGCAAAATGGACCTGAAGTGGGCTGGTCAACAAATTCTCAATTTACCCAAAAATTCTCTAAGTGTAGGAACTTCTATTTTTGGAAATTTCCCACTTTAACTAATTTCCACTTTTGGTAACTTTTGCATTTTCTTGGTTTTATTCATTTCCTTGACTTTCTTTGACCGATTTTCCCCCAAAATTCAATATTTGACATTTGACCCTGATTGTGACCAAAAAATTCAACTTTTCCTGATTTTTCTGATTCCGGATGAATTTCCCGATTAATTCGCTTCTGATATGATTCTCGATCAATTTTCAACCAAAGAAACTCCAATGAATGATATTTCTTCAAGGAAACCATACTTCACATCCAAAAATCGTCTTCTGATTAAATCTTGACCAAAAAGTCGACAGGGTTGACTTTGATCAAAGCCCTAATTTGGATGATCCTAATGAACCTGAAGCTTGTATCTTTTAACCGGAACTTTGACTTAGAGAGAAACAAAACCTGATTTCAGAAGAACTCCAATGAAAATGAGGCCACATAATTGTACTCCAAACTTTCTCTTTTGAACCAAGACATCTCCAACATAGAAGCTTTTTTTTTTTCAATTTTCTTGAACGGTAACAATGATATGAATGAATGTATTGAGTGGATGACCTACGTGAGGTATGCATATGAATGTGTCATGAAAGCCAATTGGGGAATAAATAAGTGGGCAAATTTTGGGGTGCAACAAACCTTTTAAAAGTATAACAAGGAAATCTATCATTCTTGAGTTAATACATAGTGATTTATGTGATTTGCATGCTACTCCATCATTAGGGAATAAAAAATATTTTATCACTTTCATAAATGATGCTATGTTTATTTGTTGCACGCTAAGGACGAAGCCTTAGATAAATTCAAAATTTATAAAACTGAAGTTGAAGTGCAACGGAATGTGCTGATTAAAACATTACATACCGATAGAGGTGGTGAATATTATGATCCTGTATTTTTCCAATCCGTAGGAATCATTCATGAGACTACGGCACCTTATACACCTCAACAAAATGGTCTGGCTAAAAGGAAAAATAGAGTTCTTAAAGAAATGGTAAATGTCATGTTATCTTACTCTGGTTTGAGTGAAGGGTTTTGGGGAGAAGCTATGTTAACGGCTTGTTATTTGTTAAATAGGGTTCCTAATAAAAGGAACAAGACTACCCCATATGAACTTTGGTATAAGAAAAGACCCAACTTAACATTTCTACGTGTTTGGGGTTGTAGGGCCGTGGTTAGACTCCCGGACCCAAAAAGGAAAACTTTGGGCGAAAAAGGTGTAGCTTGCATCTTTGTTGGATATGCTGAACACTCCAAGACATATAGGTTTTATGTTATAGAACCTAATGAAACTGTAGTTATACGGCACGCCTAAGGGGTCATGACAAATAAAACTGTAGTTATTGATGACATTACTTTTGAAAACTTAATGAAGTATTTGTATAAGTATCAAATACCTCGCTAACTACAATAACACCAAATTTTTATTCCAACCGAAAACAACTGTATGTATAACACTAGTGTTTTTTTCCAAACTTGATCTTTTCTGCTTATGTTGCTTTTTTAGCCAACTAATTTTTTTTCTATTTGCTTTAGTAGTCTTTTTGATTCGTGAGTCTGTGTCTGAACCTCTATCCCACGTACACAAATACAAGAAAAATATCTCAATAGTGCCGCACAATTAGAAATTAAACAATAAGTTTTTTTTATAAAATTAAATTAAAAATGAGAGCAAAGTTAAAAATAAAAATGAAATTAGTAAATAGTAGTATGATAAATTTATTCAATGTTAATTATAAATTTATTTAAAAAAATAAAAAAATGTTAGTAAATAGTAGTATGATAAAATGTTGTCACATAATATAATAAAAAAATAAATTCAGAAAAAGCAACCAGAGTTATCCATTATCCTAAAATAAAGTAAAAAAAACAAAACAAAAACAAAGACTAGAAGGGACATCAACTAATTCTCCAAAAATAGAAACCCTAAACAACAATAGTTATAGGATACAAAGAATTGAAAAAGACAGAGTCTGTCGACCACTCAGAGAAAGGATATGAAACAAGATGGTGTGAAACATCTAATAGTTTGGTCGATGACTAATGTTAAAAAACTTTTTCACGTCTTTATTTTAGTGAGGTCTTTCATTCCAACCATGATCTTATTGAATTATATTCATATTTGATTTTTTATTTTTGGATTAACATGTGACTTTGTTTGATAAAAAAATAGTTGAGAGATAATTAGTTAGTTTTTAGCGGATAAATTTATACTGAGTCGACTTATAAACTAGTTAATAGATTATAGCATAAAATCTAGTTAATTAAATAATTGAAAACAATTTAGTGAATTTATTTATAAATATAAAATAAAATAATTTTAATTTTAATTAATTGTTTTAATTAAAATAATAGAAATAAATTTAGGAGAAAAGTCAATAAACTATAAGTTTTAAACTATAACCTAATTGAATTAATTTATTAAAAAATTATAAAATGATAAAAATAAAATTTAAGTGTGTAAGAAAATATTATAACTACCAAACATATTTTTGTTAAAATAAAAATTATAAAACATAAGTTATGAATTTATAAATATAAATTGTAAGTCAAAAATATGTCTTATAAAATAGTTTCTGTATATTAAAGAGGGTAAAAAAAGTATCTACGTAAATTTTCCAAATCTTTATAAATTTTGATAAGATACTCTTAATTTTGCCTCCTACCGTAGGTGATAGGCCTTTTCTATAAAGATCAAACCACATGCTACATCATCTGAAAAAAAACATTGCCTGTTATTAAAACTATGAGCTAAAGTTAGAAGTTGAAGTGAGTGGAATAAAATGAACAAGAGAAGAAAAATAATAAAAGAATTTCAAACCACCATCATAGAAAGAACTAACAGCTAGAAGGCTATAAGAAAGTATTTATATCTACCGTCTTAATTTCCATTTCAAGTAAATTATCAAAATTAGACCCAACAAAGCAACATATTGTAAATGCAAAATGCATTCAATGATCCAAGTTTATGTTTTGTTTATTTTGTGAAGATATTTTCTATTTTCATTTCTTAAATTTATGTTAATTTTATTTTTAATAAGCAGATACAAGATTCTTGAGAGGAACAATTGTGTGTGTGTGTGTTTTTTTTAAAAAAATATTATTATTTTAAAAAGTATACTATCTTCTTTTTGTCACAATAGTTCTCTTCAAGAACCTCGTATCTTTTTATTTAAAAAATAAAATGAACTTATACTTCAAAAAATATAAACAGAAAATATATTCATAAAGTAAACGAACATAAAGATTTCTATGTGCCAGAATGAAACATTGAGCAATGATTAAAAATAAAATGAGATGAGATATTGCTATATATAATACTGAAAGTTGCTAATTTCTCGACCAGCAAACCAAACATTAGGAGAGAATGTCGGCAATAAGTTACTTCCTTTTCATTATCCAACAACTCATTAGTTTAATATACTTTTAACATAAAATTTATTTTTTATTCATTAGGAATCAATTTAGGTGCCGCTAAAATAGAGAATCAATTTAAGATTGATTTAGAGTCCGATTGATTTTGTTTTTTAAAACTGTTTTTGGTTTTTGAGTTTTAAAAATAATAAAGTTTATTTGGTAGTTTTAAACTTACAAAATTATTTTTGAAAATTATTTTTGAGTTTTAAAAATTAAAAAACAAAAATATAATTTAAAGATTTTGATTTTTAATTTTTAGTTATGGAAATCAAAAAGAGAAAAAAAATTGATACACTTTCATTGATAATATTGTACAACTTTAAAACATATTTTAAAAATTATAAAAAATTAAGATTACCAATGTGGAAAATCTTGTCACAACAGATTTTTTGTGACGTGTTGAACACGCAACAGGGGAGCGTGTGACAACTTATTTACGACGTGAAATTCATGTCACAAATTTGTGACGTGAAAATCACTTCACTAAAACTACTTTTTTTTTTTTTTTAAAATTAAATTATGATTTAATTAAAATTTTATTAAATAATCTAAAATAATAAATATTAATAAAAAAAGTTCATTAATATATTAAATAAAAAAAAATATAATTAATATATTAATAAATAAAAACTCTAAATAATTAAAAAAAACTATAAATTAATATTACTAAATACTCCAATATACTAAAAAGGATTATTTACAAATTAAAATTTAAAAGTAAAATAAAAATAAAATAAATCCTATGGGTCATATGGGGCGGGAAAACTATCAATGTTAAAATCATCGCCATTCTCAGCATCCATCGGTTCTTGACCACAAACTCCTTCGTTTCCGTCAAACCTTTAATTACCGCTACTTTGAAATTGCACGAATCGCCGCCATTGCTCATCCATATTAGATTTCCTCTTCGTCATTGCCTCCATTAACCATTGTTGCTCCCCCATGTGGGCCTTCGTTGCCGCCTCACGTTGCTCTGACTCGGCCTTCATTGCCGCCTCACGTTTCTCTGACTCGGCCTTCATTGCCGCCTCACGTTGCGCTAACTCGCGTCCCGCCTCATTTAACGCCAATTGTCTTACTGTTTCTAGCATTTCCGGTGTCAATTATAGTGGACGTGACAATTATTCTCCATCTCTAAGTTTGATGCTAAAGTGGATGAGAGAATTTTTCTTTGATATTCTTCTTCTGGTAAACTTATAGAGTTTTCAACAATATAACTTTTATTATTGAAGAGTCGTTGCATGTAGCCTTTGATTAAACCAAATCTCGAAAGAGAGAATGATATATCTTTTAGTTTTGATGTTTCAAGAATAATCATAGAAGACTTAGTAAAAAATGATGATCCAAAATGATGATCCTAAAAGTGAGGATACTAAAGATGATAACAACCAAGATGACAACAAAAACGATACTTCAAACAAGCTTCTTAAAAATTAGATTGTAGTGAAAGATCATCCATTAGACAACATTCTTGAATACATACAAAAGGGTGTAAGCACATGTTCCCAGGTTAACATTATTTGTAACTATTCTGCATTCATTTGACATTTAGAAGCAAAAAATATCACTAATGCCATGGCTGATGAAGGATATCTCCTTGCTATACAACAAGAGTACAACCAATTTAAAAGAAATGATGTATGTGATCTTGTCCCACGTTCTCAAAATTAAAAAGGCCTAGGCACTAGGTGGGATTTTTGGAACAAACTTGATGAAAATGTATAATTACAAAAAATAAAGCAAGGATGGTAGCAAAAAGATACAATCAACTTGAAATGATTGATTATTAGGAGACATATGCTTTTGTAGTCTGTCTTGAAGTGATTCGTCTCCTTTTTGCATTTCATCCTGCATGGATTTTAAATTGCATGAGATGGACCTTTAGTCTGCATTCCTTAATAATTATATAAACAAAGAGCTATATGTTTCTAAATCTCCCAATTTTAAAAACCAATCCTTAATAATTATATAAACAACGAGGTATATGTTTCTAAATCTCCCAATTTTAAGAACCAATCATGACAGATGTTTTTAAACTAAAAAATCTCTATTTGGTCTTAAAAAATATTCAAATATATATATATATATATATATATATATATATATATATATATATATATATATATATATATCTACACCAATGACTTCAAATATTCCAATTGATAAGGATTAACAAGGATTTGAAATCAATATCAAAAAATATAGAGGTACTATAGGATATTTGCTTTATTTAACTGCAATTCTACTCGATATTATGTTAGGTGTATGTATATGCGCTAAGTTTGAAGCTTCTCTTAAAGAAATCCACTTTGAGACCATTAAACACATTTAATGGTATATTAAAAGACCTAAAATCACGGTTTTTGGTTTCCTAAAGTAAGTGAATGTAACTTGGTAGGCTTCTCCAATTCAAATTTTGTAGGGTGCAACACAAATAGGAAGAGTACTAGTGATACTTGTCTCCTATTTGCAAACTGTTTGGTTTTTTGGCATATTAAGAAGAAAAACGCCGTTACTCTTTTTATAAAAGATGTCGAGTATGTAGGTAATGATAACTGTTTTGCATATGTCTTTTGACTAAAGCATCAACTGCTAGATTATGATTTAAAACTTGGTAGTGTTTCAATTAAGTGTGATAACACTAGTACGTTTAATCTCACCAAAAATCCAATTTTACATTCACGCACTAAATATATTAAGATTCAGCGTCATTTTCTTTGGGATATATGGACACCAAAATTCATCTTGCAGAACCATTTTACAAGATCTGTAGAGAATTGGAGATCCTTGATCCATCTTGCTTTAAATAAACATTGATTTTATTATTATTATTATTATTATTATTATTATTATTATTATTATTATTATTATTATTATTATTTCTTTTGTTGCACATTTTGTTTTTTTTAGATTCTCATTTTCCTTTGTATCAAGTAATGTAGTATATCAATCCTATTTAACTCTTTATCTCTTAGTTGTTTCATTTCCTTGTCCAAGTTATCTAAATCTAATCTTATTTGATCTGATATGTGGCCTAACTTCTAAATTTATAGTCGTTATGTCTGTTTGTATTGCATTTAAAATCCTTTCAGGCACATTTGTTTTCTTTATAAGCACAATAAAAATAATTCGAGAATGATCGACAAAAAACCTCCAACAAGATCACCATTGCAATTTGAGAATTCACCTCTAAAAATAGCTGCAATTTTTTTTTTAAAAATCTTAGAGCAAAATTCGGTAGGAACATACTCAACACATGAATTGTTTGCACCTAACGAGATTCGAACTTGAAAAAAAGATGGAGTTCGTCAGCCATTCAAAGATAGGGCATGAAATAGGATGGGAGAACTTTTTTGCCATCTTTATCGAGGCCCTTCCTTCCAACTATCTTTTTAATAGATTGTATTCATATTTGTTTTTTATTTTAATTTTTTAATAACCAACTATATGGCTTGGTTTGTAAAAAAAATAGTTGATAGATGATAAATGTCTTCCTAACATATCAGTTTATATCACATTATTTATAAATTAATTAATAGACGATGGCGTATTAGCTATTAAATTAAATAATTAATAAAACATACAGTTAAATTTGTTTATTTATATATACAACAACAATAAATATAATTTTAACTAAATTTATTTTTCTAATTAAAATAGTCGTAATAAATTTAATAGAAAAAACAATAACCGTTTTAAACAATAAACTAGTTCAATTAATTTACAAAACAACTATAACGTAATAAAAAACTTTAAGTTTGGGAGAATACATTACCCGTAACAGATGTAATTTTATAAAAACATAAAGGTATAAAACATAAGTATTGAATTTAGAGAATATAAATTATAAAATAGATTATGTATATTACAAATTGATGAAATTTCTGTTGTTTTTTTTTTTGTTTTTATCAAGTTCCTAGTAGTTGAAATTTCAGGTAAACAAAAGTAGATGTCCCATATTTCAACTCATATTTTTATAGTATGTTGTTCATGCACAACTAACAACTGGTTGGCTTAACAAGACTGGATTTTAATGTAAAGTTATTTGATTCCATTAAAATCTTTATAAATTTTGATAAGATACTCTTAATTTTACAACCAACCATGGATCTTTTCTATAAAGGTCAAACCACATGCCACACCAACTGCAGAAAACATTGCCTATTATAAAAATTATATGACCTAAAGTTAGAAGTTGAAGTGAGTGTATAAAATCAACAAGAGGAAAAAAATGAAAGTATTTATATAAAGTTATAGAAGTTGAAGTGAGTGGAATACAATGAACAAGAGAAGAAAAAAGTGATATTTTTTTTTCAATAATCACATATATCTTCTTGAATACTAGAAGGCCATAAGAAAGTATTTATATCTACTGTCTTAATTTCCATTTCAAACACATTATCAAAAGCAGAACCAACAAAGCAACATATTGTAAACGCAAAATGCATTCAATGATTCAAATTTATGTTTTGTTTATTTTGTGAAAATATTTTCTATTTTCATTTCTTAAAATTTTTGTTAATTTTATCTATTATTAAACGGATACAAAATTCTTGAGATGAACAACTGTGTATATTTTAAGAAATCATAAAAATATCCAAAAAAAATAAATATATTTTTATGATTTCTAAAAATTTTATCACCTATGACAACATTTGATCTTGTTTTAATTACAATAGTTCCTTTCAAGAACTTCATATCTTTTTATTAACAAAATAAATTGAACATATATTTCAGAAAATATAAACAGAAAATATATTCATAAAATAAACAGACACAAAGATTGCTATGTATTAACTTGTTTGAAGTTTAAACCAAAGGTACATTGAGCAACAATAGAACAATTATGAGATGAGATATGTTCTTATATATAATATTGAAAGTTGCGACTTTCTCGACCAGCAAACCAAACATTAGGAGAGAATAAGCTATTTCCTTTTCATTAGGAATCAGTGTTAGGTGTCGTTAATATAGGGATTTCCCATTATTATTAATTTTAAAGACAAACAAGTTTGAAAATTTTAAAGGTTGAATCTTTACTAAAACAGTTTATAAAAATTAAACGATAAGCTCGTGAAAAAGAACATTATTAAATGTTACAAATATAAATTTATAAATTATAAATTCAAATTCAAAATATGATTTGGCCAAAATTGTGCTTAAGTGATATTAATTACGAGTTTATTTTTATAAAAAAAATTGTTGTATAATATTTATATTTATAGTGAGTGTAAAAATTCGTAATGTATTTTTATTTTGACTAAATTTTTATATGCAATTAAAAACAAAGGTTAAATATATATTTTTCTTATAAATATTTTAAATTTTATTTTTGGTCCTTATTAAAAAATGACATATTTTAGTCCATACAAATCTTTTATACATGCAGTTTTAATCCTGCTATTTTCTAAAATTTTGAAAGTTGCTTAATTACCCTTCAACTTTTAAATTTTTGAATAATTATTTTCATAAATGTTAAGGATATTATAAAATGTTGATTTACCAAATTTTAGAATTTTTTAAAATGAGAAGAGTTAAATATATATTTTTTTTAATTTTAAAAGATAATGATAAAATTAATAAAAATCTAAACTAAGAAATCAAATTTTGAGTTCTTTTTTTTCAAGGAACTTTTTATAACGTTCTAAACACGTCTGCAAAATAATCATTAAAAAATACACATTTTTTTAAGGAGCTTAGTGATTATGATATACTGTGCGCATCAGAAGGTGTGAATGATAGATCAAGAAAAGTAGTGCATTCCAATAGGCACATGGCTCAAGCCTAGGTTTGAAGTAGCCTTCATATTCGAGAATCATTGATAAAACCAAAGTAAAGATGCCAATGGTTAAAAGAAGATGACAAAAATTCCAGATTTTTTCACTCTTTTATGAAAGCTAGGTTTCTCCGCAACAATCTAGTCGGTCTAAAGATGGGGAAGTTTGTCGTTAATGATGTCGTAAGTATAAAACAGGTGGCGGTAGATTACTTTTAGGATCAGTTTCAAGAGCCTTTATTCAACAGGCCGGTTCTTGATGGTGTTTCTTTCAATACTCTCTATGCTGAAGATAACATTGGATTAGAAGCTTCTTTCTCTTTGCAAGATATTCATGATGTTATTTGGAACGCAGCCAACGGAAAAGTCCAAGCCCCGATGGGTTTTCTATGGAGTTTTTCCATGTATGTTGGGATATCATAAAGGTGACTTGTTTGATTGCATTTTTTTTTTTTGCAAATGCATCAACCCAAAGCTATGTCAGCTTCTTTTATTTCTCTTATTCCCATGTGTCAGGGTCCGCGACCTCTCTCCAATTACAGGTTAATTCATCTTATTAGTAGCATATACATGATTATATCTAAACTAATGCCGACAAGGCTAAAGAGTGTGGTGGATAAACTAGTGTTTGTTAACCAATCTGCTTTTGTTCCTAACAGAGGGCTTCAGGATGGCGTTTTGGTATTAAACGAGGTGGTAGATTATGCTAAAAGGAACAATAAGGAGTTATTCCTTTTTAAGGTTAATTTCAAAAAAGCGTTTGATTCGGTCTTTTGGGGCTATCAACTATATGTCTTGAAAAGAATGAATTTTTGGCCCAAATGGTTAGGATGGATTCAAGCTTGTGTGTGTTCCTCTTCTTTCTCGATTTTGATAAATGGAAGCCCAACTATTGATTTTCAAGCCGGAAAGGATCTCCGTCAAGGAGATCCACTCTCTAAGTTCCACTATATTCTTGCAGCAGAAGGTTTGGCGGGCCCGCTGCGGAACACGATTGCTACTCATTATTACCGTCATTTTTCTTTGGGCGATAATATTCAGGTTGAGCTCCTTCAATTCTCTGATGATACGATTCTTTTAGGGCAGCCTACATGGGAGAATTTGGGAACGATTAAAGCGTTACTTCGTCGAGCTATATTTAGGTTTATCAGTTAATTTTAGCAAGAGTAGAATTATCGGTATTAATGTTGAGCATGATTTTCATGGAAAGGCAAACATCTAAATCTTGGAGGCCGAGTATCTTTGCTCAATTCAGTTCTAAATTAGATTCCACTGTTTAATTTCTCGTTCTACAAAGTCCCTAAAGTTGTTATTCAAGAACTTATTAACATTCGACGCTCTTTTTTATGGAACAGTCAAGAAAATTTAAGAAGGCTTATTTGGGTGGCTTGGTCGACTATTTGTATGTCAAAATCTGTTGGTGGTATTGGCATGAAGCATTATGACTTATTCAACAGAGCACTAATGAGTAAATGTGGTTGTGGGATTTTGGATTACAAGGAATATTTATGGCATAATGTTTTATCTTATAAATATGGAGACATCAAGTTAGCGATCCGGGCCGACGGTTCCTTTAGTGTTAACTCAAAGCATTTATTGTGGTGGAGGGACTTATGCATTATGTTGGGTGCTTGTGGAGCCGAAACCAATTGGTTTTTCCATGTGTTTATCGTGCAAATTTGGTAATGGTGTTGATATTGATTTTTGGAGGGATTGTTGGATAGGTAACGAACCATTGTGCAATCAATTTGCCTCGTTATTCATCGCTTTGTAGGAAACCAAATGTGAGGATTTCAGAAGCCGGACTTTTGGACCAGAACTAGTGGTTTGGTCCTTGTGCGATAACACCACTATATTAACAGAAGTGGAGGCTGCAGAGTGTGCCAGTTTGCATACCATCTTGCAACACACATCACCTAATCCATTGTTACAGGATCATTTTGTTTGGTGGCCTTCAGTTGCAACTTTTTCGGTTAAATCAGCCTTCAAAAGGTTATCTAACGGGCTGAACCAGGTTTTAATCTGAAGTGCTGGAATGTTGGAAACTCTGAGGCTCATTTGGAAATTAAAGGCGTCGTCAAACATTCAAGTTTTTGGATGGAGGCTGCTTCATTATAGACTTCAAACAAGGGATGAGTTGGAAAAGAGATGGGTTTTATCAAGTGTGCATAAACTTGTTTGTCCTTTATGCTTGGATCTAGAAGAAACACATATTCATCTCTTTTCATCTTGTTGTGTTGTTGTGGAAGTTTAGAATTCCATTTTGGAATGTGTAGTGGTTAATTTGTATCCTACTGTTTCTCTATCTCTGATCATATTTTACTGTTTTATTTTGTCATAAGAAGGCGGGATAGAAATAATCCTTGTAGTATAATCATTTGGTTATTAGTTGTTCGAGCTATTTGGTTAGTCAAAAACGACATATTGTTTAATGGCGGGGTGAAGGGGTGTCGGGAGATAGTATTTGTGGCAAAATCTTTGACATGGGATTGGATTTATGTCGGTTATTCGGGTTAGTGTGACGGTTGGGTTCAATGATGCTAATAGCAAGGACTTCAGGAAGGTTAAAGATAGAGAGAATGTGGTGATCTTTTCTCCAGCAGTGACTAATAAGTTTCTAGGGAGATCTGTAGAACCTCAATATGAGCTAATAGCGGGGTGAGTAACTTTGGTCTCCCTTTGGGTGTGTTCTTGTCGATTTTTGTAGTTTTTGTTTTTGTAGGTGTCCTTGGTTGGAGAGATCTAGCTTTGTCTGGATTCTGAGTTAATGGCTTTTTGTCGGTGTGGCTTTCCCTTAGCTTGGCGGGTGGTTGGACTTGTACTTGGGATTTTTCTTTTCAACCTTGTGTCGGGTTTGTTGTTTTATTTGTTTTTCTTTTTCGGCACCCCTTGTGCCGTTCTTTTTGTCGGTTTATTTGTACTTTTGACCGTTAGTGTCTCTCTCTTCTTTTATATATTTTATCTGTCTTTCAAATAAAAATGACACAGACACAACTGTATATTTTTTATATATTAATAATATAATGTAATTTATAAACGCAATTTATAAAGAGTCTAAAATGAAATGCAAAATTTATGTTTATTTAAACTTAGTACTTTCAATCAACCAAAAAAACATAAATCTCCCAAAACAAAGTACTTTCAATTAAGGAAATTATCTAAAACAAAATGATACAAATCATATGATAGTCACTCCATATTTTTTAATTTTTAAATATAATAATATATTTTTATATTAAATAATAATATAAACTTATTTTTTACTTTTTAAATATATAACATGGCAATTTTATATGATGTGGCATCATATGGACACTGCAATTGAGTGCAAAGTTAAACACAAAATGAAATTTTTAACCGATGTAAAGTGTTGATAACTAATATCACAAATAAAATAATACCCCGTGTTTAGAAATAATTGATGAGAAATAGAGTTGGAAAAGTTATGGCTAGTAATCAATCACAATTTTGAATCAAATCAAATATTCCTCAATATAGAAAAGTCTTAAAGAATAAACTTTATTGAATAATATCTATTAGAAATTGCACAAATCAAAAGCAAATTACATGGCCCAAGAAATTCAAGATGAATTCATCTAAAATACTAAAAACTCTATTTTAGTTTTTGAAAATTTAAAAACTAAAAACTTGTTTGAATATAATATTTTACAAATGTGTTTTTAAAAACTCTTCACAATTTTTCAGTTTTTAAAAGCAAAAAACTGAAATGGCTAAATTGTGTTTTGATTTTTACTTTTCAGTTTTTAAAAACTAAAAACAAAAACTATTTCAAACAGACCCTTAATCAAAGAAAACTTATATAATTATAATGTTTTTACTCATAGCTAAAAGGTTAAAAAAATAATACATGAAATAAACTCTGATAACTGAGCTCCATTGGTTAAGAAACATCAATTCATATCTCAAAGAACTACGTAGTCACCTCCTTTGAATCAAAATTTGGAATCCATGTCAAATTGCATACATTTCCTTTTATTACAAGAGTTTATGCTCACGTAATTGCTGCATAATTAACATCCATCACATCACACTGCAGTATTTCATAAATCATACGTGATTTTATAATTATTTTTTCAATTATGTCACAATTTCATGTCCTCGCGTCATGATAGTAGCAGGTATTTTCTTTAATTGTTGAACGCTTGGATCATTCCACAATCTAATTCAAATTGTGATGCAATTAAGAAGACGTTTTTTCTACTTCAGGAAGCTTGGCATCACGCTACGATCCTTCCTGCTTGTGGGACATTTTTTGCATGAGTTTTTCTCTCTTTGTAAAGCTTTTGTGTGATGTTCCCGCTTACTTTTTTCACCATAATATCCACCATATATAGGAACAATTTAGAATTCACTATGCCAAATTTGGCTTTTAGCAGCACACCTACGAAAGCGCTTTTGGGCAAAAGCGCTTTCGTAGGTTTCGCTAAAAACAAAATTAAAAAACACGTAAAAAAAGCGCTCTTATAGGAGGGGGTAATGAAAGCGCTTTTTAAAAGCGCTCTTATAGGGGGTGTTATGAAAGCGTTTTTATGAAGCACTCTTATAGGTTTGGTTATGAAAGTGCTTTTGAAAGCGCTCTTATAGGGGGCTAGTAATCAAGAAAACTCACAAGATAGAGATGCTTCGGATACAAATCCTCCACCTGATACATCATCAAAAGAAGTTGCACGAGGCATCACCATTATGAAGGGAATCGTTCGAGAAAGAGACAAAGGATTTATATATAATTTGGAATGGAATTCTGATAACCAAGCAATTGGTCCTAATTCTGCAAAGTTGACAAGCTACATTGATACACTTGTTCGTTTGCATATTCCAATCTCCGTAGCTAAATGGAATCTGAAAAGCAAAGCTTTGGACGAGAAAAAAGATATGATTTGGGACGAGCTTAAGATATCATATATGGTTGTTGTTATTATCTTGACGATAATTTGTTTAAATTACTTATACTAACACACTATATGCGTTGTTTTTTCGCAGAGGTCTTTTAACATACCAGATGAGCGTAAACGCTACATACTTAGTTTGGCCGGAAAAAGATATAGAGGGTGGAAAGCTTTTTTATCAAACACTTATCTTGAGGATAAAGATGGAAACTTTCTTGAAGAGGTACCAGGACGTCCAAAAAAATATGAGCTCTTCATTAAAGACGAAGATTGGGCTGGGTTTCTAAATCAAAGAGATGAAGCTTTCCGGAAAAGAAGTGCCACAAATGTGCGAGAGCATCAAAACCCGCATATCCATACAAAAAAGGGCGTTTGGGATATGCACGCTTAGAGGAAAAATTGTAAGTAAATAGAAATGCTACGTTCTTATTAATTGTCTAAATGTGTTTTAATTGATGATTTTATCATTTGTGTCAATGCATAGTTAGAGGAGACGAAAAGTGAGGAAACCTCACTTCCAGTACATATGTTGTGGAAGGAAGCTCGTGTGGGCAAGAATCGAGCTGTTGATCCCGATGTTCAAAAAGTTTATGATGAATGTGTAAGTATAACATTGTGTCTTTAATTAAATCAAATGTTTATTAATATATAATTGATTTTTTTATCTCCGTTAATAATTTTTGAAATGTAAATGAATTACAGGAGACCATGTCGCAATCGGTATCCACCGGTGAGGACCAGGATAATAGGAGCGTACTTAGTAGAGCACTAGATGTTCCTGAGTATCCCGGTCGGGTGAGGGGTAAAGGTCATGGTGTGACTCCAACCTCCTTCTATAAGTATTCTAGGAGAAGAAATCCTACCAATGAAGAAGTGTTGTAAAAATTGCAGGAATTACAAGCACAAGTCTCTGAATTGTAAAGAGATAAAGAGATGTATATGAGAGAAAAGTGTAATACTTCATCGGTGAAAGAAACTAGTGATAAAGCTAGTATCAACTGTCAAAGACAATTTCCCGAGGTAATTATAAATTCTTTTTTCTTACAATTGTTCTATTTTATTAATGATAATGACTCTATATTTATTATTGGTTTAGGGCATTTCATTTTGCCAACTATAATTATCGTCACCGAATCATCGCCTAGTTGGCAAGGGAAAAGTGCACAACACTTTGGGAGATTTACTTCACCATAGACCGCTCCTGGATGGACACCTGAAAGTATCAGTTGATGTTGCGTTAGATCATGATGCGGTGCTACCGGTACCCGACATGGTCTCAGAGACAACATTGCTGCGAGATGCAATAGGGTCATTTGTTGCATGACCCTTGGAGCTAATTTTCATTGGTGATGAGGTATGTTGAAAACCATTATGAATCATTTAGTTTTCGAATGTCAATTTTGAACCGTTACGTTAACTATTTTTTACATTTTAATTTTAGACTGCTCCTACAAAACCCGCAATTAAGGGTAAAGGGATTTTGCACGAGGACGAGTCTGATGCATCACTAAAAGAGGTACATTTAAAGTGTTAATATATGAATTAACAATTCTGCATGATTTTATAATTTACTTAAGTTATATGATTTTTAGGTATCTGCTCGAGGGTCACAACAAGTGACGCGACAAGTTCGTAGCGTACCGCTCAAGGAAAAGGGTCCTCCGAAGTACGTGGCAAAAAGAGGTGCTTTTGTGCCTCGATACCGGAAAACGCTCGAAACACTTGTTGATATGTCCGATTTGACGACAGGTAGTATCCGTGAAATTGCTATGGATGAAGCTGCCTTTGGTATTGAATTCACTGTGCATGTTGCAATAGAAGAAATGAAAGAGATTTTTACGCAAGACCAATTAGGCGTCAGTGATGTTCACTCATACATCCGGTAATCCGATTTATTATTTAATTAGTTGTGAGATTGATCTAAATATATTATTTAATTAGTTGAACAATTTATTTACACATTTCAATGAAAATAGTCTAATGTTTATTATATTTTTATTTAAGGTTGTTGTATGACAAATGGTTGCGCGGGACTGAATTGTCAAACAGATTCCATTTCGTATCTTCCTCCCATTGCAGCGGACAGACAATTGCTACGGAACCAGATTCTGTTAGACAGCGCTTAGTCGATAGATTCATGAGGTCCGGCAATACAGAAAGCCTGTATCTCTGGGCGTATAATACCCGACCAGTGGGGTTAGTTTTTCATTCTTGGTTCATCTAATATTTCTTTTGCATAGCAAAACTTTCATATAAACTTTTGTTTTAATTTATAGAGCACACTGGTTGTTGCTTGCTATCAACCCTATAAAAGAAGTGGTATATTTTCTGAATTCAGTAGATGGTGAGTGGACAAATTATCCGGCTATGAAGTCAACGATTGACACGTAAGTGAGATCGTTCTAAATATTCGTGTATATTTATATATTTAATTATTTGTGAGATTGATCTAAATATATGCTTTTATATTTTTGTTAGATCAATACAAGTGTTACGAAGTCAAAGACACGCACAGGTATCCCAGACTAAATCAAACAACATTACTTGGATCAAAGTGCAGGTACATTAATTTAATTTCACATTTTGCTATTAATAGTTATGCTACTTGATAAAACAAGACAACTAAAAAATCTTATTTGTTTTTCTATGTAGTGTCCGCAACAGCGAAACAGTACAGATTGCAGATACTTTGTTTTGAGGTTTTTGAAAGAAATCCTTCAAACGAATCAATTAGAGATTCCAATCACGGTATGAATTTATAACTTAGGATAATTTCTTATAATTTATTACATTTAACTAAATCATGCATATTATGTTTTTGTTATGTAGTACTTTGCTGACTTCTATGCTGTTTCTTACACGAAACTTAAGTTGGAAGAAATCAAAGAGGAATTGTGTCAATTTTATATTCAACGACTATTCATATAGGTATGAATACAATATTGTGTGAAAAGTTTTATGACTTTGATAATGACTTTGTGTTGGAGCCTTTAATTGTGTTTGAGCAAAGTTAGTTTAATTGACCGTGTTGTTCTGTTCATACTTTGCAGGACCAGGACCGTGCGCTCGTCGGATTTTGACAATGTCGGGCTTATATTCTGTTGATGATTTAGTTATATGTATCTGTTATAAACATGTGAATTGAACTATATTAATGGTGCATATATTTTATTTTGGTATATAATGGTATTATATTGGTATATATTGTCCTATCTATGGTTGAAAATATATTACAGGTCGAAAATAAATATTACAGGTTGAAAATATATATAAATTACAGGTCAAATTGAGAGGCTTAAATTACAGGTTGCACTATAAAATACTGCATTTAGCAACGACAGCGCTTGCAAAAAACGCTCTTAAAGGCCTACCTACCAAAACGCTTTTTAATTAAAAGCGCTGCCTAAGATAAAAAAAACATAAAAGATAAAAAAAGCGCAACCTACGAAAGCGCTTTCTGTAAAAAGCGCTGATATAGGGGGGGGCTACGAGAGTGCTTTTCTGGATAAAAGCGCTGCTATAGGGGAGGCTACGAGAGCGCTTTTCTGGAAAAAGCGCTGCTATAGAGGAGGCTACGAGAGCGCTTTTCTGGAAAAAGCGCTGCTATAGGGGGATATGAGAGCGCTTTTCTAGAAAAAGCGCTGCTATAGGGGGGCTACGAGAGCGCTTTTTGAGTTTCAAAAGCGCTGTCGTTATCTACGGCAGCGCTTTTAAGCGCTCTAAAAGCCCAAAAAAAGCGCTCTAAAAGCCCCAAAAAAGCGCTTTTAAAGCCCTTGCACGTTGTAGTGATTGTTTAGTTAAAGGAATTCATGTTATAACTTGCTACTATTTATTCAATGTTAATTACAAATTTATTTAAAATAATAAATTTTTATAGAAAATAGTATTATGATAAAGTGTTGGCATATAATATAATAAAAAACAATATATTACGTCATAAAAAACGTGAGTTCTCCATAATCCTAAAATAAAGTTAAAAAAAAAAGATGAAATAAAGACTAAAAGGGGCATCAACCAATTCCCTAAAAATAGAGACCCTAAACAACAACATTAATATGATACAAAGAATCGAAAAAAATGGAATCTATCGACCACTCAGAGAAAGGATATGAAACAAGATTGTGTGAAACATCTACAAATTTATTTTACCATGGCTTTTCCTCCCAACCACATTTTTACTGGATTGTATTCATATTTGATTTTTTATTTTATTTTTGGATAAACACATGACTTTGTATGATAATAAATAGATGATAAATAATTAATTAGTTTTTGGTGGATAAGTTTATATGAGTCGACTTATAAATTAGTTGATAGGTGATAGAGTATAAGCTAGTTTGTTAAATAATTGATAAATAATTAATTAGTTTTTGGCGGATAAGTTTATATGAGTTGACTTATAAATTAGTTGATAGGTGATAGAGTATAAGCTAGTTTGTTAAATAATTGATAAAAAATTTAGTGAATTAATTGGAAATATAAAATTAAACTTTTAATTAATTTTTTAAAAAAAATTAAATAATAGGAATAAATTTAGGAGAAAAATTAATAAACTATAAGTTTTAAACCATAACCTAATTAAAAAAATTATAAGATGATAAAAATAAACTTTAACTATGTAAGAAAATATTATAATTACCAAACATACTTTTTTTAAAATTAAAAATTATAAAACATAAGTAACGAATTGATAGAATATAAATTGTTAGTACAAAAATCTGATTTATAAAATAGCTTGTGTATATTAAAAAGGTATATGAATATCCCATTGTTAGAAAAGTTATATGATTCCATCCAAATATTTATAAATTTTGAAAAGATGCTCTTAATTTTGCCACCAACCATGGGTCTTTTCGATAAAGATCAAACCACATGCCACACCAACTGCAGAAAACATTGCCTATTATAAAAATTATGACCTAAAGTTAGAAGTTGAAGTGAGTGTATAAAATCAACAAGAGAAGAAAAAAATGAAAGTATTTATATAAAGAACTAACAGCACCTTAAATTTCAATAATCATATATATCTTCAAAGTATTTATATTTACTGTCTTAATTACCATTTCAAGTAAATTATCAAAATTAGACCCAACAAAGCAACACATTGATATGCACAATGCATTCAATGATCCAAATTTATGTTTTGTTTATTATGTGAAAATATTTTCTATTTTTATTTCTTAAATTTATGTTAATTTTATTGTTAATAAGAAGATACAAGATTCTTGAGAGGAACAATTGTGTGTATTTTTGAAAATTATAAAAAATTATTATTTTAAAAAGTATATTATCTCTAAGTTGATCTTCTTTGTGTCACAATAGTTCTCTTCAAGAACCTCGTATCTTTTTACTTACAAAATAAAATGAACTTATACTTCAAAAAATATAAACAAAAAATATATTCATATAGTAAACGAACATAAAGAGTTCTATGTGCTATATGAAACATTGAGCAATGATAAAAAATAAAATGAGATGAGATATGCTATATATAATTCTGAAAGTTGCTAATTTCTCGACCAGCAAACCAAACATTAGGAGAGAATGTTGGCACTAAGATTTCTATGTCCGACAACCCATTAGTTTTAACATAAATATATTTTTTATGTGTTAGGAATCAATTTAGGTGCCGCTAAAATAGAGACTCAATTTAAGATTAATTTAGAGTCTAATTGATTTTGTTTTTTAAAATTGTTTTTAGTTTTTGAATTTAAAAAATAATACAATTTGTTTGGTAGTCTAATTTTATCAAATTATTTTCGAGTTTTAAACATTAAAAAACTAAAATAGATTTTAAAATTTTTGATTTTTAATATTTAGTTATGAAAATTAAAAAGAAAAAATACTTGATACACTTTCACTCATAATAAATTTATAATATTGTACAACTTTAAAACATATTTTAAAAATTATAAAAAATTAAGAAATTTTTTGTGAGTACTGAACACGCGGCAGAGGAGCATATGACAACTTATTTACAACGTGAAAATCACATCGCAACATTTTGCACATATATCAAATACATTATAGTAATAGTATACATGGCAAAATAGGAGTCAAAAAACACAGAAAATTTGCGGCGTGATTTTCACGTCACAAATTTGTGACGTGAAAATCATGTCAATAAAACAACTGTAAATAATAAAACAAGTTGCGCCTATTCATTAAATAGACTAAATTAATAAATATTAATAAAACAAGTTTATTAATATATTAAATAAAAAAATAAAGAATAAAAATATAAAAATAAAAAATATATAATTAATAAATTAATAAATAAAAACTATAAATAATAAAAAACTATAAATTAATATTACTAAATATAATATACTAAAAAGGATTATTACAAATAAAAATTTAAAATAAAAATAAAAATAAAATAAATTCTATGGGTCATCTGGGTCGGGAAAACTGTCATTGTTAAAATCATCGTCATTCTCATCATTCATCTGTTCTTGATCACTAACTCATTCGTTTCCACCAAACGTTTGATTACCGCTACTTTGAAATTGCATGAATTGCCTCCATTGCTCCTCCATATCAAATTGCCTCATTGTCATTGCCTCTATTAGCCGTTGTTGCCCCTCCATGTGGACCTTCATTGCCGCCTCACGTTGCTCTAACTCGTCCTTCATTGCCTCACATTGCCCTGACTCGCTTCTCGCCTCATTTAGCGCCAATTGTCTTACTGTTTCTAGCATTTCTGATGTCAATTGTGGTGGACGTGACGATCATTCCCAATCTCTAAGTTTGATGCTATAGTGGATGGGGAAATCTTTCTTGGATATTCTTCTTTTGGTAAAATTTATAGAGTTTTCAACAATATAACTTTTATTATTGAAGAGTCGTTGCATGTAGCTTTTGATGAAACTAAACCTCGAGAGAGGGAACGATATATCTTTTAGTTTTGATGTTTCAAGAATAAAAGTTAAGGTAAGGGAATGATCTAACCTGCGAACAATCATTTTTGTGAAACTTCCACTTCTTTCCCTAACTCATCCAAAATCTAATTTTTATCATCCAAACACCAACATTGGACTATAATAACTTCAACCTACACATTATCCTAAATTCTAACAACCCTAATAACAACTTTGAGCTTGAGGTAATAAGTAGAAGAATCGTCCAAATTTTTGGAGTTTTGAGTTGAAGTTGAAATGAGCTTTGAGCTTTGAGAATGCTTGAATTGAACTTTTGGAGTGTGAATCTTCAATGGAACATTTGGTAAAAATGAGTTTTTTTTTTTATATTTTTTATTTTATGATTTGGAGTGTATTTGGTGTTTGAAAAATGCAAAGAGTGAGTGGTGTCTGTTTGCGTTTTCTAAAATAACTCAAATTATTTCTGATATGTATATGCGAAGGCTCTTTTTTTTTTCTTTAAAAAATATCACTTCGCACATGCAGATATGAAATTGTCCTTTTTTGGGAAAAGGATGACTTCGAATATGCATATGCGAAGTCACATTTATTTTAAAAAAGAGTGTCTTCGCGTATGCATATCCGAATTTTAGAAATATTTTGGGAAGATCACCAGAGGTCCGTAAAAAGCAGCACGAGTTGCATATAGAAATTTTCTTCCTTTTATCTATTACTAATGTTAAAGAACTTTCTCACCATATTTACTTTACAAGGCCTTTCCTTCCAACCACATTTTTACTTGATTGTATTCATATTTGTTTTTTTTTTATTTTTATAAAAACATGACTTTGTTTAAAAATTAGATGATAGATAATTAGTTAGTTTCTAGCGGATAAATTTATGAGCCGATTTTGATAGATGATAGCGTATAAGCTAGTTAATTAAATATTTGATAAAACTTTTAGTGAATTTAATTGGAAATATAAAATAAAACCTTTATTAATTTTGATTTTTATTAAAATAATAGGAATAAATTTAGGAGAAAAATCAATAAACTATGAGTTTTAAACCATAACCTAATTAAAATAAATATAAGAGGATAAAAATAAACTTTAAGAGTGTAAGAAGATATTATAATTACAAAAATATTTTTTTAAAAACACAAATTATAAAACATAAGTTATGAATTTATAAATATAAATTTTAAAATAAAAACCATAACATAATATAAATTTCCCATGGTTAGAAAAAGTTAATGATTCCATCCATATCTTAATAAAATTTTGATAAGATACTATTAATTTTGCCTCCTACCGCAGGTGATAGACCTTTTCTATAAAGATCAAACCAATGCCACATCAACTGCATAAAACATTGTCTGTTATTAAAACTATGTTGAAGTGAGTGGAATAAAGTGAACAAGAGAAGAAAAAAAAATGAAAACAATTTCAAACCTTCATCATATAAAGAACTAACAGCTAGAAGGCCCTTAGAAAGTATTTATATCTACTGTCTTAATTTCCATTTCAAGTAAATTATCAAAATTAGAACCAACAAAAGCAGCATATTGTGAATGCAAAATGCATTTAATGATCCAAGTTTATGTTTTGTTTATTATGTGAAAATAGTTTCTATTTTCATTTCTTAAATTTATGTTAATTTTATTGTTAATAAGCAGATATAAGATTCTTGAGAGGAACAATTGTGTGTATTTTTAAAAGTATACTATCTCTAACTGTATTTGATCTTCTTTCTATCACAATAGTTCCCTTCAAGAACCTCATATCTTTTTATTTACAAAATAAAATAAACTTATACTTCAAAAAATCAAAACAGAAAATATATTCATAGTAAACGAACATAAAGATTTCAATATATGTGCTAGAATGAATGATTAAACCATATGAAACATTGAGCAATGATAAAAAATAAAAAATGAGATGAGATATGCTATATATAATACTGAAAGTTGCTATAATTTCTCGACCAGCAAACCAAACATTAGGAGAGAATGTCGGCAATAAGTTACTTCCTTTTCATTATCCAACAACTCATTAGTTTAATATACTTTTAACATAAAATTTATTTTTTATTCATTAGGAATCAATTTAGGTGCCGCTAAAATAGAGAATCAATTTAAGATTGATTTTGTTTTTTAAAACTGTTTTTGTTTTTGAATTTTAAAAATAATAAAGTTTATTTGGTAGTTTTAAACTTACAAAATTATTTTTGAAAATTATTTTTGAGTTTTAAAAATTAAAAAACAAAAATATAATTTAAAGATTTTGATTTTTAATTTTTAGTTATGGAAATCAAAAAGAGAAAAAAAATTGATACACTTTCATTGATAATATTGTACAACTTTAAAACATATTTTAAAAATTATAAAAAATTAAGATTACCAATGTGGAAAATCTTGTCACAACAGATTTTTTGTGACGTGTTGAACACGCAACAGGGGAGAGTGTGGCAACTTATTTACGACGTGAAATTCATGTCACAAATTTGTGACGTGAAAATCACTTCACTAAAACTACTTTTCTTTTTTTTTTTTAAAAAAATTAAATTATGATTTAATTAAAATTTTATTAAATAATCTAAAATAATAAATATTAATAAAAAAAGTTCATTAATATATTAAATAAAAAAAATATAATTAATATATTAATAAATAAAAACTCTAAATAATTAAAAAAAACTATAAATTAATATTACTAAATACTCCAATATACTAAAAAGGATTATTTACAAATTAAAATTTAAAAGTAAAATAAAAATAAAATAAATCCTATGGGTCATATGGGGCGGGAAAACTATCAATGTTAAAATCATCGCCATTCTCAGCATCCATCGGTTCTTGACCACAAACTCCTTCCTTTCCGTCAAACCTTTAATTACCGCTACTTTGAAATTGCACGAATCGCCGCCATTGCTCATCCATATTAGATTTCCTCTTCGTCATTGCCTCCATTAACCATTGTTGCTCCCCCATGTGGGCCTTCGTTGCCGCCTCACGTTGCTCTGACTCGGCCTTCATTGCCGCCTCACGTTTCTCTGACTCGGCCTTCATTGCCGCCTCACGTTGCGCTAACTCGCGTCCCGCCTCATTTAACGCCAATTGTCTTACTGTTTCTAGCATTTCCGGTGTCAATTATAGTGGACGTGACAATTATTCTCCATCTCTAAGTTTGATGCTAAAGTGGATGAGAGAATTTTTCTTTGATATTCTTCTTCTGGTAAACTTATAGAGTTTTCAACAATATAACTTTTATTATTGAAGAGTCGTTGCATGTAGCCTTTGATTAAACCAAATCTCGAAAGAGAGAATGATATATCTTTTAGTTTTGATGTTTCAAGAATAATCATAGAAGACTTAGTCAAAAATGATGATCCAAAATGATGATCCTAAAAGTGAGGATACTAAAGATGATAACAACCAAGATGACAACAAAAACGATACTTCAAACAAGCTTCTTAAAAATTAGATTGTAGTGAAAGATCATCCATTAGACAACATTCTTGAATACATACAAAAGGGTGTAAGCACATGTTCCCAGGTTAACATTATTTGTAACTATTCTGCATTCATTTGACATTTAGAAGCAAAAAATATCACTAATGCCATGGCTGATGAAGGATATCTCCTTGCTATACAACAAGAGTACAACCAATTTAAAAGAAATGATGTATGTGATCTTGTCCCACGTTCTCAAAATTAAAAAGGCCTAGGCACTAGGTGGGATTTTTGGAACAAACTTGATGAAAATGTATAATTACAAAAAATAAAGCAAGGATGGTAGCAAAAAGATACAATCAACTTGAAATGATTGATTATTAGGAGACATATGCTTTTGTAGTCTGTCTTGAAGTGATTCGTCTCCTTTTTGCATTTCATCCTGCATGGATTTTAAATTGCATGAGATGGACCTTTAGTCTGCATTCCTTAATAATTATATAAACAAAGAGGTATATGTTTCTAAATCTCCCAATTTTAAAAACCAATCCTTAATAATTATATAAACAACGAGGTATATGTTTCTAAATCTCCCAATTTTAAGAACCAATCATGACAGATGTTTTTAAACTAAAAAATCTCTATTTGGTCTTAAAAAATATTCAATATATATATATATATATATATATATATATATATATATATATATATATATATATATATATATATATATATATATATATATATATATATATATATATATACACCAATGACTTCAAATATTGCAATTGATAAGGATTAACAAGGATTTGAAATCAATATCAAAAAATATAGAGGTACTATAGGATATTTGCTTTATTTAACTGCAATTCTACTCGATATTATGTTAGGTGTATGTATATGCGCTAAGTTTGAAGCTTCTCTTAAAGAAATCCACTTTGAGACCATTAAACACATTTAATGGTATATTAAAAGACCTAAAATCACGGTTTTTGGTTTCCTAAAGTAAGTGAATGTAACTTGGTAGGCTTCTCCAATTCAAATTTTGTAGGGTGCAACACAAATAGGAAGAGTACTAGTGATACTTGTCTCCTATTTGCAAACTGTTTGGTTTTTTGGCATATTAAGAAGAAAAACGTCGTTACTCTTTTTATAAAAGAGGTCGAGTATGTAGGTAATGATAATTGTTTTGCATATGTCTTTTGACTAAAGCATCAACTGCTAGATTATGATTTAAAACTTGGTAGTGTTCCAATTAAGTGTGATAACACTAGTACGTTTAATCTCACCAAAAATCCAATTTTACATTCACGTACTAAATATATTAAGATTCAGCGCCATTTTCTTTGGGATATGCGGACACCAAAATTCATCTTGCAGAACCATTTTACAAGATCGGTAGAGAATTGGAGATCCTTGATCCATCTTGCTTTAAATAAACATTGATTTTATTATTATTATTATTATTATTATTATTATTATTATTATTATTATTATTATTATTATTATTTCTTTTGTTGCACATTTTGTTTTTTTAGATTCTCATTTTCCTTTGTATCAAGTAACGTAGTATATCAATCCTATTTATATGATCCTTCTAACTCTTTATCTCTTAATTGTTTCATTTCCTTGTCCAAGTTATCTAAATCTAATCTTATTTGATCTGATATGTGGCCTAATTTCTAAATTTATTGTCGTTATATGTCTGTTTGTATTGCATTTAAAATCCTTTCAGGCGCATTTGTTTTGTTTATAAGCACAATAAAAATAATTCGAGAATGATCGACAAAAAACCTCCAACAAGACCACCATTGCAATTTGAGAATTCACCTCTAAAAATAGATGCAATTTTTTTTTTTTAAAATCTTAGAGCAAAATTCTGTAGAAACAGACTCAACACATGAATTGTTTGCACCTAACGAGATTCGAACTTGAGATAAAGATGGAGTTCGTCAGCCATTCAAAGATAGGGCATGAAATAGGATGGGAGAAACATCTACCGATTTTGTCGATAACTAATGTTAGAGAACTTTTTTGCCATCTTTATCGAGGCCTTTCCTTCCAACTATCTTTTTAATAGATTGTATTCGTATTTTTTTTTTTTAATAACCAACTATATGGCTTGGTTTGTAAAAAAAATAGTTGATAGATGTTAAATGTCTTCCTAACATATCAGTTTATATCACATTATTTATAAATTAATTAATAGACGATGGCGTATTAGCTATTAAATTAAATAATTAATAAAACTTATAGTTAAATTTGTTTATTTATATATACAACAACAATAAATATAATTTTAACTAAATTTATTTTTCTAATTAAAATAGTCGTAATAAATTTAATAGAAAAAACAATAACCATTTTAAACAATAGACTAGTTCAATTAATTTACAAAAAAAACTATAACGTAATAAAAAACTTTAAGTTTGGGAGAATACATTACCCGTAACAGATGTAATTTTATAAAAACATAAAGGTATAAAACATAAGTATTGAATTTAGAGAATATAAATTATAAAATAGATTATGTATATTACAAATGGAAGAAATTTCTATTGTTATTTTTTATCAAGTTCCTAGTAGTTGAAATTTCAGGTAAACAAAGTAGATGTCCCATATTTCAACTCATATTTTTATAGTATGTTGTTCATGCACAACTAATAACTGGTTGACTTTAATGTAAAGTTATTTGATTCCATTAAAATCTTTGTAAATTTTGATAAGATACTCTTATTTTTACAACCAACCTTGGATCTTTTCTATAAAGATCAAACAACATGCCACACCAACTGCAGAAAACACTGCCTATTATAAAAATTATGAGCTAAAGTTATAGAAGTTGAAGTGAGTGGAATACAATGAACAAGAGAAGAAAAAGTGATATTTTTTTCAATAATCACATATATCTTCTTGAATACTAGAAGGCCATAAGAAAGTATTTATATCTACTGTCTTAATTTCCATTTCAAATACATTATCAAAAGCAGAACCAACAAAGCAACATATTGTAAACGCAAAATGCATTCAATGATTCAAATTTATGTTTTGTTTACTTTGTGAAAATATTTTCTATTTTCATTTCTTAAAATATTTGTTAATTTTATTTATTATTAAACGGATACAAAATTCTTGAGATGAACAACTGTGTATATTTTTAGAAATCATAAAAATATTAACAAAAAAAATATATATTTTTATGATTTCTAAAATTTTTATCACCTATGACAATATTTGATCTTGTTTTCATTACAATAGTTCCTTTCAAGAACTTCATATCCTTTTATTAACAAAATAAATTAAACATATATTTCAGAAAATATAAATAGAAAATATATTCATGAAGTAAACAGACACAAAGATTCCATGTATTAACTTGTTTAAACATTGAGCAACAATAGAACAATTATGAGATGAGATATGTTGTTGTATATAATATTGAAAGTTGTGACTTTCTCGACCAGCAAACCAAACATTAGGAGAGAGTAATAAGCTACTTATTTCCTTTTCGTTAGGAATCGGTGTCATTAATATAGGGATTTCTCGTGATTATTAGTTTTAAAGACAAACGAGTTTGAAAATTTTAAAGGTTGAATCTTTAGAAAAGCAGTTAATAAAAATTAAACGATAAGCTCGTGAAAAAGATCATTATTAAATATTTGAGTGTAGACCCATTTTTATTCCTCACAAAAATCACACAATCCAAATTAGTCCCTCACAATAAAAGGACTCGATTTAATCCCTTACAAAATTTAGATTTTTTCTTTACCCACCTCCCTATGGGGGTCACCCCCAGCGAAAACCCCATTTTACCCCGCTTCGGAAATGCGAAATATTTTTTTTTCTAAATTTTTGCAGACTTCGGAAGTGCATTTCCGAAAAAATCCCAAAAATTGGGATTTTGAATAATTCGGAGATGCATCTCCGAAACAACAAAAAAAAATCTAAAAAAATCCCAAAAATTAATTTTAGGATATTAATTAATTCAATTATTATAAATTTGATATAATTTATGAGTAATGAATAATAATAATTATATATTTTGATATAATTTATGAGTTATGAATAATAATTATTATATATTTCTATTTTGATTCATATTTTAAAATTTAAAATAATTTTAATTAAGAAAATTAAAATAATTTCACTTACAAAATAAGTTATAACTTTTTATTTATATATTTATATGTTTATAATAATTATTATATATTTATATATTTACAAAAATAACTAAAAAAATGAGTGTTTTAATTTATAATATATATATATATATATATATATATATATATATATATATATTATATTTATATTTATATATTATATTTAATTTTAAATAATTCAAAATTTACTTATGAAATTAAGATGTTTTTGATTTATATAAGTTAGTAAAATAATTTTTAACTTTAAAATTGTTTAGGAAATTTTATACCTATTAATTGTATTGATTCACCTTGATTTTATACCTATTAATTGTATTGATTCACCTTGATTTTAATTTTTTAATAATTATTGAATTTTTTCGGAAGTGTATATCTGAAACATTCCAAGACCAATTTGGTCTTGGAATATTTCGGAAATATATATTCGAAGACACCCCCTCCAAAAAAAAATCGGAAGTGTATATCCGAAGACACCCCCTCCCAAAAAAAGGTGTTTTCGGAAATGCATTTCCGAAAATCCAAAAAAGGGGTGTTTTCGGAAATGCATCTCCGAAAACACCTTTTTTTCGTATTTTCGGAAGTGCATTTCCGAAATAAGACAAATTTTGAAAAAAAATAAGCGTTTCGGAAATGCATTTCCGAAGTGAGGGTATTTTGGGTTTTTCACCAGAGGTGGCCAAGAAAAGAGGGAGGTGGGTAAAGAAATTTTCAAAATTTAACCGGACCATATTAGTCCTTATATTAATATTTTTACTAAATCAGTTTTTTTTTTCATACTTTTAAACCGTGACTGGACTGTCACGTTGGCTTTTATTTTTTATTTTTTAAATACTAAATTAATTTTTAATTATAATTCCATTTTTAAACAATTATGAATTATTAATATCAAAAAAGCCAAAATTGTTTTTTTATATGGAATTGAACCTATGACTTTTAACTAATATCTTAAGTCCTTACCACTAGTCCAATGTATATTCATGACAAATTATTCTTATAATTTTTAGAAATATTAAATAATATATAATTTAAAACAAAAAAAAAGTTAAAATTTGTACCAACGGGGTCTCAAATTCAAATCCGTTCAAGTTAAATGATAGTCACTTTATAATTAGACAAGTCAATTTATATTGTAATATTATTATTAATAATGAATACTTAAGTTAATAATTCATAACAAATATTTACTTATTTCAAATAACAAAAAAATAAATATTTACTAATTTTAAATAATACAAAAATTTAAAAATAAAATTAATAAAATATAAATCCTAAATAAAATTAATCAAATAAAAATAAATAAATTTATATTTAATTGAATTACTATTAAATTAATTGATTACTGTTTAGTTTGTATTAACTAAATAATTTTAAAAATTAATTGATTATTTAATTTAAATTTATTAAATATTTTAATAATTAGTTAAATTACTATTAGATTAATTAATTATTATTTAATTTTAAATAAATAAATATTTATTTGTGTGTTGTTTAATTCAATTACATATAATTTAATTTATTTCTAATTGATTAAATATATTGAGGTTTTAAATTTAGTAAATCAAAGAGGTTCGAAACCCCATTGATATAAATTTTACAATTTTTGTTTTAAATTCATACTTATTTAATATTATTAAAAATCTTGGAAACTATTTTTCATGAATGCATGTTGGCCTAGTGGTAAAGACTTAAGATATTGTTTAATAGTATTGGGTTCGATTCTTTATAAAAAACAATTTTCTTTTTGATATTATTAAATCAGAATTGTTTAAAAATGAAATTATAATTAAAAATTAATTTAGTATTTAAAAAATGAAAATATAAAATAAAAGCCAACGTGACAGTCTAGTCACAGTTTAAAAATATGAAAAAACCAATTTGATAAAAATATTAACAGAAGGACTAATATGGTCCGGTTAAATTTTGTAAGGGATTAAATCGAGTCTTTTTTATTGTGAGGGACTAATTTGGGTTGTGCGATTTTTGTGAGGGACCAAAATGGGTCTTCACTCTAAATATTACAAATATAAATTTATAAACTATAAATTCAAATTCAAAATATGATTTTGCCAAAATTGTGCTTAAGTGATATTAATTACGAGTTTATTTTTATAAAATAAATTGTTGTATAATATTTATATTTAGAGTGAGTATAAATTTTCGCTGACTCTCTGCTAGGGTTTCGTATGACCAAATCCAAACGGCGCGTCGGCCGTCCGAAATCGACGGCGGCGACGCCCTCCAGAACAGCGGAAACTTCTGAGATCACGCCAGATCCACAAGCATTGCCTGTAAGTCCTGCGAAAGCTATCACCAAAGTCCCGGAATTAAAGAAATCTCCTCCGAAAGTGAACCATGAGAAACCGGAGACTGACCAGAGAAATACGAAGCCATGGGTGAAAATCATTCAAGGTAACCGAAACATTAATAGGGGGATGGCTATTGAGTATGTCCCACCACAATTTGTTAATGGAGAGGAAAATATTGTCATCGAGGATTGTGACGTCGAAGATGAGATTCGTTACTGGGAGAATGCAGTGATCATCTTTGCATTAGGGGAATCTCTCTCAATGCACGCGGTGAAGGGTTTTATGGAGAAATCGTGGAATTTCGTGTCACTACCTGAATTGTACTTCAATGAATCTGGCTATTTCATTGCTCGTTTCAAGGATGCTGATGATCAAAGTAAAGTCATGGAGCAAGGCCCCTATTTCATATATGGTAAGCCATTATTTCTCAAATATTGGACGATGGATTTTGAGCTACAGGCTGATCTACTTCGAGTGTTGCCTTTGTGGATTACCTTGCCTAACCTGCCTTTGCATCTATGGGGGAAGCAAAGTATCTCCAAGATCACTAGTGTGTTGGGGAAACCGATCACAACTGATGAATGCACAGCACGGAAATTGAGAATCTCTTATGCGAGAGTCCTTGTTGAGGTAGACATTACTAGACCTGTGAAGGATACCATAAAAATAAAGGATCAGAGTGGAAAAGAATGGGATCAAAAAGTGGAATATGAATGGAGGCCTAAATATTGCCAGACCTGTCTGAGAATAGGGCATGATTGTGCTATGAAGAAGGTGGCAGTGAAACAGCCTAAGGTTTGGCAGAAGAAACCTGATGCTCCATCCGTTGCATCCAAAGCTCAAGAGAAGGAGATTGTGAAAACTACCCCTGCACCCACTCTGGATGATGGGATTCCAATTAATCTACCTGAAGAGAAGTGGACCACAGTGACAACTAGCAAATCAGACAAGGCTAAAAAGAAAATAAACTTCTCCCCGACTATTGACATGATTGTTCAAAATGTGTTCACCCCCTTAGGGATTGGAGGATGTCCAGGAGGGGAAAGTAGCAACTCCAAATGATCACTTCATGGAATGTAAGGGGTATAAATAAAGATGCAAAGCACAAAGAGGTTAACTCCTTCCTCTATACTGTACAGGTACCTATTGTAGTTTTGTTGGAAACTAGAGTTAAACAAATAAATGCTGAAAGGATTAGAAAAAGTTTTGGTAGCATGTGGAACTTCATAGACAATTATTCCCATCATCATAATGGTCGCATATGGCTGCTATGGAAAAGTCAGGAGGTTAACATCATAGTTTTGCAAGTTGAGGAGCAATATATCCATATAGAGGTGCTGGGCCTGGACAACAGAACTTGCTATTTAGCTACTATTGTGTATGCCTATAATCAACTGGAGAGAAGACTAGATTTGTGGAAGCAAATTGATAGCCTTGGGAGCAATGTGACTATTCCTTGGATAGTTTTGGGGGATTACAATAATGTGAGGACTTGTCAAGACAGAATAGGAGGTAATCCTGTTAGTGTTAAGGAGTACAGAGATCTGGATGATATGATGAAAGGCTTGGCATGTTTGAGGCTCCTACCAGGGGGTGTCATTTCACATGGTCCAATAAACAATCCTCAGGAGTTATCTATTCCAGAATAGATAGAGTTATAGGGAATGTGCAATGGTTCCAGACTTTCCAGGATGTCATTGTTGAAGTGCTGCCTCCAGGAATATCTGATCATTCACCAATTAGAGTCAGCTGCCTTACTCCACAGGCTAGAAGGAGAACAATGTTCAAATTCATCAATTGTGTCACTAGGAGGGAAGGATTTCAGGATGTTGTCAGATATAGCTGGTGTCAACAGGCCCATGGGACTGCTATGCATAGGCTTTGGGTGAAACTGAAAAGACTTCAAGCTCCTCTTAGGCCTCTCCATAAGAACTTCACAGGGATTCAAATTCAAATTCAGCAAGCACGGCAGGATTTGATTGAGGCCCAGCAGAAATTGCAGACTGATTTGTTCGATGGTAATGCTATAGACAGTGTGAAAGTGCATACTAATACACTCTTGGATCTCCATCGTGTGGAGGAAGAGTTCCTGAGACAGAAGGCCAAGATTGACTGGCTCAATCTTGGGGATGGTAACAATGGCTTTTTCCATAATTCTGTTAGAGAGAAGAATAAGATGAACAGGATGATCACCCTCACTTCCCTCAATGGTGATACTCTGAGCAGTAGGGAGGAGATTACCAAAGAAATTGTTGACTTTTATACCACTCTTGTAGGAACAAATTCCAACAATCTGCAGGGAATTGATAGAGAGTGCATGATGAGTGGCAGTAAAGTTTCAAGGGATGCCTCTCTTGATCTGATCAAACCTATTACGGGTGAGGATGTATGGAAAACTCTTGAGAGTATAGGCAATAACAAGGCTCCTGGTGTGGATGGCTTTAATTCTTTCTTCTTTAAGGAGACTTGGCAAATAGTGAAGGGTGATGTTATAGAAGCAGCTCAGGAATTCTTCAGAACTGGGAGATTGCACAAGGGCTTCAATTGTTCCCTCATAACATTAATCCCTAAATCCGGAGAAGCTAAGACAATTAAGGACTGGAGGCCTATAGCATGTTGTAGCACCTTTTACAAAATTATCTCCAAGATCATGACTAAAAGGCTGGGGGACTGCATCAATTCTGTAGTCAATGAGAATCAATCAGCCTTCATCCCTGGAAGACTAATTCAGGACAACATCTTACTTGCTCAGGAACTGGTTAGAGGTTATGGGAGAAAGCACATCTCTCCTAGATGTATGATCCAGATGGATATACAGAAAGCATATGACACTGTGGAATGGTCTGCCCTGCACCAAATCATGTGTTACCTGGACTTTCCTCAGAAATTTATTGACTGGACCCTAGCCTGTGTAACAACTGTTTCTTATAGGTTCTCTGTTCATGGTAGCCCTAGTGAGATTCTCAAAGCCAGGATGGGACTGAGGCAGGGGGATCCTATATCCCCTCTCTTGTTTGTTTTGATAATGGAGTATCTCCATAGATCATTGCAAAGACTGAAGAGTAACAAGGAGTTTAAACACCATCCTAGATGTGCCAAGCTGAATATCATTAACATATACTTTGCTGATGACATTCTATTGTTTTCCAGGGCAGATGTACAATCGATCAGGTTAATTATGGAAAAGATTGATAGCTTTGCTCACACTACAAGTCTCCACATGAGCAAACCAAAGAGCAAGATATACATGGGAGGTGTAGATGACAACACTCACCAGGAGCTTCTGCAGGTGACTAATTTCCAATTGGGTACCTTGCCTTTCAAGTATCTAGGTGTTCCACTAGATAGCAAAAGACTAACCATAGCCAACTGCCAACCTTTAATAGATAAGATGCTCGGCAGACTTCACCATTGGTGCACCCGTATGCTTTCTTATGCGGGGAGGGTACAACTGATCAAAAGTGTTATTTTTGCCATTGCTAACTACTGGTTGCAGGTTTTTCCCTTGCCAAAGAAGGTGTTAACTCATGTGGAAAGCTTGTGTAGGCGTTTTCTTTGGACTGGCCAGGGTAATGAGAGCAGAAAAGCTCCTATCTCTTGGGAGAAAGTGTGTGATCCAATAGCTGCTGGGGGCCTCAATATTACTGCATTGGGGTTGTGGAATCGAGCTATTATAGGGAAGATGCTGTGGGATTTGAGTCACAAGAAGGATAGACTTTGGATTAATTGGGTGAATCACTTCTATTTGAAGAACACTGCTGTGGAGACTTACCAGGCTAAACAAACTGTTTCTTGGACTATTAAAGCTGTGTTCAAGCATAGACATATGTTACTCAATACTGAGGCTTGGGTGAAATTCCAGCAATTGGGGAAGTACCATACTAGATCCATGTACATTGCTTTAAGAGGGGAGAAGCAAGATGTTCCTTGGAAGAATCTTATGAGAGGCAATTTAGCTAGACCTCGAGCTACTTTTGTGCTATGGATGGCTTGCCATAGAAGATTACTTACTAAGGATAGGCTAAGCAAATTTGGCATTGTCAATGATGGCAAGTGTGTCTTTTGTGGAGATGCTGAGACTTGTAACCACTTGTTTTTTGGCTGCAGGAAAACTAGAGAAATTTGGGAGAGTTGCCTGGACTGGATGCATTGGCAGCGACGCCCGTATGACTGGGAGCAGGAACTCGAGTGGATTACTCTTCAAGCTAGAGGAAGAAGTAACCGTGCCAAGCTTCTCAAACTTTGTGCTACGGAAACTATCTATCATATATGGGTCTGGCGCAATAGGAAAATATTCCAACAGGATGATGGGAATGATGTTAGTTTTATACATCTTAGGGACTTTGTCAAAGAATGTTCCAAGAGGGATAGGAAAGTATGGGACTACTGTAACACTCTCTAATTAGGTAGTGTCCTTCATGTACTTCTTAGTTTGTGTTGAAGCTTGGATCTAAGGATCAGCTAGTGTGTAACTGTTTTTTGGGAAGTAATATATTCTTTTAATTTCTCCAAAAAAAAAACAAAAGTTAAATATATTTTTGATCCTTATAGATATCTCAAATTTTATTTTTAGTTCTTATTAAAAAAATTATATATTTTGGTCCCTACAAATCTTTTATTCATGCAATTTTAATCCATGCTATTTTCTAAAATTTTGAAATTTGCTTAATTACCCTTCAATTTTTAAATTCTTGAATAATTTCTTTTCATACATGTTTAGGATACAGTAAAACGTTTACTTATCAAATTTTAGAATTTTTTAAAATAAGAAGAATTAAATATAAATTTTTTTAATTTTAAAAGATAATGATAAAAGTAATGAAAATTTCAATTTAGAAATTAAATTTTGAGTTCATTTTCTTTCAAGGAACTTTTTATAACATTCTAAACATGTCTGAAAAATAATCATTAAAAAATACATATTTTTTAAGGAGTTTAGTGATTCTGATATACTGTGCGCATCAGAAGATGTGAATGATATATCAACAAAAGTACTGCATTTCAATAGGCACAAGGCTCAAGCCCAGGTTTGAAGTAGCCTTCATATTCGAGAATCATTGATAAAACAAAAGTCAAGATGCCAGTGGTTAAAAGAAGGTGACGAAAATTCCAATTTTTTTCACTCTTTTATGAAAGCTAGGTTTCTCTGCAACAATCTAATCGTTCTAAAGATGTGGAAGGTTGTCGTTAATGATATTGTAAGTATAAAACAAGTGGCGGTAGATTACTTTTAGGATCAGTTTCAAGAGCCTTTATTCAACAGGCTGGTTCTAGACGATGTTTCTTTCAATAGTATCTGCTAAAGATAACATTGGAATAAAAGCTTCTTTCTCTTTGCAAGATATTCATGATGTTATTTGGAACGCAACCAACGGAATAGTCCAGGCCCCGATGGATTTTCTATGGATTTTTTCCATGTATGTTGGGATATCATTAAAGACGACTTGTTTGATTGCATAATTTTTTTTGCAAGTTCATCTACCCAAAGCTATACCATCTTCTTTTATTTCTCTAATTCCCATGTGTCAAAGTACGATCTCTCTCCAATTAAAGGTCAATTTTTCTTAACAGTAGCGTATACATGATTAAATCTAAACTAATGGCGACAAGGCTAAAGGGTGTGGTGGGTAAACTAGTGTTTATAAACCAATCTGCTTTTGTTCCTAACAGAGGGCTTCAGGATGGCGTTTTTGTATTAAATGAGGTGGTAGATTATGCTAAAAGGAACAATAAAGAGTTATTCCTTTTCAAGGTTAATTTCAAAAAAGTGTTTGATTCGGTCTCTTGGGGCTATCTACTATATGTCTTGAAAAGAATGAATTTTGGGCCCAAATGGTTAGGATGGATTCAAGCTTGTGTGTGCTCCTCTTCTTTCTTGATTTTGATAAATAGAAGCCCAACTATCGATTTTCAAGCCAGAAGGGATCTTCGTCAAGGAGATTCACTCTCTTAATTCCTCTATATTATTGCAGCAGAAGGTTTGGCGGGCTTGATGTGGTAATATTCACTCTCTTAGTTTCTCTTACCATCATTTTTCTTTGGGCGATAATATTCATGTTGAGCTCCTTCAATTCACTAATGATACGATTCTTCCGGAGAAGCCTACATGGGAGAATTTAGGAACGATTAAAGTGTTGCTTCGTCTAGATATGTTTAGGTTTATCAGTTAATTTTAGCAAGAGTTGAATTATCAGTATTAATGTTGAGCATGATTTTCTGCAGGCAGCTTCTGATTTTTTGAATTGTGTTATCAGTCCCCAACATTGCAGTTTCTTGCTATTCAAATAGGTTGTAATCCAAGGAGGCAATCTTCTTGGGAATCAGTTTTGGAAAAGGTAAGGAATTGATTGGTGTCATGGAAAGGCAAACATCTAAATCTTGGAGGCCGAGTATCTTTGCTCAATTCAGTTCTAAATTAGATTCCATTGTTTAATTTCTCGTTTTACAAAGCGCCTAAAGTTGTTATTCAAGAACTTATTAACATTCAGAGCTCTTTTTTATGGAACGGTCAAGAAAATTTAAGAAGGATTAATTGAGTGGCTTGGTCGACTATTTGTATGTCGAAATGTGCTGGTGGTATTGGCATGAAGCATTGTGATTTATTCAACAGAGAACTAATAAGTAAATGGGGTTGGAGGGTTTTGGTTGAGAAGGAATATTTATGGCATAACGTTTTATCTTATAAATATGGATACATCAAGTTAGCAATCAAGTTAGCAATCTGGGTCGACGGTTCCTCTAGTGTTAACTCAAAGCATTCATTGTGGTGGAGGGACTTTTGCATTCTGTTAGGTGCTTGTGGAGCCGAAACCAATTGGTTTTGCATGTGTTTATCGTGCAAATTTGGTAATGGTGTTGATATTGATTTTTGGAGGTATCGTTGGATAGGCAACGAACCATTGCGCTATCAGTTTGCCTCGTTATTCATCGCCTTGTAGGAACCAAATGTGAGGATTCCAGAAGTTAGACTTTTGGACCAGAACTAGTGGGTTTGGTCCATGTGCGATAACACCACTATTTTGACAGAAGTGGAGGTTGCAGAGTGTGCCAATTTGCATACCATCTTGCAACACACATAACCTAATCCATTGTTACAGGATCATTTCGTTTGGTGGCCTTTAGCTGTAGCTTTTTCGATTAAATCAGCCTTCGAAAGGTTATCTAACGGGCTGGATCAGGTTTTAATCTTAAGTGTTGGAACGTTGGAAACTCTGAGGCTCATTTGGAAATCAAAGGCGTCGTCAAACATTCAAGTTTTTGGATGGAGACTGCTTCAATATAGACTTCAAACAAAGGATGAGTTGGCAAAGAGAGGAGTTTAATCAGGTGTGCATAAATTTGTCTATGCTTTATGCTTGGATCCAGAAGAAACACATATTCATTTCTTTTCATCTTGTTGTGTTGTTGTGGAAGTTTGGAATTCTGTTTTAGAATGTGTAGGTGTTAATTTGTATCCTACTGTTTCTCCATCTCTAATCATATTTTATGGTTTTATTTTGTCATAAGAAGGCGGGACATAAATAATCCTTGTAGTATAATCATTTGGTTTTTTGTTGTTCGGGCTATTTGGTTAGTCAAAAACGACATATTGTTCAATGGTGGGGTGAAGGGGTGTCGGGAGATAGTATTTGTGGCAAAATCTTTGGCATGGGATTGGATTTATGCCGGTTATTCGGGTTAGTTTAACATGTTTGTAGCTACTTGGATGGCTAACCCCTTACAGGTGTCAGTTGTAACACCCCAAATCTACCCCGCAATTAACACGGAAAATCAGAGTATAAAAGTCTCAAAACAAACATTTCATTTGAGGCGTCACAATTTCGACTTAAACCAAATCATAAACATGCTCTTAATTCATAAATACATAACACATATATCGGAAGAAAAACTCATAACTCGTTAATCATTCAATCCAAAACTTAGAAACATCGCACTTAGATTTATGAGAAAATATTGATTTTGAGTTCTAAGAGATAATATTGTTATACTGGGCACACACTTGTGTCAATATTCATACTTGGCTAATAGTAAGAGGAATTTATATCACTAATTTTGTTTTTTTTTTGACAAAATATTTATCACTAATTTAAAACACTTGAATCAAGCATTTAAATTAGAAACAATTAAACACTGAAAAGTCTCAAAATCTAATGCAAATTTTAATTTTTAGTCTAATTTTTATAGGAAATTAAATTCGGTTTCTACGATCTTCGCGCCAAATTAATACTTCATGCAATGGATCAAAAGGATGGCATGAATTCAAAGCCTTGGTTCAAAAGAGCTCCTGCCACCCATAGCTTCAAATTTTGAAGATTCATTTCTTGTTCAGAACCTTTTACCTGTTTTAAAAAACATCAAATGATCACTAATTAATCATAATTAGTACTAATCATTGTATTGGATAGAGAGAGTATAGTTTACTAACTTACATTCAATGTAAATGTAAGTAGAAAAGTGTCACAAATTGTATCTAAGTTTGAATTTTGAACATTGAAATTCACAAGAGACTCAAGAGCCTTGTACAATGAAGCTGCAACACCTTCTCCTTTATTGCATACTATTTTTGCATAGTAACTTCTTTCCTCCACTTGAAACATCTCCACCTATAACATAATGCACAATTGTTAAAATTGTGTGCATATTTTAAAATATGAAATGGAAATAATGAAACAAACCTGGATAATTTTCTTGCAAATGGGATGGCTTTGAATAACATTCATGGTGTTGTTAATTGATCCTTGATAATTTTCAGACATGGATAAAGATGCTTCAAGCCCTGAAACCTCAGCCTGCAACTTCCTAAATTGTGCTTGAAGATCATGCACATATGATACCGCATCTCCGATTATAGAGGCCTTATCCATCTGTGTATATAAAAGCACGTGCTAGTTGAGTTACCTCACTCACTTCAATTATACATTTATTACTTTAAATTTACTATTCTCAATTACTATCATCTATATTAGATTGAAAAATTATAAGTAGCAATCTTAACCTAGTTTAAAGCAAATATATACATCTTTGTAATGTTTGAAATTCAATATCTGATAAATCCTAATTCAACTGCAAAAGCCGATATTGATAAGTTGGACGTCATCACCAGGGCTCAGACCTGATACTCACGATTGTATACGTAAGTTTTTAGTGATTTTTACCACTTTGTCTAAAAAATATCAATTGAAATAAAAATGCTTACCTTTGTAATGTTGGGAACTAAAGAACGCAATGCATAAAGCTTATCCTTCATTCGACCTCTCCTCCTCCTCTCCGAAACGAGAGTCTTGGACCGATCGGTTTTAGCCCTAGATTTGGCATCATCGACCGAGTTCGTGGTTGTTGTTGCCGGAGAATCATCACCATTATTTTCTCCTTCTCCCTTAATCTCCTCATCATAACAAGAGAAGGAGCCAATTGTTGAAGAGCTTGGATCATACACATTCACAATATTATTAATATTATTGTTATTGTGATCAAGTAATGGGTTTAGTGGAATTGAAAGAGGTTGTTGATGATTATCAATGAAACAATCATTGATAAGGTCAGAACCAAAGTTACATATTGTTGCATCTTCATTCTCACCTCTAATTAAATCTATAAATTGATCAAAGTTTGGATCATCAATGAAATCATGCAACTCAAAATTATCTGTGTACACTAGTGAGTCTTGGTGATTATCCATATTTGAGTTCATGGTTGAAAATATGGATATACTTGAGAAGTTTAATAGTATTATATATATAAAGGGTAACATGATTATTATAATATAATAGTTTTGGTATGAATGGAATAACATGAGTTTCAATATGCACTGCACTGGGTCTATATCATTTTAAGTTTGTTAATGAACTCATCATTACTATTTTTTAAAGAGAGTAAAATAAGTAGATAGGATGGATAATATTTATATTTTTGAACATGTCACTTTCACATCATGCTGTTTAATTAGAATTATAATTACTTTATATGAATTTTTAGAAATGGATAAATGTGAAGACGATTTGATTCTCTCATGGTATATCATTTATAGGATTAAAATTTTATTTAATTGGTTCTATATTGAAGATAATTGTGCATGAGCATGCAATTCTCAACTTGTACATTTTGTGCTAAGTTTTGCTGCTATTTGTTGCAATGGATTACTTTGCATATTAAAAAACTTCAAATTCAGAGTCATAGCTTAGCTCATTGTCAAGTGTCACTTTCCTATCATGATATGCAGCAAATTACCGATGTGGACTAGCTGCTATATATATTGTGTGAATGGAATCAAGTGTAAAAATAATTAGGCAAAATTATACCCAGGATCTTTTTAAGTTATTTTATTGTAACAAGTTGGTCCTTGATGTTTTTTTCGCTACAAGTTGGTCCTTTATGTTAACTAACGTCTGCACAGTTAACCTTTTTCATAAACTTCGTTCCAAAAAAACCGAAGTGACACTAATGGTGTTGATGTATCACTTAACATGCGTTAGAGACCATTATTGAATCCTATAATAAAATTTTCAGAATTTTTTAGAGCATAAAAATATTTTTAAACTAATTAAAATGCACACAAAAGAAATAAATTAAATAAAAATAATAAAACAGAAAATAAAATTCTCAGAAAATTACACAAAGTGTAAAATGAGAAGAAATATTTTTAGGAATTTTTTCATAATTTTTGGACCAACAATTAGTTTAATATGAATTTTAAAAGTTAAAAACGAAATAAAATAAAATTAATAAAACAGAAAAAAGGTCAAGGATGCATACATTAGTTAACATAAAGGACTAATTTATAGCAAAAAAAATATAAAGGACCAACTTGTTACAATAAAATAGACCCTGAATATAATTTTGCCAAATAATTATATAGCGTGAATGGAATCAAGTGTAAAAATAATTATTATTTGGTGGGTCCTTCCTGTTCTTCATGCCAAAGAAAAAAAATGGAAATTTCTCATCAAAATGACTTTCATGTCCTCCTTCGAGCGTGTTTCGATCAACTGCTTCTTTTGCTTCTTTGGTGATGCTCTCGAAGGAACAATATTGTTAACATAGTCTAAATCTTTAAAGAAGGCTACTAATTTCCTTTTATATAAACTTGCTTTTTAGAACAATTAAATCATCCAATCTATAGAAAACAAACATTTTTTATTTGCACTAATACTTAAAGACTTGATATAAATCCACTTCACTAGATGCAAAATTGAAGTAGCAATTTCTAGGTGGTTCAGAGTACCCACTTCAAAGTTGTTGAAGGAAAGATGAAAATCTATTAAAGAAACAAATATTTGTGGAGAGGAATGACACATTTATCATACTTGTTATAGGTCCTCATATCCTCTTCGGGAGGAAGCAATCCCTAGCCTAAGGAAGGACACACTTCACTAGAGGTGTGGTCTAAGTCACCTTCACCAACGAAGAAGTAGACGGTGTTCTAACATCTCTTTATCCACCAATACATTGTTGAGTTATCTCATGTCGCTTTCTGGATTTTGGGTAGAAAGTTGTCAATGTCAAAAAAAGGCCATCACCACATAAAAGAAATGATCATGAGAAAAACGCAAGCTCAACACAAAGAAAAAATTTGAGTCCGTCTAAAGTCGTCTATAGTAATAGAATTCACCGAAGCATGAAGTAGAGAAAACTTTTCTACATAAACCCGAATAAAGTAAGCAATTACAAAAAGAAAAGAAATTTCATACTCATACACTACCTTAAAAAGATGAATTCAATATATGACCCAAATCTTGTATGTTCTAGCAAAAGAGATGGCACAAGCACAAATTAGTGGATAATCGAAAGAGATTGAGGAAGATTGTAGACGTGTGAGAAGAAATTTCAAAGAGTCGCAAATGGCGAAAATAATAGTATGATAACTCTAGGATTCCATATATATTCTCTAAGGAAGGTGAACCTTGTGATCCTTGGTATTGGAAAGAATGAACCGCATCTTCAACAGTCAAAATTTCAACGCTCGTTGTTCAAGAGCACTCAAAAGACCTAGTACAAATAAGAATTATTACCGTCATACATATAGACACGTGTTGAGACGTACTTGGTAAGCATTTCTTATCACAAGGAAGGAATTTAATGCGCTTTTCCAATGACATCAATGTCTCATCGAGACTCTTCTACTCCCTTTCACCAGAACTCAAACTAAATACAAACTCGGTAAAGCCCTCACTATACAACATAGGAACAAGGGTTTAAGGGATAACTATTTTGAATTGGCCAAAAGCTTAATAATGGGAAGGTCCAATCATATATCCTAAGTCATAACGTATCAAAGGCACAATGCACCCATCATCTTAAGAACTTTACTAGACCCACACTAAGGATGGTTATTCTCCGTTGGATGTCATCCAACTGTTCCCGCTTACCTCTTCGAAAAGTAAAGGGATCTCTAACCACTTCTCATATATAAAAGATCTCATGCAAGATCTAAGGTACGTTTTTAACCATAATTTCCTTACGTTATTATGGAACAAGTAACTCCAAACACAAAAGAGATGAGCTATGATTTTTAAAAATGAAGATTAATTTATAAGGTATATTTTTAACCATAATTTCCTTATAAATCTTAAAAATGTAGTTAGAAGCTTCATTCTAACTCAAACTTGATACCATTGTGTAGCTCTTGCTCCCCTGAATCTTTCCCTAACTTACCTTTCATTTACTAGTAATTGATTTTATCATTTAATTTTAATTTTTCGTTTTCTGAAAATCCTCCATGTTTTCCAAAATTCTCTTTATACATTTTGAATTTTTTTTTAATGGTTTTATTAGTTGAGTTTGCACCCATGAAAAGAGTCTAATGGCATTGGTTTTATGATATGAAATTATCAAATGCTAAACTCCGATGAGCAACTCACCGGAGAAGACGACTGGAGGTGCGTGAGTGACCTGAGTTTGTTTTCAAACGCTATTGCCAATGAGACGAGGCCATTTATTTTAATTTTATTTGTTGGATTTAATTGGATCTGATGTATTTTCTGAACTAAATTCCATGGTGCACTTTAGCCTTTGAGCCTTTGGATATGTCAGATCAGATTAATGAGTCTTGATCCAACGCGCCTTATTTTTCTGCTTTTATTTTATTTTGTTTTAATTTATTTTTATTTGTTTCATCTTTAAAAAATCATATAAAATCATTTTAATTTCAAAAAATCTCAAAATAATTTCTAAAATTTCCTCTTCTTTTTCTTCATCTGATTTAAATTTTGAGATTTTATTTTTAATATTTGCATTCTCTGTCAATTTAAAAAATATTGTATCAATATTCTAGAACCTTTTACCTCTAATGACGCATACTCTTTTTTATTTGTAATCTAAGCGACCTTGTCAAAATTTCACTCTTGCAACGACATAAATGTAATGCTTTGTCAAATTCACAAAATATTTATGTTTATTTGTACTTAGACGCCTAAAAAATGCATAACCTTTCAATCTATGAGATAAATCGAGATTATGAAGTCAATATTTAACATTAATATTTATCTAGAACCTTCTTTAGAAAGTGTTAACCTAATTTACTAATTTAACCATTTTATATATAAGTATTAAAATATAGATTGATTATATTACTTTTTTCATAGAATTTAGGGTTAAATAAGTTTGTAGTCCCTATAAATATGGCAACTTTCAATTTTAGTCCCTACAAAATTTTTCTTCAAACAATGGTCCTCGCAATATTTTCCGTCCCTATTTTAAGTCCCTCCCGTTAAATTTCACTAACAGAGGCTTACGTGGCACGCCACGTGTAACGCCACGTCAATTAAAGTCAATACTAATTAAAAATAGATAGATTACGGGGGTTTTAAACCCCCTCTAAATAACTTAAAAAATCAGAATTTTTCAGAAGCAATTTTAAAACTTTTTTTTTTCATTTTCAGAAAGCATCACCAAACAATTTTTTCATCAATAACCCGAATTGGTAGTAGTAATAGTTCACAATTTGATGATTCTCAAAATTCTTTCACGCTCATTGTTTGGAGCTCTAATAGACATGGTAGGAGGTATAGGATGATTTGCAGAGAATATTCTAAAAGGAGTGGAAAAACTATCTGAAGGAAATATCACCACAGTTCCTACAGTGATGCTGGTACAAGCAGAGGACGTTGTCATTAGAAACACAGCACAAAACATAGAAAACATAGCATGAGAAAGGAAACAAGAATATCAACCGTGCGGTTAAAAGTATTGAAGAGTAATTCAATATTCAGAAGATGAGCATCAGAAGTTCTGATGTGGGCTGATCTTCTGATTGTTACTCAGAAGATGTTGTTGACCAGAAGATGTTATCTTTTGGGTCCCATTAGCTTAGTTGTTTAGTAGTAAGGGTACTTTAGTATTTTGTAGTATTGTACTGTTTGTACCTTAGACTTGTTCACTAAGTTTACTGTTTTAGGGCTTATGTGGCAAGATTTTCTTTTCTTATAAATAGCCTTGTAATAGCTATCATTAATAGTAGAATACAACATTTATTCTCTCATCTCTTTTGCGCCGTTATTCTATTATTCTCTTTGTCATCATCTTTATTCATTGTGCACCAACAATTGGTATCTAGAGCTCCGGTTCCAAACACAGGGAAACACGAGTGAACGTGAGTTTGTGTGACTGTGTGATTGATTTTGTTTCAGGGAAACAAAGTTGTGTTGAATCACATTTTTCTTGATTGTTTGTGGGTTGGGAAACACTGTGTGAGTGTGAGTGAAATCTGTTTTTGTCTGCACAAGTTTAAAGATGAGTGGAAGCAACTTGAATACCAAACTTCCAGTTCTTGATGGTAAAACTAGAATAGATGGATGATTCAAATGCGTGTATTATTTGGTGCTCAAGATGTTTTAGATCTTGTCACTAGAGGATATGTTCCGGTTGCAGCGGATGCAACGGAAGAACAAAGAGAAGCGCAGAGGGAAACGAACAAGAGAGATCAAAAGGCGTTGTTCTTCATCCATCAGTGTGTGGATGTGAATGTGTTTGAGAAGATTTATGATGCTATGACGTCTAAGGAGGCGTGGGATATACTGGTCAGGTGTTACGGTGGTGACGTATCAGTAAAGAAGGTGAAGCTTCAATCCCTGAGAAAGCAATATGAGAATCTCAACATGAAGAACAATGAGAAAGTCTCTGAGTATATCTCTAGAGTGATTGTGATCACTAATGAGATGAAGGCTTGTGGAGAAACCCTTTCTGAACAGGTAATCATAGAGAAGATATTGAGGTCACTTACTCCTCAATTTGATTATATTGTTGTATCTATTGAAAATTCTAAAGATCTGGAAACCATGAGAATAGAAGAGTTGCAAAGCAGTTTAGAAGCACAAGAGTTGCGTCTGACTGAGAGAACTTCTGAGAGAGAAGTTGAACAAGCTCTGAAGGCTTCTTTTGTCAAGAAGGACCAGAAGCATAGACGTGGTGATAGATTCCAGAAGGAAGCCTCAACTTCTGATGAGAAGAGATATCAGAAGGGAAAGGATAAGAAGAAAGTTCAATGTTACTGTTGCAAACAGTTTGGCCATTTTGCTAGAGACTATTTGGCAAACAAAGGAAGGAGATCAGAAGAAGCAAATATAGCCAGAGGAGGATCAGATGATGAACCTGTGCTATTGATGGCTTCAGAGTCAGACAAAAGATGTTCGTCAGAATGGTGGTATATGGACACTGGGTGTTCAAATCACTTGACTGGAAACAAACAATGGCTGATAGACTTTGACTCTGAAAGGAGGACAAAGATCAGATGTGCTGATGATAAGTATCTTTATGCAGAAGGTATGGGAAATGTCAAAGTCAAAGTGAAGAATGGAAAGACTGTTCTGATCAAAGACGTTTGGTATGTTCCTGGAATCAGAAGCAATCTGATGAGTGTGGGTCAGCTTATTGAGAAAGGTTTCTCAGTTGTTATGAAGAACAACCTCTTGAAGTTGTATGATTCCAATCAGAATTTGAATATGCAATCTGAACAGGGAAGCAATAGAACATTCAAGGTGAATGTAGAAACAGCTGAAACAGAGTGTCTGAGTGCTGAAGGCTCAGAATGTGACAGTAAGCTGTGGCATAAGAGGTTGGGGCACTTGAACTATAGAAGCCTGGGGTATCTAAGTTCTAAGAAGCTTGTACATGGCATTCCAAAGATTGTGAAGCCTGAGAAGTCATGTGAGGTATACATGAAAGGCAAACAACCCAGATTGCCATTTGTATCAGAAGTTGCTCCAAGAGCAAAGCATGCTCTGGGAGTAGTGCACTCTGATGTGTGTGGACCATTTCCAGAACCTTCACTTGGAGGAAATAGGTATTTTGTGTCTTTTGTGGATGAGTTCACAAGAATGACGTGGGTAACTCTCATTAAGTTTAAGAATGAGGTGTTTACAGAATTCCAGAAGTTCAAGGTGAAGGCTGAGAAACAGAGTGGTCAGAAGATAAAGATTCTCAGAACGGATGGTGGAGGTGAGTATAACTCTACAGAATTCCAGAAGTTCTGTGATGATAATGTAATTGAGCATGAGGTTACTGCTCCTTATACTCCTCAACACAATGGTCTTGCTGAACGTAGAAACCGTACTTTGCTTGATATGACGAGAAGTATGCTAAAAGAGAATAAGCTTCCTCATAATCTATGGGGAGAAGCTGTTGCTACTGCAACATATGTGCTCAACAGGTGTCCAACGAAGAGGCTGAAGTAAATTGTTCCTTTAGAGAAGTGGACTAAAGAGAAGCAAAGTGTTCTTCATCTAAAGGTTTTTGACTCTGTGTGTTACAAACACGTTCCAGAAGCTAGAAGGAAGAAGCTGGATGATAGGAGCAAAGTGATGTTATTAGTGGGGTATCACAGTACAGGTGCATACAAGCTCTATTGTCCAGAAACTAACAAAGTTGAAGTCAGCAGAGACGTCATTGTGAAGGAATTAGAAGTTTGGGATTGGAGAGAGTCTCAACCAACTTCTGATGTAGAGATAACTTTTGAAGAAAAGTTAGAGTCAGAAGATGAAGAATCTTCTGAAGACGAGTCAGAAGATGAAGCATCTTCTGAAGATGAGTCAGATGGAGAATCTGATTCTGATCCAGATTCTGATGATGATCCAGAGTCTGGTGGTAGTAATGATTCTGGAAGGGAAAACTCTGAAGACATAGGGTCTGGAGGACAAGCTTCTGGAGATGATCATGGAGGTGGTGACTCTAGAGTAGTTGACTCTGAAGTAGCTCAACGACCACAAAGAGTCAGAACAATACCTAGAAGGTTTGCAAATTTTGACATGTTGCAAGACACAGAAGTTGACTCAGAAGGGGAGGTCGTCCAGTGTGCCATGTTAGTAGATTCTGAACCAGTGAGTATTGAAGAAGCCCTCAAGAAGAAGGTCTGGCTGAATGCCATGAAAGAAGAACTTGAGGCTATAGAAAGAAACAAGACTTGGAAGCTGACAGAACTTCCAAAGAAGAAGAAAGCCATCAGTGTCAGATGGGTTTTCAAGGTAAAGCTAAAGCCAGATGGATCAGTTGGTAAACACAAAGCGAGGCTAGTGGCTAGAGGTTTTCTTCAGAAACCTGGACTAGATTACTTTGAGGTGTTTGCTCCTGTAGCTAGACATGAAACAATCAGACTGGTGATTGCGTTAGCTGCGAACAGAGGTTGGTCCTTGATGCATCTGGATGTAAAGTCTGCATTTCTGAACGGTCCATTACAAGAGGAGGTATATGTGTCACAACCCCTGGCTTTGTGAATAAGAATAAGGAAGGGATGGTGTACAAATTACACAAAGCTCTGTATGGATTGAAGCAAGCACCCAGAGCTTGGAATTTGAAGATTGATTCATTTTTCAAGAAGCAAAGGTTTCAGAAGTGTGAGATGGAATATGGAGTCTATGTGCAACATTCTGGAAGCAATATGATTCTGTTGTGTCTGTATGTTGATGACATATTGCTTACGGGGAGTTGTACAGAAGATCTGATGAAGTTCAAGAAGGTGCTGATGAATGAGTTTGAGATTACAGACCTTGGGAAAATGTCATATTTTCTAGGGATGGAGATTCTGTATTCAGAAGATGGTATCATTCTGCATCAGCTGAAGTATGAATTAGAACTTCTGAAGAAATTCAAGCTGGAGAATTGCAAAGCTGCTGTTACACCGTCAGAAACGAATCAGAAGTTGGACTCTGATTCTGAAGGTGAAGATGTTGATGCTACGATCTTCAAACAGCTGGTTGGTTCTCTAAGGTATTTGTGTAATACCAGGCCTGATATATGCTATGCGGTTGGATTGGTTAGTAGGTTCATGAGTAAACCTAAGTGGTCCCATTACCAAGCTGCTGTCAGAGTCTTGAGATATGTCAAGGGAACTCTGAAGTTTGGCATATTGTTTCCTTCTGGGAGAAAGGAAGAATCAGAGTTATTGAGTTATTCTGATTCTGATTGGTGTGGAGACAGAGTTGATAGAAGGAGTACTTCTAGATATTTGTTCATGTTTCTGGGAGGTCCTATTTCTTGGAGTTCTAAGAAGCAACCTGTTGTTGCTCTATCAACCTGTGAAGCTGAGTACATCGCAGGCGCTGTAGCTGCATGTCAAGCTGTGTGGCTTCTGAATCTATTAGAAGATCTGAAGATTAGAGTGAAGAAGCCTCTGAAGCTGATGATTGATAACAAGTCTGCAATCAATCTTGCCAAGAATCCGGTGTTACACGGAAGAAGCAAGCATATTGAGACTAAGTATCATTTCTTGAGAAGCCAGGTCCAGAATGGAACATTAGAAGTTGTGCACTGTAGCACCCAGAAGCAGATGGCTGATGTTCTGACGAAGGCGATCAAGACGGATCAATTTCTGCTCTTGAGGGATGGAATTGGCGTTGTCAGCTTTGAGTGAAGAATATGAATTAAGGGATGGTATTGAAGAGTAATTCAATATTCAGAAGATGAGCATCAGAAGTTCTGATGTGGGCTGATCTTCTGATTGTTACTCAGAAGATGTTGTTGACTAGAAGATGTTATCTTTTGGGTCCCATTAGCTTAGTTGTTTAGTAGTAAGGGTACTTTAGTATTTTGTAGTATTGTACTGTTTGTACCTTAGACTTGTTCACTAAGTTTACTGTTTTAGGGCTTATGTGGCAAGATTTTCTTTTCTTATAAATAGCCTTGTAATAGCTATCATTAATAGTAGAATACAACATTTATTCTCTCATCTCTTTTGCGCCGTTATTCTATTATTCTCTTTGTCATCATCTTTATTCATTGTGCACCAACAAAAAGCCCCAAAATCAGTGCCACATGCGGTGCATTTTGTGACTGCTTCATCTGGGACCTGTACATGAAAAGAACTTGGTAAAGAGTCCAATAATGATAAGAACTAATGAACAAGGACCCAGGTTAAACTAAATTAAGATAAAACAGTTGATCAATGAATTTTTTCAAAAACTACATGACATTTAGAAATTTTCTAGGAGTTAATAGAGAGGAAGGCTAACATTAGATAAATTAACTGGATAATAAGATGGCACCTAATATGAGCAAGATTTTAGGGGTTCAAAGGTGGCTAAAACTGGGTACATCTGATTTAAATTATTTCATTTATTTGTGCAAACCAATAAAAACATAGTTTTGAGGTGTTAAAAAGAATGCAAAATACAGTTGAAAATGGGTAAATTATTTCATTTATTTGTGCAAACCTTATTGCACATGTTTAGAATAATCACAATCAACTACCATAAGATAAGAAAATTACAAATTGCATTCTAGTAAAAATGAAAATGGTTTGAATGATAAAACCTGAAGATCATTTAATTAGGGAAAGGGGGAATAAACTCAAATTGCATCTATTGTTACCCCAATGATCTTTCTCTTCATTGGCAGATTTAATCATATTCATCCAATCACCAAGGTCTTTCTTTCTTTCAGTAGACTGTTCATTTGTTTTCAATGATTCAGCAGGCCTCCTGTTTCCACCCATTTCCTTGAACTGCATTAAAAAATGAGTAATTAAAACATGTATAACAAGCCGTTGTCACCATTGATAACAACCCGAATTGGTAGTAGTAATAGTTCACGCTCACAATTAGAGAAAAAATTGTTTGGTGATGCTTTCTAAAAATGAAAAAAAGTTTTAAAATTGCTTCTGAAAATTTCTAGTTTTTTTAAGTTATTTAAAGGGGTTTAAAACCCCCGCAATCTATCTATTTTTAATTAGTATTGACTTTAATTGACGTGGCGTTACACGTGGCGTGCCACGTAAGCCTCCGTTAGTGAAATTTAACGGGAGGTACTAAAAATAGGGACGGAAAATATTGCGAGGACCATTGTTTGAAGAAAATTTTTGCAGGGGCTAAAATTGAAAGTTGCCATATTTATAGGGACTAAAAACTTATTTAACCCTAGAATTTAACTTGTGTTTGGTTCGATGTAGAACGAGGGGAGGAGAGAGGAGGGGAGGGAATAATTATAATGAAATGTGTTTGGTTTAATTTTTAGGAGGGGATGAGCAAAATCTCTCCAAATAACACTTTTTGTGTTCCCCAAATTGGGGAAATTCCGAGGAGAGGGGAGGGGAGGGGGGGAAAGTGGGTTCTAATATTTAATAAATTAATATATTTACTAAAATATCTTCAATTTTATTTTATTATTTTCTTTTATGTTCATGTTTTTCTTTTTTGTGATTTTTTAATGCTTCCATCAACTTATTATAATTATTCTTCACCTTAAAATTATTTTTTATTTTTTATTTAATAAATTTTATAATCACTGTAATTTTTTGTTTTTTATTATAATTTATTTTATGTATTTAAAAAGTGTTATCAACGTATAGTTTATTTTGTGTCGAGAGCTATAATTCAAATCAAGTGTACTCAATTTTTTTAATGTTAGGTAGTAAGTTATAACTTTTTAATCACTCAATGATACAAATATTATTAAAATTATCATTAAAATGTAAATTATTATTAAAATTTCTCTCCTTCCATCGTGAACCAAACATGTTTTTAAACGAAATCTCTCATCTCCCCTCCCCTCATCTCATTTGAAGCAAACATATATAATTAAAACAAATCTCTCCCCTCCCCTGCCCTCTCATTCCCTTTCCTCCAATTTGAAATAAACAGACCTTTAATGTCGAAATTCTCGTGGAATTTTTTTTAACTCACACGTACTTAATAATAATAATAATAATAATAATAATAATAATAATAATAATAATAATAATAATAATAATAATAATAATAATAATAATAATAATAATCCAACATGATCTATAAAATTTAAAATGTCTCTGAAATTTTTTAATTATCAAAGATGTATTCATAAATTTTATATACCAAAAAAAATATAAAACCTGGATTAATATTGTTTGAACCCAAAAAATAGATTAATTAAAACACACAATTCAACTGATATTTTCTAAGTTAGTTAGAACCAAATTAATTTGAGATATGCTGCATCTGTTTGAAAATGAAGAGTATGGATGACACGAAATGGGGTGTGTGGGACAACAGTTTGGATGACGCTTTCACGTGCCTTGGCCCATCTTTGAATATTTTTTGTTGAAAAAAGGTAAATAACTATTTTTTTTTTTGGTTCATTAAGAGAACGAAGAAAATTAAACGTTTAATTAAAACTTTTGTTTATTTAACTTAATTTTTAATTTTATATTGATCTCCTATTTAAATATTAGAGAAAATGAGTGATGCACGGACAGTTTAAAAAAATCTTATACTGTCAATTAATCACAACCATTAATCAGGATAAATCATACTGTAATTTTAAAAAAAATTATATGACATCGCAAAATGATTTGTTTCTATTGAATGACAGTGTAAAACTTTTTTACATTATCAGTGCACTACCTTTAACCTCTAAATATTATTGTAATCGCTCGATAGGAGATAGATTATTTTTTGTTGATAAACACATATGGGTGAAGAAAAAGCAAGAATCCCTTATCAGACCTCACCATATTTTCATTATTTTTAATGGATGAAGAAGAAATAGATCTAAGATGGAAAATGGTAAAAGATTAACAAATATTCTTAGTTTTTAAATTTTTTAATTTATTATTTTATATATTTTAATTTTTTATTATTAAATAATGATTTGTCATTATTTAATACGAATGAATTATTCCACAATCTTAAAAAGTCTCTACTGGTGTGTTTGGTTGTGAGAAGAGGTTGAAAAGAGAGAAAGAGATAAGAAAGAGGTGAGAAAGAGAGAAGTAGGAGAGAAATTAGATAGATTTAATATATTGATTGGTATAAGAGAGATAGAAGAGAAATAAGAAAGAAAGAAGTTAAATGATTTAATAAATTGACATAAAAGCCCCTAATATTTTTTTTTTATATAAAAAAGCTAATAAAAAAGATTGTCAAAATTTTAATTGATAGTTTAGTTAATTTTTATTATTATCCGGTTTTTAAAAAATATTTATTTTTTTTATTATCTAATAATCGGTTTGCAACATTACTGTGAAAAGAATTTTTGCCAAATTTTATTTAACAGTTTATTGTTATAATCTTATTATATTATTATTATTATACAATTAACATGATTTGTATATAATACACAGTAGTCGTATAAATGAAAAACAAGGATACATAACAGTGGTACAAGTGCAAAACGAGGGTATAAACGGAAAGATTGACAAATAGCATCCATCTGTTCCATTTCTCCTCTAAACAGAAGAGATTGCAAAAAGATGTGGGCCCCATATATTTTAAATCTCTCTCTTTTATTTCTTTGTTCACCAAGCAAGAGAAATATAGCATTTCTCTTCAACTTCTCTCTTTGCTAATTCTCTCTTTACAATTTCTCTCAAACCAAACATAGTGTACAAGACGTCACCACATTTTGAGTCACTATAAGTAATGAAATATTAAAAAGGTCATGCTAAGGGCACATGTTAAGGATATTATAATTAGAAAAAGTCAAATATAATTAAATGTAATAAATTCATATTTAAAGTTTCGAGACATTGAAGGCACATGTTTCAATAAAATATTTTTATAAATAGCTTATTAAATTGTGCCCTTAGGACACATGTTAGCTTTTCCCATAATAAAATTGCCACTTGTATTATCAATTCCGCATAAATTAATATTTTTAACATAATAAAAATAAAAAGACACAACTCGCGAAAAAATAATAAAAAGTGAATAATAGTTTCAACATTTTCAACATAATAAGATGTGTAGGAGAAATATTAACATTTCGATGTTTTATAACAGATTTAGTTGAAAGAGAACTATGACAAATCATCAAATAAGAAATTGAACATTTTCCGGAAGAAAAAAATAATATCCATATTCAATTTCAATAATTATTAGAATAATTACCTACTAAAATTTGTGAAATTGTAAAAATACGTCATTTTGGTTCTTCAAATTTGCTTCATAAAAAAATATTCTCTTCGATTAAAAAAATAATTTAATTTTTTCACTAAAATATTTCTTTATAGAAACATCAATTGAAATACATAAAAAAATAAATACATATTGATTTAAATATTTTTTGCTTCATCAAAACATTTATTAGACCTTTCAAATTGTAGTGCATAATTAGAGCAAAACACTACATTAATTAATATTTTGTAATTTAATAAATTTATATTTTTCATTTTATTTTAAAATTGAAAAGTTGTAACATCAACTAAAGATAATCTGCCTTTACAAAATAGATTAATAATATTAATATATTTTAAATAATTATTATTATATCTAATAATTAAAAATGAACTTATATTTAAATAAAAAGTATTTTTCTCAAAAGAAGCATATAATTAGATAGGGAAAAACGTAATACTAACATTAGTATTGGATGTTTTGGAATTCTACTCTAGCTAGCTTTAGTTCTATAAATAACCAAAAGCATTCTTATTTTACTTGTAAAATACTAAACTCTATCCATGTTTCTTGACTTTAGATCCTCTTTGATGATTGCTGCAGCATGAGTCACTCTATTATTTTTCATCATTCAACTAAGTCAACCCTTCCGGAAAAAACCAAGTCAACCCTTGATTTGTTTTTAGACTCAGTCATAAGTTAAGTTTATTGAATTAAAAGTATTTATAACTGAATTTGTAAAATTTATAAATCTCTTGATGTATAATTTTACCGTCTATTGTAGTTCTTCTCGTCTCAACAGAGTGAGTTATAAGTAAAGAATAGGAATAATATGTAACTATTATTATTATTGAAGTGTTAGAAAATGACCCATAACTTATTCTTTTCAAGTACTTTTTAACCTTGGAAATGCAAACAAAATAGCAGACAACAAATTGAAACAAACAAAAGCAACAGATACAAAAGTATGTAGAATATGTAGCTACATAAAAGAATTGTGCCATCACTTCATTTCAAATTACACTTCATATAACAAGCATACAAGATTTACACAAAAGAGTAGTGGCCCATTAGGACCACACCTGCACTTTAGTCCCACATGTCACAACATTTTCAATTTGTAGATTTCGAATATATATATCATGTGAACCACACACACACCAAAAGCAAAACAAAAAAAACTAGCAAGTTTTTCTAGTTGCAAAACCTCTAAGACCTATAATAAGGTGTTGTGTTGGAAGATGGTTTAGATTGGATTATAACCCGAGCTCCCGACGAAAGCCTGTTGAGTTAAAATCAAAACTTGTCAAACGACGACTCAAAATATACAGTATTTAATTATGGTTTGAAATTACGGTTGCAGTGTTAAGACTATGATTTTAACAATGTTTTAAGAAAACAAGTAGAAAGAGATAAATGAACACTTAACTTTCTTCGATTTTGATCACCTTCTCTTCTCTACATGAGTTTATCTTCGTAGATTGGTTTTTCTCTGAGGAAGGTCTAGGGATGCTTTTGCAGCTACCATTTGATGGTACTGGCAATACGTATGTGGCATTAGCTCTATCCGCTGAGTTTCTTGATCCATCGGAAATAGGAGATCTTATGGTCGTCGAAGAAGCCTTGACCGGACGCGAATTGCATTTTGAATTTCTTGAGCATGATGATTCCTCCATGTCTTGTGATTTCAACTCTTTACTTGTCCTGTAAAATTTTGAGTAAATATTTTGTATCATTTCCAACTTTGTTTCAAAATAAGCTATAAAAGCTAATGAGAAATGCTATTAGTCTCTATTATTCCATGTTACTGCATGTGATTGGTAAAAAGAAAAAAGAAAAAAAAAACACAAGAGTATCTAAATCTTCATTTGTCTAACCTTTAGCTTTTATTCTTTTCTATTTCCTACTTTTATTCGTTCTTGTTGAGTGTGTCACTTTCTGATATTGGAAGTTCTAATGAAATATATGTTTTTCCTTATAAAGCAATGAATTGAAGCATGTTAAAGAACTTATTTTCCATTAAATATTGTTTTGCTTTAAGAAATAAGCTGCAAAAGATATTCTCCAGGACATATTTTAGAATCTTATAATCCTATAAAACAAATTCAGAGCTGACAAAGTGATTAAAGGGATTGAAGATTATGAACTGTTTTTTATCCAAAAAGATGCTAAAGTGATGTTTAAATTTGAAATGAAGTCATTTCATTTGTTTAATGAATGGCTATATTTGGAAATTTTTCATGTTAGATGAAAACTCTAAGCACTAAATTACGATACGACCAATGGAGTTTAGCGCAAGTGGTTGATGTGTAGTGTGTGTGAGTGTTGTAAATCCAGGAGTACCGAGTTTGATTCCTACTCGCATAAAAAATAAACTATAAACACCGAATTTAAGCATTTTTCAGCTTCATATTATTGCTATTGCACAGGTTATCGAATTATCTAGTCTCGTCCAACATTATTAAAAAAAAAAGATTTGAGAGTAAAACTTACCTCTCAGAATTGAAGGAAGAAGTGCGTTTGAGAAGATGCCGTTCTTCTTCTTCCTTCGCCATTTTGGACTCGGTTAAGCTCCCACTAAAATACTCTTTGTCTTCCATTCTAAAGCTTGACACCTTCGGATTCCCTGCCAAGCAGTCTAATTCCCCCAACATAACTGAGTTTGAGAATAAGGGAGAGGCGAATTTCGAATGCGGAAATCTAGCCTTATAGGAAGGGATAAGGTCGAGACTATGGTTTTTCACCGATATAGACCCGCAGGAGATCAATTGCATCAGCAAATTTGAGGCTTTCAGCCTTGTAGTGGCTTGCATTTGCATACCTTCCTCTTCTAGAATCCTAAAGCTGTTCATTCTACTCGCATCGGCTCTAATAAGGGATTCCAAAGTTTCGGTCTTCCCTGCAGAAGACGACGGGCTCGAATTTGAGAGTGGAGGAAAAACATCGGTACGGATTTCTGAATCATCTTTCACTTGTGACGGTTGGATTTCGCATATTTCATCGCATTCAGATTCTAACGATCTATCCTCGGTCGATACACCTCTAGTACACGTTTTCTGTTTTTGAGGTCTGCTGACGCGTTCTTCGGTTTGAGTTGAAGCATCGGATAATCCATCGGCTTTGTAGATTTTATATTCGGTCAACGGTAAACTTGGACAATCACTCTTCCCGTCACTAGACTCCGGAGAAGCATCAGAGGAACCGGTATGATCTTGTCTTGGAGAAATCTCTTCTTGAGAGTTTCTACCTTCTCTTTCGTTCATACTTGAAGAGGAAGAAGAAGCCTCGTCGTGGCTCCTACATGAAACTGGCTCAGGCAACCGCTTTAGACTCGGTAGTTTCACATTGCTAATGGGGCTAAACCGGTCTGCGAGTCAAAATCAAAAATTCATAATGAGTAAGATTTCGTAAAAACACAAAGTGTAAAGAACTAAAGATAAACAAACAAAACAAGATCTAAATTATCATTGACCTGAATTCGATTCGCAAAATAGCTCGGAGCCTTTCAGAACATACTCATTACCATGTGCAGGTAGAATTATATCATCTTCACTAAGATCATGCCACACATATCCATTCTTGTAGCCTCTATAAGTACATAACAAACAAACATGAACACAGAAGAACGCGTACAATTTCGCCACATTTTAAAACAATAACAAAAGGCCTAGCAAAATTAATAACTCCTCATAGAATTCAAAAGGGAAACAAAGGACCAGTATCATGGTTTTAAAATGCGGTCTGCAACTACAATTGGAGAACAATATAAACGAATTCAAGGTCTTGACAACATCATCGCAACCGCAATTTCAACCATAGTGTTGTATTTTGCAGCGATAACCGCAACTTAAAACCATGACTAGTACCGTCTCTATCAAGTATCGAAATCGTTCTTTTGTTTCACACAATACAAAATTAAATACCAACAAGAAATAGTAGTAATTAAAACAAGTTGATCACCTCTTACAAGACCATGAATACAAATCAGCCATGCCTCTACCTCTCAAAGCATCAAGTTTAACAATCACATCTGCACAAACAAACAAAACACAAACAACTATAAACCTGAATTGACTTATTTGAGCTTAACTACCACCATAATTGAAAGAGCTTATGAAAAAAAACAACTTATTTCCAAAAAAGCAGGAAGTTCAAATTAAGCTATTTATCCAAACAGACCTAAAGAATTCCTTAAAAAAAGTGTTGAATTTAAGTATTTACCTCTCAAGAACAAACCATCAGGGGATGTAATAGGAACCTCCATGAAATGAGGATGTTCAAGCTGTCTATTCCTGCAAAGATAGTAAACAACAGGAACCTTCCTGTTCTTGTAATACTTAGGAGGCTTCTCCTTCCACACTTTAGACCTCTCAGGACTCAATTGCTGCCTATACTTCTTCACCCTTGCTTCCATTTCAACAACCCCACAACAAAAACTTGATAAAAATCCAAACTTTCTTCCACAACTAGAACAAAAACGTTAAAGGGTGGGTGAATTCTACACCACTATTTAAAAAAAAAAAATCAGATCTTTAACGTTGAACAATAAAAGGGTGGTAATAAAAAACAATAAAGGAAAGATCTTTAGTAGTACGAATGAAGTGTTGGTTGAGGAAATTAAGGGACAGTGAGTGTGGTTTGATGAGTTGAGAAAATGTTGGAACTGGAAAAGGGACAAGAGAGAGAAAGAGAGAGTGAAATTGAAGGTGAGTAGGTTGTTCCTTGTTTCGCGGTAATGTTTTGGATGTAATTTGTTGCAAAGTTTTTAAACTGGTTTTACTCTTACTGTACTACAACACTACACTCTCTTTTTGCTTTTGCCTTTTCACCGCTTTTAGGATGCCATTCTTTTTTAGTGTTTCTTACTCTTGGTTTCATTTGGTTTTTCTTGGGTTACATGATAGAAAAGAAAAGCAAGAGAAAGTTACTCTCATCTTGCTGCATGTTTGGATTGGCTTTTGAAAATGCAAAAAATAATTTTAGAGATGTAAAATTAATTATAAATGATTTTGAAAACGGCAAAAGTAGAATTGATTTTATCTTCATAATTGATTATACTTGAAATTAAAATTTGTAGTTTCTGCCTCCAAAATTGATTTTGGATGATTTCAGCTGCATCCATAAGTTGAGGAGAAGTATATTGAGTATTCTCAAAAAGTGGGTGTTTTGAAAGCCATGGTTGAGACAAAAAATTAGCATTTTCATCTTCTCTATTAAAAATGAAATCATTTTTCAATAGATTAAGATTCTTGGCAATGACTTTTAATTTAAGTGAGTCATTTTTTATTAGTTAGAGACATATTATCTTCAAAAGAGAGATATTCATCTTTCAAAAATGAAACACAATGTTTTTTAAATGATTGCACTAAGTTTAAAAAAAAAAAATCCAATAAAACAATGTTTTGCAAACGGGTTGAACGAATCCCTACACCACCTGACACTATAGACTTAATAATTTTGTTCGAACCAATCATATGCATGAATCAATTTGTGGTTTCAACCAACAATATGCATCGATCGATCTGTCATTTTTCTACTAAATAAAATTTCTCACAGCTGTATCTAAGGTATTCAAACATATTGAAGAAACCAATAAATTTACATATAATTTATTGGTAAAGAAGTAAGAGTTATTGTGGATAATATGGATATAAAATGGTCTAAGGAGGTTGAATAGATTATTCCTCTAAAAACATTTTCTTCAAAAAGATTCGAATGACAAATTTAATATATCAATTAAACTAATTCAATACACAGACAAGGCTTAAATTGAATCATATTAATCTAACAGTCAATATAATCACTAAGAGTTTATACAATCATAATCGTTAGAAAGAAGATTCGAATAACAAATTTAATAAATCAGTGTAAGCGGATAATATCTATCAACATGTGATTCTAAAAAGCGATAGAACCTAAGGCATGCAAATCTATACTGAAATTTCAAAATAGAGAAGGAAAAGGAGATTTGTACATCTGATTTATGTTGGTTCAACACATTCGTCCTCGCTGACGATTAGTCTAGTCTTCAATGGTGAATCATTGAAAATCCATTAGGTCTTCCACTATTTTACAAATTAATATACAATAGTTTTTTTATACAATAAACAATCAAGACAATACTTACAACTAGAGGTGTCAATTTAAGGGGGCAAAAAGTTTGAGCCCTAGCCCACTTAATGAGGGGGCTTAAAAAAATCCGAGAATAATGGGCCCTCAAATATGTAGGCCCTAAAAATACAAGGCCCCAAAATTAAGAACGGGGCCCAAGGCCCCAAATTAAAAATTAAAAATTTCTTTTATAATAAAAATAAAATTTTAATTTTGATAAATAATATACCATCAATTCTCAATCTAAATTTAAACATTAAACTATACTTAGAATGAATAATGCTATATTATTTGGTGGCTCATTATTATGTGCAGGATATACATTTTGAGACTAAGCCATTTAGAACATGTCCATACACCAATTTTGTTGTTTAATTTAATTATATAAGAAACAAGATACTGACAAATTACATTTGATCAACTAACTCCTACTATTAGCATATAATAGTTCTCAAAGGTGGACTAATTTATTAGCATATAATAGTTCTCAAAGGTGGACTAAAGGCAGGGATTGAGAAATATTCTACTAATATATTCCATTCTCCATATTAGCTAATCCTTAATCAAACAATATCAATCTTTAATCACTCAAATCCAGCTAGAAAATATTATGCAATTATATACCATCTACCAAAATTAAATTAGAGCATTTAAACACAGTATATCATATCAAATTCACTTAAAAATACAACACAGAGAAACAAAGTTTAAACAAAATTTATAAATTGGGCTCAATATAATGTTTGGGGTTCTACTATATTGGACTCAATATTAATAGACTTAGGGGTTCTATCATAATGTTACTATTTATGCATAATGACCATGTAATCCTATCTTACAAATTACAAGAATACTAATCCATATTGGAACAAAAAATGAAATTTTTGAAACAAAATAAGGCCCCCCTCAATAGGGCCCAAAAATAACACATTAATTAAGGGGTCTAAAATTATGGGGCCTAAAAAGTTTCTCATCATCAAGGGGCTTAATTAAGTGGGGCTTTAGTGGGGCCAAAAAATAAGGGCTTTGAATAATTGGGCTTATTTGACGGCTCTACTTACAACTTCAAGCCAAATGATGTTTAAACCAATACATGTTAGTATCTTGATTTCCCTTGTGTTGTGGCCAAACACTAAAAAATTTCGAATTCACAACATATTCACTCGATCTTGAACCAATTGTCTTCTTAGACCTAAATATTTACTCCAAGATTCTGTCTGCAACAATCTTTGCTCAACCCTACCGGAAGTCTTTTGTCCGAGCCATTGTTCTACTGAAGGATCTTGGAACTCTCAACTTCGTCTGTAGCAACATTCACTTATTTCTACTAAAGTCTTCAGTAGATAAGAAATTAATCTTTTTCTTTGTTGGGCATCAATCTCCATACACCATAATTACAAACTGATTCTTTAACCTCATATATGCAAAAAGCTTCACAAAAAACATTAGATTCCCTAATGTACCTTGCATCTACCGCTCACACTTAAACTTTATAGTTGAGCACCACATAAATGGGTTTTTTGGTTCAAGGTTGAAGATGATTGGTTATCTAAATAATCTCACACAACTCCTTATTTTAAATTTATTGATCAACACTCTATGAAGTTTTTATATAGGCTTGACTTGAGAGAAAAGGTGTTTGTGAAAGAAAGAACATTTATGGGTTTTTTATTTATGAAAATATGGGTTCACATTCGTGTGTATGACAATGAGAGTTATTTCTTTATGCACACACTTGGGACGAGAGAGTGACAAAAAATGAATTATATATGTGCTACAAGTAATGAACAAAATAGGTGAAATTTTAAGCAGATGATTCAAGTCAAATCCTACAATTGTTATTTGAATCAGATGAAAGAATAGATTGAACAAAGATGATAAATTTTGAAAATATCTTGTTCAATTCTAATCATGATTTGAATCAAGCAATTACATGATTCAAATCACACAATCAGAGGTAATTTTTCAAAAGACTTTAATTAGTCATGATTTGAATCATGATTCACATCATGGAGTCTTTGGTTCATATTAGACACATCCTTGATTCCAATCAACCTTATAGCGCCAAATTACAAAATTCCTTTTATTCTTTATTCAAATCAGCCAAATTTGTTATTCAAATCCCCTTCAAAAAATCTTGTTTTTCGAGTTCTAACTTGTGATTAAAGGCACATATAGTTGACTTTTGACCAAATTGCTTAAAACAAAAAGATATTGTAAGGGAAAACTCAATGTACTATACTAAAAGGAATGATACAAGCAAATTTATGATAAATCAATAAAATTAAATTAGAAATAAACGATAATTTGGAAATATCAAAAATACGTCTAATCATTAAAATGCACATTTGAAATTCACTCTTACCAACGAATCAATTTCAAGAATCGTCTTGAAAAAATAGGCACGCCCTAGATTATTTAAAATTCCGCATTTCTAAGAAAATTTTAAGCTACCATATTATAAATTTCCAAGAAATCATTTTTCCTTGGGAGTTTGTATTTCACTTTGAATCCCTAATATTTTTATACCTGGTAGTTAAACTTGATATTGGTGTGCTGCTTAAGATCATATTTAGTGGCTCAATTAACACCTTTAGAGGTGTAAGCTCTTGACTTATCTAGACTCACTTTGAAACCTAAAAAAAACATAAATTATCCAAAATATTTAGCAATGAGTTGTGCTTGAGAAGTTTTTCTTTGTAAATAGTAGCATATCATCCTAAAAAATAGGTGAGATACTTTAGAACCATAAAAATTTATAAGTAGACAGTGACAGTAATCCTCCAAGAATGGTTTATCAATCAAATCACCAAGTATTTACATACAAAGAACAAAAATATAGGGATATAAAAGGTTGAAATTGTTTAGTCATACTCTCATTTCACAACAAAGAGACAAAAGTAGAAAAATACCGCTCAAGATCAAAGATATGACTCTATAAGGAAATCCAAAGTAATGAGGATGACACAGAGAAAATCTCAATCTAATTCGTCATTAGTCTTCTCAAGGCCAACCTAATAAATAACAACATATTGTTTCTTCTTATACTTACATGTATGGTAAATGAATTCATGGAGAATAATATGATTATCAATTTTACCTCTACTTAGAATGAAATTACTCGCTAAGGGATCACAATCTCACTAGACATTGGTCTAAAGAGATTCACCAAAACTTTTGAGACTAACTTACAAGTCATACAACACAAGCTAATAGGGTGAAATTCCTTGAAAGTGTGTGGATTATCAATTTTAAAAATCTTGATCATTAGAGACTTATGCATTTTTGAATCCATGTAAATTTTATCAAAAGTAAACCTCATAAAATTATAAATATCATCCCCAATATCCTCCTAGAGATTTTTAACGAAAATGGGCTCGAACTCATTTGAACGAGGGGCTTTATAGTTTTATGCACATAAAATCCTTATAGACTTCAGAGATAATCTTCAATACTGGATCTTCGAGAATGGCCTCCTGAAGGATCATCCCTTCAAATCGAAAATAGGAAGGAAGAAAGCAAAGTCTTTCCAGGAGGTTCTTACTGTTGGAAATGTGACTTCACGCACAAGAGGGGGTGAATTGTGTGTTTTAGAAAAAATTGGATTGGAAAATTTTTTTGCATTAAAATCAAAATTTAAAAATATTTTTAGAAAAGGTTTATAATTAAGCAGCGGAAAGTAAATTTACAAAAGATAAAGTGCGAAAATTAAAGATTTTAAGGGAAGAAAGAAAACACTCGGAATTATACATGTTCAGTCAAAAATGACTTAGTCTTGTCCCCAAGGTTTGATCTTGAACGTATCTAATAAACTTAAGAAATTTTAGTAGGATAAACTCACGAATCTCCTTACACAATAAAAAATGAAGTTTATGGCAAAATTCGAACCAAACAAAAAAACGAGGAGTGAAGTGGTGAGTCTTCCTTCCAAACGATGGATCAAAGCGATTAGTCTCCTTTACACAAGAAAATTAGAGCGGTTAGTTTTCAAGATTACAAACAAAGATTTTATGACAAGCTAATCTTGAACCCTATAGAGCTTTTAACATCGGGTTGAGCTCACGAACCTAACCTTGATTTTATACCGGGCTAACGAAGAACCCGTGAGATTTTAGCACGAGCTAATTTTGAACCTAAACAAGCTTTTATCCTATGCCTAACTTGAACCTAAACTTCGTTTAATCACAGGCTAACCAAGAACCTAAATATAAACTAAATCACACAATCCCCTAACCAAGAACCTAAATAAAAACTTAATAACACAATCTCATAACCAAAGCTTATTTATGGGTTTAACTTAGAACTCAAACAATCTCTAAATGGATAAAATTTTCAACCAAAGTAAAAAAAAATCCTTTGTGAACTTACAAAACTATCGTTCTAGAGTTACAGCTTCCTTACGAGCAAAATAACTTTCTCAAAAAACATTACGACTAAAATTTTAGTGAGAGAAAATAAACAAAAGATATTTTTTAGAGAGAGTGTGAGAAGTGAGAAATGAAATCACATTTATGGATGTGAAAAAGAATGAGAATGGAGCTCTATTTATAGGCTAAAGATTGACACACAAAAAAAGGAAAAGATTTTATGGCCTTTTACGACTTGCCAGTCGATCGATAACATGCACCAATCCATTAGTAGGACTAATTTAATCAATCAACAAGTTAAAAATGAAAAGGAAAGATATTTATCCGTTATACCTCATTCATATGTTGTCCTAACTTCTTAGGAAATTTTTGAACTGTCCAAATCGATTGGGTTATAGTGCCAATATATTGGAAAAGACAAAATTTTCCCTAGAGCTTTTCTGACATCTCCTAACTCATCTGACACAACTTCAAGGCATTTTGAAAATATTTTCTTGAGAAAAATAAGTTTGAAAATTTGTTTGTGTGTGTGATTAGCCATTCACTTTTATGATAATGCCCTTATATTTTTACAATGTATTCACTCGGACGTATTGAACTATGGCTTTCATATACTTTCATATATTTCAAGACTTGTCATACACTTCTATCTTGTAAACACTTGCTTGAGTTCACTTGAGATGAGGCTTGGGTTAAGTTCCATTTGTTTTACATCAACATAGATTCAAGTCCATCAAATCCTAATAATTTAGTTTGCATCTTTTACCGCTTTAACTGCTTATGCTTAACTATAGTCATCATTAGACATAATTTGTCATCATTAAAAGTTGTTATCCTCATTAAAGCCACATCACCTAGAAGTAACATGCAAATTGAAGGTTTTATACTTTAGCCCGGAGGTTCCAAAGATGGTCTTTTTCTCTTCTAGGGAGTGGGCTCCTATCAGCTATCGGACGTCAATAAGGCGCTGCAAGCGTTTCTTTTTTATCTCCTCCACAGAAGTAACTCCTCCTAAGTATCCCATATTGCTGATACACTTCATCAAATGAGACTTTTGGTACTGAGCCTTTCTAGAAAGATCTTTTTTCTTATACACGTAAAGATGGTTCCCCAGCAGAAAGTGACTCTTAGTCAAATACTCGGGGAACAACTTAGCACGTTTTGCCTCTACTCCGCCACCAATGTCACAAACTGCAGCACGAGCTTTGGGGTCGGCAGGGTTACCAAAATAAACTTGTCCTCAAAGGACTAAAGCTCTAAAAAAAGGTGTAAAGTCGTGAATAGTCGATTCTAGGTAGATTAATCCTCTACCACTCGTCCGGGTTGCCTGGTCACAACAATATTTGAAGAGATGAAATAAAAGGATCACAAAAGGCTTTCCATTCCAATATTCGCACCAATATTGGTATATCTTCGCGTACGCCCAACTTGTAGGATGAAGTTACGAAGGAACCATTGCTAGATGATTCAAAACCTCTACCTTTAAGGCAGTAAAAGGGAGATGAAGGCTCGTGATTGAGAAAGTGCATTAATAGAAGGGAATGGTAAAATCACCATACTTATCGCATATTCTTTCATAATGCACTCACTTTTCAAATCATGGATGTAAAACGTAAGAAAAGAACATAGTTGTTAAACTAAATAATGACTCAAAGAAGTGGCAATGATTCTTCAAAAGATTATAATCTAGCCTGCAAAAATATTCCACCAAACGTATCAAATCACTCGCACGAAGTACTCAAGAGTTTCGATTCCCAAGAGCCATAATGATGATCATGATACTTCCAAAAAGATGTTTTGAAGCATTTATCTTTCGCACGTCCGAAGGCGATCGATGGTGTGGTCGGCGTCCTAGGCTGGCATAACAAAACCCTCGCCTTACTACGCTTAGACAAGAGCTTTAGACGCAACTGTTATGGGCCGGTCATATCGACTACAACCAGCCACCTTAAATGAACCAGATTTTTTCCAATAGTCCTCTTAGCACATGAGAATTATCATGTTGATGATCACAAATGATCTCAATTACAAGTGCATCCAACGACTATCTGCTTCACTCCTAGCAAATATGGAGTTTGTTATTTCCCATATATATATATATATATATATATATATATATATATATATATATATTGAGAAGGCGCCAAATTAGAGTAACAAGTTTTAAATTCAATTTTATTTCACTCTTCTTTCTCACATATTGACTTGAACATAAAAGTATTAACCTTGCATAGTCTTTCACTCCACCGCATTAGAAGCTTTGATCCAAAGTTACAATTGCTTTCTATATCCTTTCTAGTTCCATAATGGAACACTATATATAAGAAATAGTCTTCGAACAAATAAATATATGTAATTCGTCGATATCATCTATAAAGTAATACTATAAATAAAATATATTATTCGAATTCTTAGAAATTGATTTATCAATAAAGATTATAATTAAAAAAATTTGAATAACTAAAGAATCTAACTATAGCTAAATGAAGTTAATAATACTAATTAATAATTGAGTCAAACTAAGAATAATTGCAAAAAGTATGATTTGTGTATTATTAAGTCATATTTATAATAGATGACATATGATTTTTGTCTAAAAAGAAAAACTAACTTAAGTTTCTTAAAACTTTCTAAACAAACTTTTAAAATATAGTTAAATTTTCATTCGGAATCTCTTTCCTTCTAACTTCGAACCTAGCGAGTTGACCATCTTATTTAGTACTTCTATATTCTAATCATTTCTAATATCATTGAGTTATACTTTTAATTAACCTAGCTATCCCAACAAAATACTTTAAAAATTGACAAGTAGTCGCTTTAAAAATGTAGGCACAACTATATTTATGTTTCCTAGTCTCACCTTAAGGCAAGTAATAGGACAGAGTGATATTTATTATGAGTAAGTGACTTTTAAAATAAGCAAGTGGACATTTACCATTGCTTGCAAATTACAGCATTAAATACACCCATGAAGTGAAACTAACTATTACTTTCCAAAAGGGCAATGTCATGTAGCACTATAACTCAAAAATTAGTGGTTGCATGTACATTATTTTCCCTCTTCATTCTTTACTCAAATTTCACCTTTTAGGTGATATTACTATACATGTTCCCTACTTAACCCCCTTTAATACCTGTCATTGTTAAATTATACTCATGACCCTTTATTTCCCTTACATTTAATATACCTGTCATTTTTAAATTATACTCATGACCCTTAATTAATTTCCTTTATATTTTGCTTATGCATTGCTACTATGGAGGTGTGTTTCTGGTATAGACATATTTGGTCTCTAAGTTAGTATTAATTCCTTTGTTGTCCTGTTGGTTGTTATGCAGCTTTGTTTTTAATTGTTTTGTTGATGATGTAGTTGGGTGGTTTCTTGTTGGATCGGTTTAGATCTTGCTTGGATTGGCCCTACTAGTGCATGCATTGCTGTGTTTTTATGTTTGTGTCTCTTTGTTCTTGCTAGTGCATGATGTAGTATGAATGTATGAATTAAATTTTATATCTATATGCTCGATTCATCAAACACATAAAAAAAGCTTATTAATTATAACAACGAAGCAAAAAAAACATATAACAAGCTCCGCTTAAGTTAGGCCGACGAATAAATTCAATCAATATTTTCCTACCGTTTCAAAGGAGCGTGTGTGTGAAGGAACTTAACTTAGATTTTTAACTTGTACTATAACACATTTATTTGAAGAGTTGGTAAACATTAACAACACATTTGAATTTTAAAAGTCGATAAACGTTAACAACACATTTGAATAAACATTACAATAAATTAGGGTTGTTCAAAAAGAACTATGAACCGAACCCTACTGCCGATCCGAACTGTACTGAAGTTAAATTAATCGAACCGTTATATTTGGTTAGTGAACCGAACTATATTGTACAAATAGTTCTAAATTTATTTTTTTTAAACAACAGTTCTAGAATTTTAACATTTTAATGATTTGGTACGGTTCGGAATTTCGAAACGGTATACCAAACTAATAATTATGGTTTGGTTCGGTTATGAATAAGTTGAAACGGTACGGTTCAGTTCGAGTTAATTTTTATTATAGTTCGGTTCGGTTTAATTTTCACAGTTAACCATATCATGAACAACCCCTACAATAAATAATAAATTTTAGGTGAACACTCTATCCTTGAATTTAGTTGGGTATTAGTATCTTCGTCCAATCAAATAGTAAAATTTAATGGCACATCATTTTTTATTTTATTTTAAAATAAATTAAAATTAAAATGTAATTTACACTAAAGATACTGGAATCTAACTTAAACACATGAGTATCAAAGAATTTACCTAAATTTTATAACAAAATTTTCACCTTAGTCAATAACTAAACCGATATGTAATTCATAAGCACGATACTTTTTTATTTTTTTAAAGGAAGATCGCCTATTTTCTATTTTTTAAGTTGAGAATGCAATCAATGGAAAACATTTCTCAAGGAACACACTTTGAATTCTTGCATAGACATTTTTTTTAATTGACGTCAATTTTTATATTTAATTTGAACTTTTGTTCTTCCACTGAAAAATGTCAGACACAATGAGACACAATGAGACACAATGAGTTGAATAATGTGAATGACAAAATTACTACAGTGACAAATAAATGTAAAAAGACCCAAAAAAATTATTAACTCAGTTCAATGCAAAGTCACCAACGTCTAAAGCGTGTTAACCTAAGAAAGGAAATTAATTCTGAATAGTAAAAGTACAATTTGGTCTTAGTTGAACCCTTATAGTTCAAGATCTCTTTTCTTAGGTGAAAGATAGGATGGTGAACTAAATTTATTTTTTCATCATGGTGAACTAGTAAAGTTACTATTGATTTAATAATAAATAAATTCAATGATTATATTGATTATGAGTTACCTACTATTCAAGTCATAAATAGAGAAACAAATATTTACATTTATATCCTAACATATACATATATTTTTAACTAGATCCAAATATTAATTACATATTACAAACTAGACCCCAATATTATAAATTACAAATTAAACTCTAATATTTAACACAAATTATAATTGTAACTTTATTAATTAAAAAATAGAATATATATATATATATATATATATATATATATATATATATTCAATATTAATTTTTCAAGGTTTAACTTTTAGTCTCAATAATATTTTCATATTATTTTCTTTTTCCACTTTTTTGTCCTCAAAACGTTATTAAAATTTTAACTAAAAATTATCGTCAGAAAACATCTATATAGATGTTGTTAGCATGTTTAATTAGTTAATTATGTTTAGTTAATTTATGTTTAATTATGTTTAGTTAATTATGTTTACTATATATAATTTAGGTTTTTTAAGTGACTGTAGGTATTTTGTTTTAACTTTAGTTTTTAGTTTTTATTTATCATTAATTTATTATATTTTATTAAATAAATATTTTATGATTTATAATTAAAATATTTTATTAGATCAATATAAAATTATATATTTTTTGGGGTGATTATGTAAAAATGATAAAGTAATTAAAGTAGTATATTAGACTTTTATTGAAATTGAAAAAAACTTGTTTAACTTGTAATAGTAAGTAGTTTTTAGTTCACCATGATAGATCAATAAATTTGATTCACCATGTTAACCTTCACCCTTTTCTTAATACTACCTATGAATTTCTATTCAGAACCCCCTAAATATAAGATCCTTCTCGCTTTCTCTCAAACACTCTAGCAAGTATTTGGACAATTACAATATAGTATGAATTATGAAACCAATTACAACTCAAAACAAACTCTATTCCTCTATATATATATATATAGGAATGACGCTCACGAATACACTTTCAAATACACTTTCAGAACACAAACTAACAATGAAAACAAAAGGCTCAGTAAACTAAACATGTCTTGATTGTTGTCTCAAGGTCCGAGTCTTTTACATGTATAACTCATCCTTAAATTGAATAGAATCCAGTTGCACGGCCCATTTGAATTTTGGAACATTTTGTGCTACTAAGTAAATCCAAAAACACCCTCATATTTTTTAATCCAATTTTATCCTTGTTGAAAAATGTTGAGATACAAAAAAAATTTGGAAGAATTTTTCAGGATGCACTGTCAAATTTCCAGTACAACATACCAGAAATTTCAGTTATAAGGAAATTTCTGATACATCATACCGAAAATTTTAGTTAATTTGAAATTTCCGGTATACCGAAAATTTCAAACTTATAGTATCACAGTTTTTTGTTTTTTCTTGCAAAAAATACCGAAAATTTCAGTTATAAGGAAATTTCTGATACATCATACCAGAAATTTTAATTAATTTGAAATTTCCGATATACCGGAAATTTCAAATTTATGGCATCACAGTTTTTTTTTTTTGCAAAAAAAATCGAAAAATCCGGTAATTTTTTCAAAATTTCCAGTACACCCCCCCCCCCCCCCCCCCCCCCCCCCCCCCCCCCCCCCCCAAATTTCCGGTAGAAACGCATATTTTTGAAAATTAGTGACTTTAGGCAAGGGTATAATGGTAAAAGCATATCTTGGGGGGGTGGTATGGTTAATTTTAGGGGTGATATGTAGATTCATCCAAAAAGTGAAAAACATTAATCTCCATTAATATGATTTACAATATTTGATATGGTAAATCTCCATCAATCTAATTTGTTCTTTTTAGCTCTTGAAAATTGTTCTTTTGAGAAAACTTTCATTATTCTAAATAGAGCATAAAACAAGCAAAAAAAAAAATAAAGGAAACAAATCTTCATCAGACGCGAGATTTACTTAAGAAATGATATTTACACATATTACAAACAACAAACTTCACACAAAAATATTAGATACCTTAATGTACTACTAGTCTTCCTCAATATTCAATCTTTAGAGATGAAGATCCACAACAATGGAGAATGACTAATGATGTAGATGATAAACAATGTCAAAATATCTCACAAACAATCTAAACACGCAAGGTGTTAGTAAAGGGATTAGATGAATGTGAATGAAGAACACACACACATACACAAGGTTCTCTTAAATTTCAGGGTAAATGGGTATTGGTTCTTGATTGTTATCATTATCTTGATTAATCATGAACAACATAACCAGATTAATTAAATCACTCTCTAATCCACTTAACACAACAACCAATTGCATAAGAACAAGATGCAACAAAAAAAAATTAATCTGACATGAATTCACATTCAAGAAGTTGCTCTAGAGAAGAAGAGAAAGATTTAGGATGCTAAGAGTATAAACACTAAAATAAGAGAATACAAATTGTATTTTTGTCTCAAAAATGGGTTTCACCATTTTGAGGTTTTCACACACGTTTTGCTTTCACCAAAGACACAACTATTTTAAATCTCAGATAAAAAAAACTGGATTTTTTGAAGCCATGATATGAGTCAAGAGAAAATCATGATTCAAATCACAAGATAGAATGATTCAAATCAAGTTAAGTTCCTGATTCGAATCAATAAGATCAGAGCCCAAATATAATTTCATTATGACACATTATTCGACTCATATTTAACACTTGATTCAAGTCAAAAGAGTCTATGATTTGAATCAGGTTTACTTTATGATTCGAATCAAGCATTTCAGTAACAAATCACAAATTTTCACAAATTTATGATTCAACTCACATTTAGTACCTAATTCAAATCAAACAGTCAACATTTTGATTTTAAGAGTTCCATGTTATTCAAACCACGTTTGATGAAACAACAAAAAGACAAGTTGCTAGGCTAAAAAAGAAACATTATTAATGAACAAACATTCTTATCTTGTTGAGTAATGATAGGTTTTAATGGCTGAAGCGATTACAATACAACTCAAATGCGAATAAAGTACAAGCACTCGAATATAAATTGATAAGCGAATTTCAAATACACAAACAAATTATATATCATACAAGCAAATTAGGAAAAACATTAAAACAAAGTAAGAGATAACATACGACAACGTGACTGCACTTTCAATTTGGCCCAAAAAATATTCATTTTTTGTACCAATATCTAGCCTATAAAAAGAGGTCATTCCCTTCATATTTCTACATCCAGAAACGTGAATCTTATATCTCACACTCTCTATAAAATATTTTTAAGTTTAGCCGTAGCGCTTCGAGAAAGTCTGTGTTTAGTGAGGTATCTTTGTATTCAGGAAGGGCATTGTTTTAAACTCACCTAAAAGTATTTTGGGTTAAATATGTTTTTGGTCCTTATAAATATCTCAATTTTTTTTTATTCCCTATTAAAAAAATGATATATTTTAGTCATTAAAAAAATTTATGCATGCAGTTTTAGTCCGTGATATTTTCTAAAATTTTGAAAATTGTTTAATTATCCTTTAATTTTTAAAATTTTGAATAATTTTTTTCATACATGTTTAGAATACTATAAAATATTTATTTTCCAAATTTTAATTTTTTTGAATTGAGAAAAATTAAATATAAATTTTTTAAATTTCAAAAAATAATGATAAAAGTAATGAAAATCTCAATTTAGAAATCAAATTTTGAGTTCCTTATTTTTCAAGGAACTTTTTATATCGTTTTAAACATGTCTGTAAATAATCATTCAAAAATACACATTGGTTTATTAACAGGGACTAAAACTACGTGCATAATAATTTTGTATGGACAAAAAATTATTTTTTTATAGGGACCAAAAACAAAATTTAATAAGGACCAAAAGCATATTTAACGCAAATATTTATTTACCTTAGTTAAATAATTTATCCATAACAGAGTGTTTGTTTGGGTTGAAAGCTAAACCCGTTAAAAGCTTTGATTTTAGAATTTATGTTTTAAGTCACAATTTCGGTTCATAAACTCATCCTCTTTAAAAGACTACATATGTTTGAGATCAGCCCGACTCAAAATCTCTAGTAGGTTCATGAGCTATGTCTAGATTAAAAGTTCTATTTGGTTCAAGATTAGCCCAATTCAAAATCTTTTATTGGTTCATTGTTAGCCTGGTCAAAACCTCTGTTTGATTTGTGAGTTCAGTCTGGTTCAAAAGCTCACCCTTGGTTCGAGATTAACTTGTGAAAAATTTCGGTTTGACCTGAGGACTAACCACTTCAAGTTGTTGTTTGGGAAGTAGACTAACAGTTTCAATCCCCTGTTTAGAAGGAAGACTAATTGCTTCTCTCTATTGTTCGCTGTTTTGTTGAAAGTTAGTCTAAAACTTTATTTTTTCTTGTATAAGAGGGTTCGAGAGTTTAACCTACTAAATGTTCTTAAATATTATTAGATACTCTCAATATCAAATCTTAGGAACATGATTAAGTCTTCTTGACTGAACCTGTAAAAATTTTCGGTGTCCTTTCTCTATCTCTTAACTCTTTATTTTCAACAATTTAATTTCCGCTGCTAATTTATGAAAACCTTTTAAAATGTTTTTAAACTCTGCAAATAATCTTATATGTTTTTCAAACCATACTTTTTTGAAACCCACAATTCACCCACCCTCTTGTGTGTAGAGTCACATGTCCATAAAAAGTATCTAGATATAGCGAGATTAATCCTCCAATATAACAAGGGCATAATAATTACTACCAAAACTCGATGTTTTGGATGAGTCAAGAAGATCTGTATGCAAGAATTATAAAGACCTATTTGTAGAAATGACATTTTTCAATTTAAATGAGGTTCTTACTTGTTTACCCTTTTAACACACCATATTATCAATTCTTATCAAAATTCAAGTTTGACCGACCAATTATTAATTTCTTGCAGACCAACTTTTTAAAATAGTCCATGTGAATATGGGTTACTCTCCTATATCATAGCCACGATCCGTCTTATTTACAAAACAAACAAACTTCATTTGGAGGCAATTTATTAAAATTAATAATATAAGTGTTTCCACTTCTTAAATTAGTAAAGAAGTTTAATTGTTTTTCAGTTTTTACCACCCTGCATACAGATGAATCAAAAGTTACTTTGTTACCTCTACCACATAATGAGTGAATACTAAGTTATGTTTCAAACCTTCAACTAATAAAATATCTTCGATTATTGGAATGAGATGCTTACCAACTGTGTCAAAACCTTGATCATTCCTCTTTTTTTATCACCGAAACATGATATCTTAAAATTTTGAATAGAGATGTAATGTTTCCTCTCTTTTAGTTCTGAAACATTGATCTTGTTGTTACTCTTATCTCTCTCATACTCTTAAACAAAACGGTGAGAGTAAAAATGTTTATGATGAATATTTAAGCAATTATATTTGTGCTTCAAAGCTCAAAATCTTTTGAATTGTTCTAAATACGTCAATTACACTGTAAAGAATCTATACATAAGTAGTTTAGAATCTAATTTCTATTTTGAGCTGGCTAACAGACTTTGCCACATCAACCATTACTCCAAATGAGTTTGCAACATCAGCAATTATAACAAAATGACTTTACCAATTTAACATTGTTCTAAAATACAAGATAACTTAAGTGCTAGTTTAGTTAGAGTAACCGAGGTATTTGCTTCAAATACTCTAATAAGATCATCTACATTAAATTAAGGGAGACCATTCAGATAGGGTACACATAATTGCATTATCTAAGTAGAGGGTACACATTATAGTCGTGGGGTATACATGCATTTTTAAGTGTACACATTCAAATGGTCTCAAGTCTTTCATCTATCAAACCAGTTGCCCATGTTGAAGGCAACTAAACCAACAAGGACCCGACGATGGACTTTATGACATTAGGATTCCCTTCTGCAAAGGGCAAACATGCACATCATCTTCAACTTTGACTGGACTTTCAATGCACCTTACATGACTGAAAATTCAAAGTCACATTCTAGAACTTTTTGAATAATAATCCAGAAATATAATTGATTTTCATATATAGATTTGTTATTGAATTAGTTGAGTAAATTAAAATTTTACTTTGTATAGATTATTAGTGTAAAACTCGTTTACACATGCTTTACATTTTACAATTTAAATATTTAAAAAGATAGTTTAAAAATAGAAAAAAAAATATGTAGATGAATCATGTCCCTAGTTGTCAACGGGCTTATTTGAGGTAAAAAAAAATATCAAATTAAATATTAAATATTTCTTTTTTTTAAGTGGAACCGAATTCAATTCGTTTAATTGGTTCAAAACTTTTTTTTCTTCAAATCATCCATTCATTTTGTAGGAAGAGAAGAAAATAAATTAAAAACAACAAAAAAATACATATTTAATCAAGGAAATATAAAAAACGGGCTTATTTGAGCAACGACCTTATTTTCAACACCCTTTTCATTCATAACATCATCATAAACTTATTTCATATATAATTTTATTTTTATCGCACATTTTCTTCTCTAATCTCTCATCTATTATGCTCTTTATTTTTTATCTTCTCAAACTTCAATCTCCTATATTTGTCTGTTTTCTTTTAATGATTTTTGATATTGCTTTATAATATTGTTTTATGTTTTTTATTCCACTTTTATTTAATATTATTATTTTTTTATATTAAATGAAAAGTTATTGTCTAAATATATGATTGGTTTTATCATTATATAGTTATGTATGAGTGATTAAACACAAAGTTATATTATTCTTTATATATGCATGTATGACTCAATAAATATTGTAAAAAACTGAATCAATCCAAACCAATTTTTAAAAGTCAACCAAAATAAACCGATTCACACGTTTTTCTCTTATGATTCAGATGATTTTTAATATCGAAATTGCACAAATTGCGTCGTAAATACCCGATGGTAGAATTTTAAATTCACACTTTTATTTATTAAATTATTTATTTTAATTATTATTATTTATTCCACTTTACTTCATTTACTCAACAAAATAATTTATTTTGAATGTAATGCCCCGTGTGCTATGGTAACCGTGTAGAGTGGTGGCTTATGGGAAAAATGTACTAGGTTCAAAGATTGACGAAAATGAGAAAATTGTAGATGGAATATAACCTAATGGTTGGAACAATTAATGTTAGATGTATAATGTAGTTTTCACGTCAAGACTATACTCCCTCTTATATTTCATATCTATAAACAAAGTCTATACGTTCAATAATTAATATATTTGATTTATATGAATCAAATACATTAATATTTCAAATATTTAAAAAAACACTTAACTTAATTTATTGTTGTTTTAAAAATTTGACCGAACCGGTCGGTTCAATCGTTTGGACCGTATATCATAAATAAATTCGATTTTGATTAACCTTTCAAAACTGTTAATATGTCAAAATTGAAGTAGAACCGACCAAATTGAACCATCTAAAATTATTCGAACTATAGATTCAGAGCCGGTTTTATAAAAATGTCAGGTTCAAAAAATTATCAAATTGGTCATTTTTTATTTTTTATTTTTTTTAATATGTAAATATCAAATTATTCTTAAATGAATGTTGAAATGAAGTGTACAACTATGTTGTGTTATTATATAGTGTTAAGTTTGTAAATGATTTTTGAAATATTTACTTTATTGAATTATGAATGTATGATTATGTGTGACATATCTATTAAAAATTAGTTTCATATTAATAGTTTATTTAATTAATGGTTCGACCATAAATTTAATCAGTTAAACCAATTAAATTTTAAATTAAAAATTTTACAAATTCAATTCGATTTTTAAAACATTGAGACTAGAGGGAGAATTCAATAACAATTGTAGGTATTGATTTTTTTTTTAATTTTCTTAAACTATATACTTTTTGTTCCTTCAATGTAGATGGTTAATTAGTTGGGCTTGAGGTTCTAATGAAACGACCAACATGGGCTTTATGAGTTCAGAGTCACACTTGAGTCCAAAGAGTAATGTTTCTTTGACTAAGAACCAAAGAATTTAATTTCTTCAGATTATTTTTATTGGAGTCTTATTAATTAATTAATTGACTAATATCTATTCTCCATGTTGAATTGCGCTATTAGCGGCTTATTTTTCATTTTCTATCAATCCTTTTAATTCCGACCAAACTACACAGTTCACAACTACATGCTCCATTCTTAAAAAGCTCTAAAAATAATTAATATTTTTTAATCTATTTTTGAAAAATATTTGAATTTTTGTTTTTTAAGAAATTCATAATACAATATAATTAGAATTTTAAAAATGCAGAATGACTATAACACTAGGAGTGTTCGCGGTGCGGTTTGGACGGTTTTGACGAAAAAAATCATCTGAACCACGAGAAAAAAATCGTACGGTTTGATTTGGTTCGGTTGGCTTTTAGAAAAAAACCGAACCAAACCAAACCAATGTGGTTTGGTTCGGTTCGGTTGGTTCGGTTTTTTACAAATATTTTTATGGAGCCATACATACACATATAAATGACAAATAAATTTGTATTTAGATATTCATCCACTATCAAATAATAACAAAACTCGTCATATTTTGACAACAACTTTTCATCTAATATGTAAAAATAAAATTAAACAAAAATGGAATAATAAACATAAAATAATAGCATAAAAAATATAAAAAGATATTATAATGGGAAAAAATAGAAGATACGAGAGATTATTGAAGATGAAAAAGAAAAAACAGAAGAGGTGAGAGATTAGAGAAGTAGATGTGCGATAAAAACGAAACTGAAATAGGGAACATTTGCATATAAATGAGAAGGTGAAAAAGAAAGAACACAAGAGAGCAGAGATTAGAGAAGAATAGGGAAGATGTATGTGGCAAAGAAGGCGCGATAATGCTATTAGAGATTTGAGAAGATCGGGACTGAAATCATATGTGTAAGAATGGGAAAATTGTTCGTAATCGTAAGGCTAAGGTATAATAAATTTAAGTTTGGGTTGGATGTGAGTTAAGTAAAAGTTAGGTTATAACATAATGCGGTTTGATTCGGTTTACAAAATACAAACCGCAAACCAAACCGAACCGTGCGATTTTGTTAAAAGATGACCCAAACAAATCCGAAGCAAATACAGTTTTTTGCGGTTTCGGTTCTGTTTGGTTTGGTTTGCGGTTTTCTATTGGGTTGTTTTGGTTTTGAACACACCCTAACTATACCATTTTTTTAAAATTTACATTTTTTCATGTTTTTTTTATAAAAATATACCTTGTATATTAAAAAGAAAACATTACAAAAAAGAGTGAGATAGTTAAAACCCATCAAGAGAAGAACCTAAAATTAGGCATACCTAGCCTATTACAAACAAATTCATTCCTCATGCCCAAAGGAATGAAATTAAAAAATGTGAGGGAACTATAATTGAGGCCTAAATTTGTTAAAAAATCAGTACAAAAGTTACCCTCTCTATAGATGTGAGAAATAAAAATCTGCCTAGAAACGAAAAAAAAATTTATACAAAAAAACCAATCGATTTTCACTTGTCAAGGGACCAAACCGGATTAGAGAAGGCCTGAACAACTAAGGCTAAATTTGTTTCTATCTAAAGGCTATTCCAACCTCTCTCCATCGATGTTTCCATAGCCCGGACCACAACAATAAATTCAGCTAAAAAGGAGGACCTTCAAGGAACCGTATCCGCAAAAGCTAGAAAGAAATTGCCCTTATGGTCTCTAAACAGACTCCCACATGCTGTTGGAAGGCCATTACGATTATAAGCACCATCACAATTACACTTAACCCAACCAAGATACGGCTGGTGCCAAAAGACTTCAACAATGTTGGGAGCTCTAGGAGGACGAATAGTAATGTTGAAAGCTTTCAGGAGATTGAAATGACAGATGGAAAGATAAAAGTTTGCCTTGGAGATATGATCGGTTGTGAGCAGTTGTAAACAAACTCTTCTAATGATATGATTGACTTACAGTTTCGTGTTGTTGAATCTCTCGTTGTTTCGAGCTTCCCATAAGCTATACAAAATAAATATTGAGGTTGTAATAAGGAGCATAAAACATTGTTTCGATCTCCCTGTGGAACAGAAATTCCACCAAGCTTCAAAATTCTTCGGAGCGAAACGCATCTGCGCAGTCTTAGAAAACCAGAGCCAAATTCTCTTGGAGAAGTTATAGTTAAAGAGCAAATGTTGGGTTGTTTCAATTGATTTTCTGCAGAAACTGCACATAGACACCACATGGCATCCCCTTAATCTCATATTGTCATCAGTAGTCAATTTGTTTTGCATGAGTTTCCAAATAAAAAGAGATTTAGATGGAGAAATGTCATGCCTCAAAATATTTTGGCACAGCTCAGAGGAGAAGAAGGATTCTTGAATTTAAAGGCATCTTGAAAATACAAAGGACCAGAGGTACCGTGAGGCCAAATCATTTCATCTTCACTATCCAGATTTCTAAGCAGTTAAGGGTTAAGCATAACCTCCAAAAAAGGAAAAAGATCTGACCAAATTGTGGGAATTTGCCAAGATCCATTGCAGATGAAATCAGAGACCACCGAGGTAGTAGTAATACCTTACTGCTGTAGAAAATCAATAGAAGTGTTGCTGACAAGAGGAGAGCCACACCAATTGTCTAACCAAAAATTGATGTTGGACCCCTTGCCTAAAACCCAAGCAGAGTGATGATTAATGTTGTTCCATTCAGATTTAACAGTAGACCAAATTGAAGAGAAAATGTGATAATTTATAGTGGACCTATTCTTCATGATCCTATCTCTGAGAAGAGTTGCCCAATGATCAGAACTGGACCTTAGATCCCAAGTCAGTTTTAGTTAGCAGCCTCATTGAGCTTTAGAAGACACCTAAGGCCCAAACCTCCATGAGACTTAGGTTTGCACATTTTGTTCCGAGCTGCAAGACAAAGCATCTTCTTGACAATATAAATGTAGGTGGTAAAAATAAAGACCTAGAATACATCAATGAAGGATCAAAAATTTGGGTGTAATTGGGACGGGGCCACCGAAGATGACAATAGATTGACCTGTCTAACAATTCAAAAGGCATATGTATCCTTATCTCCGTGAAAACCACATCATACATGAGAAGAGAGAATATAAGGCAATGGCTAAAAAATCATTCCTAGTTAGAAGGGATATTTTACATATTATGTCTAGAACACCCCATAACCATGAAAAAATGATAAGAATACATGTAGTTTAACTCCGAATAAATGGAAGATCTCGCAAAATATCTCGTATTCACATAAATATGGTTAATGTTCGTCTCTTATCCTATAATTAGTCTATCATGAAGGCATCTTATCATATTAACCATTTTCTATTTGGACATGCAATGAGAATTAGTGAGTTTGAAGAAGAGCCCCATCTACCCACCCCTCTAACTTAACATGAAAGAATTGAAGAGAACAATCCCCCTTAAGATATATTTGAATGAGATAATATCCCTAATGGTATCTTAATATCTTCTTTTTTTTCATTTCTCATCTCTCAATTGAGAGGAGGTGGCATCACCTAGGGTAGAATCTCCTTTTATGAAGAAGATACCACCACCAATAGAGGTGAGAAATTCCAGCAAAATGAAATAAAATAATTAACACAAGAATTGTATAAGGCACGACGATAAAGGAAACGTTAACTTGAAAAAGTAAAAAATACATAGAGAATTAGACTTACCAAATAAATGAAGAGAATAAGAAAGAAATCGCTTAGTTGGGGAGCTATGAAAATTATATTTATTTAAAATTTTTAATAATTTTTTTTGAATCAAGAATATATATTAATTCAAATATTTAAATATAAAAATTATTCAACTATTTTTTGTTACTTAATATTTTAAATTTAAAAGTAAATATTTAAAAATGAAATGGAAATTTAATATTTATATAAATTAACAACGTTAATATTACATTATTCAAAATACTGAATATTAATGGAAACATGAAGTTACTGATCAAAATATTTTGAAATTAACAGGAACTTGAAGTTACTGATTAAAATATTGAATATTAACGTGAACTTAAAATTACTGATCAAAATATTGAATATTAAGGGAAACATGAGATTACTGATCACAATATTGAATATTAACGAGAACATGAAGTTACTGATTAAAATATTGAATATTAACGGGAACATGAAGTTACTGATCACAATATTGAATATTAACGGGAACCTGAAGTTATTGATTAAAATATTGAATATTAACAACGGGAACATGAAGTTATTGATCATAATAGTGAATATTAACGGGAACATGAAGTTACTGATCACAATATTGAATATTAACGGAAACCTGAAGTTACTGATCACAATATTGAGTATTAACGGAAATCTGAAGTTACTAATTAAAATATTGAATATTGACGGGAACATGAAGTTACTGATCACAATATTGAATATTAACGGGAACATGAAGTTACTGATCAAAATAGTTTGAAATTAATGAGAACGAAGTTACTGAGAAAAATATTAAATATTAACGGGAACATGAAGTTAGTGGTCAACATCTTGATTATTGACGGGAACTTCATGTTACGAAAGACTGTTTAGATACAATTTAATTGTGGTGCTTTCAATTTTGTTCCTGGTTTTTTTAGATACAATTTAATGTTAATTATTCTTATTTTTTCATAAAATGTTAATTACTTTTAATATGCATTTTTTTCTATTAAAAAATATACATCTGATAAGAATACATATATAGTTCAACTCCGAATAAATGGAAGATCCCGCCAAATATCTCGTATTCACATAAATATGGTTAATGTTTTCGTCTCTTATTCTATAATTAGTCTATCATGAAGGCATCTTATCATATTAACCATACTAACCATCTATCATGAAGGCGACTTATCATATTAATATCTCTAATGGTATCTTAATATCTCTAATATGGTATTAGAGCCTATCGATCGGACCATGGGCGCCCACCGTTAATATCCATGCACCAAGCCTAAAAAGAAAGCTGGGTGTAAGGGGGTGTATTAGGAAGATCCTAAAGTCCCACATTGATTGGAGATAGAGCATTAAAAGAGTTTATATAGAGTGAACTTCCCACCTTACCAACCGGTTTTGTAAGGATGAGATAAGTTAAACTCTGATAGGGAGTTATGAAGAAGCATCAATTAGATCAAACCCACAACAAACAATTTAGGAACCATAAATATAAGGAATGGAGAAGAATGGAAAGGATTTCTCCTTTCTTACAAACAATTTCAATCGGTCAAAGAAATTGAAACAACTAGGAATCCAACTGTTATGAGCCAGGGATTTAAGAGATCATGAACGGATCAATGTGTAATCACCACGTCATTTAGGAGAATCATATTTCCCCCATTAAAATCATCATTACATTTATGTTCCCGTAAATGGTAGAAAAATAGAGAAAGTAGATGTCAGGACGATTACCTATCACCATTGACTATGGTCATGGGTAAGGGTGACAGCAACCTCTGACCAAACGTTTGGACTTTCTAATAAAGTTAGGATAAAACGTGTGTAATCCATATCGCGTACTCCATAATTCCTCATAAGAACCCCTTCATCAAATCCTACAGAGAATAAAGATTTCTAATGTCGTCCAACAAAGGTGACTAGAATAACCTTTAAAATAAAGCCATAGGGGTTGATATCCCAAATTGAGTCGAGGCCCAACCCTTCAAATTTCAAAACATCCGAGTCTTAGAGAACAAAGAGGGTCAGTGGATAGACATACCCTATGGACACAGAGGATCCTAGCTGAGCGGCATCCCACTATCTGTTGGATGGGGAAGATCACGTTATCTTAAGACACTTATCTTACAAAACAACTATCTAAAAAAAAAGGTTCTAGGTTCTCTCTAGACCATAAATTTTTATCATAAAGTTTAATGACTGAATCAATCTCAAATACACATTATTCTGCACCTTAGACATTACATTTACAGTCACTACTAACTTGTTTATCAGATTGTTTGTAAGTATAATATCTCATTGCCAAATACAATATACAACTGATTGTCGTATCAAAACTTAAAGATAAAAATTATTTTAAGTCAGGTTTATTTTTACAAATTTAAATATTTGTTCGAGAAATCCACATGGGGAGATAACTAAAACATTTTAGTGCATGTTTGGATTAACTTTTGGAATGGTCAAAAGCAATTCTAGAGGTGTAGAATTGATTTTGGGTGATTTTGATATGTTTGGTTAGACAAAAGTAGAATTGATTCTCCCTCAAGAATTAATTCTACTTGAAGCTACAATATGTAGCTTCTGCCTCCAGAATTGATTCTATGTGATTTTTACACTGAAATTTATTGTTCATCTCACTTTTACATAAATGTATCCAAAAATAAATCAATTCTGCTAAACTCAATTCTGCTAGAATCAATTCTATCAAACTCAATTCTGTTATAATCAATTCTCTCCACCGCAAATCCAAACACACCCTTAATTGTTTAAAAGATTTAATACACGTTTTTTCAATTATTTTCTGGACCACCTGCAAAACCTAGATAAAGTTAATATGAATACGAGGTAACGTTTAAAAGGGGAAAAAAAAATCTGTTAGACATTATTCATGCCTTATATTCTTGTAACATCTAACTGTCTCCTATGGAAATGACTATCCATGTGATTTTCCTGCCCTTGACCCTATTGCTATGAGATCTTTATTAATTTTGCTTGTAACATTATTGTAAACTTTTTTATCCTTGAATAGGATAATCCAAGGCACCAAATTAGGACTTAAAATGGTAAAAACTCTTTGGTAAAAAAGTCATAGACAAGGCACTTACTTTAATAATATGAAACATTCTTTATACAATATTAATATAACTAACCTCTTTTTTCGCATAGTATAATATATTAATCAATTTGACAACTTTTTAATCATAATGTAACATGTTTCATTTGTCTCCGGAATCCTGTTTATTTTTAATCCTTTTCCTATTGCCATGCTTTTATTGAACATGATTTTGTCAACATTATCCACTCTTCTACTTCAAGAAATGAGCTTATGCAAGGTTTAAAAATAGTTCAATTACACAAAAAAAAAAAAAAAAAGTCGCGCCAAAACGATATCAAAAAATATCAATATCGACAATATTATTCAAAATTTTACGATGAAAAATAAATTATGATTAATTTTTACTGTGACGATTGAAATAAATATAACAATATTTATATCAATTGAAATCGCGAAAATCTTTAGATCATCGTAATCGTAACTTTTTTTTAAAATTTTGTAAGTTACATAATAAGTTAATACAAAACATAATATAGAGATTAATATTTGTGTTGATGCAAAAAAGAAAAGTTAAGATCTGAATAATCATAACTTATCTAACAAAAGCATAACATAATCATACATGACAACACCAGTAATAGATACTGATTCTAACTTTTGGGTCCACCCCAAACCAACAAACAAACCTCAAAGACCTTAGCTTTTTGGTTGTTGTTGGTCACACTCACCTCCCAAACCAACCACTCCACACCCAATTTTTCTCTTAATTCTTCATCATCTCTTCCTATACATCAATCTCACTCACAAACACAACACACAACATTTCAATGTTACACAATAATAATTTAGACAAAAAATCAAATCCTCTTTTGCATCAAAAAGCAAAAGTAAGATTGTGAAGATTGCACAAACTCTTCACCCCAAATATTTCCTCCTAAAAAAAAAAAAGCCTAAATCAAACCAAATTTGTTTCCTCTTCTTCATCTCCGGTCTTCAGAGTACCGAGTTCGATTCCTACTCATTAAAAAAAAAAACACACTATACATATATTAGATTAGTCCTCTAACCTTAAAAATCCTATGATTCTGCCATGTTTGGAATCACAGTGAATTTGATTTGACAGTATCACAGTGATACCAGATACCGTAATTTTGTTGAAACTCGGGTAATTTTTGTTACCTAACTCAATTAAACTTGCACTATAAAACTAAATTAAAAACTATATGGTAAAAATCTGACTCAGTAGAAATCAGTGAAGTAGAACCCTTTGGTACTTATTCTGATTAGGAGAATCAGAGTCATCAAAAAACACCCTTTTCCTATTTACTCTTCCACACTGAGAATTAGCATTAGTAGTATCAATATTGGAGCTAAAAATTGAATCTTGATGGAGGATCTGAGGTATGGCAACAGGTGGAATCTCAAAGGACTCAAGAGGTGGAGGAGGGTGTTTCCATTGAGGAAGTGGTCCAGCAAGGAGAAGGGTCTGCAGCAAAGGGCCAGCTTTCATCACTGCCTGCAAAAGTTTACCTTTTTCAGGCAATGGTTTGGTTGGTGTTAGGATATCGATCATGGATTGGTCGATGATAACGGGCGAAGAAACGATGCTTTCTTCGCAATCTGATGAAGACAAGGAGAGACAACCATTGTTGTTTGAGTCAATTGATCTTTTTGTTGGGATTGGAGTTGGTTCATCTTCAATGCTGGAAACTCCGGAAAGCGGAGCATTTTGTTGATGGAAGAGGAGATTCTCTAGGAGAAGTCTTTGGCATTTCTCTTGAGCTTCGTCTCTTTCTTGGATGATGTTGTTGATTAGGTCTTTGAGGTTGGTTAGTTGTTCATCTTTTTTTGTGAGTTCTTCTTGTGCTAGAGTTCTTGTTTGTTCAAGCTCTAAGGTTGTGTATAGAAGTGATTGTCTCAGTTCCTCCATTGACTGTAAAAAAGCAATTAAGTTAAGCAGAAGCAATCAAGAATTAAGCAAAGTTTATGAATTTGCTTAGAAAAATTGAAGTTAGCATTGTGAATTGAAATAGTTGTTAATTTTACCTTTCCTTGGCAGAAGTAAGCCCAATTTAGAAGAGGGTTAGGTTGATGGTCCATGATGTTATGAAGATGAGAGTTTGTGTAAATAAGTGCTTTTTTGAAAGGAAAGTATAGAGGAAGTGAAAATGGAGGGAAGGGGAGAAAAGAGATGTGGGAGAGAGGAAAAGGAAAATGAGTGAGGGTTTTGGGTGGAGGTACAACTATGAGCTCTCTTTATAAGAACTAGTCCAAGTCACTGTTGGCCACTTTAGTTTGCTTTCTCACTTGGACTTTGAGTACAAATACTCATAAAAGCAACAAAATAAAAAAAGCTTATTAGTCATCACAAACATCAGATACGATATTGACACTGATACGTTGACATCAAACATAATCACATGTGTCAGTATTGTGTCAGATGTTGATATGTGTTGAATATCAGACACAGACACATTTGTGTTATGTTTGATACTGATATGTGACGAACATCAGACACATATTTGTTGTATCGGACACTAATATGTGTCAGACACATCTGTATTGTGTCTGATACATATATGTGACGAACATAAACACATCTGTGTTGTTTTGGATACTGATATGTGTTGAATATCAGACATGTATTTTTTGACCGAGTTTAATAGGAATATATTATCCTAGGATACTGTGTTCTTTTATCTATTTTGAAACAGTGTTTGTAACTTTTTTTTGTTTGTTTGTTAGTTTGAAAACAGTTAATTTGGTTGTGGTACAATCTGAAACAGTAGCGCGGGGAAACAAGGATAAGCAGTAAAAGCGGGAACAAGAAAAGTAGTAGAAATCAAGTCTTGTTCACGTTTGTTGATTTGCTTTTTTAGCCACTTCACTCACTTGTTATTTATTGACCATAAAATATAAGAAAGTGACTGTGGAAATTAACAACATATACTCAAATGATCTATATTAATTTCACTTTCAAGCACAACTTTTTTTTGTAAATTATAAAAGTAGCTATAAAATTGAAGGGTTAGAATAGAATAGAAGGCTTATGAGATATTGAAGAGTTGTGATAAATCCAGAAGGAGTGTACTTGTAGGATCTTTTGATATCTTTTTGATAATTATATTTGTATTGGATTTAGTTTGTTTTAACCAGTAGTGGTTTAGAATGAAGCATCTCTTACCAAACATGATTGGTATTTAACAAATTATAAATGTCTTGATAAGTGAAATTGTTTTTAGCCCTTTAGTTTTTTAATAAATAATGTTTTATAATCTAACTAGACCGAGAAGGTTGGCTAGACTGGACTGGACTGGAGGGAAATATTTGTGATAAAATTGCGAAATAATTGAAATTGCTATGCTATTAAAAAGTTTTGTTGTTTATTTTATTGATTATCGTTTATTTTATCGTTTTAGTAATTGATTGTTTTATTCGTTAGTTCCATGCACATTTTTTAGAATTGAGTGTTTTTCATTAAAAACGTATTTTGTATGCATAAATTACAATTTTATCTAAAACTGATGCAAAGTGGTTTAAATCAATAAATGAAAAAAATTGAATCAAATAACTTATGAGTTCATAATTCTCAATTTAATTATGAATTTTTTTTATTTTTTTCAAAATTTAAATTCTAAAAATGTGATTTGAATCGGAATTAAGTGTAACTGGAATCATGACAATAATGTGTAAATCAAGATTTGCTTTTGAAAGTGTGATTTGAATCACAAGATCCTTTTATTCGAATCAGTTGATAGTTTGCTTTGAATCACATGAAAGGCTGGTTGGAATCATGGCTGGACTTAACATTTGAAGTTCCTCTTTGGTTTAGTGATTCGAATCAAGAACTTTTTTGACTCGAATGACATGACCCGAATCAAAGGTGCAAAATTTAGATATTATGTTCTTGATTCAAATAATTCTCTCATTTGACTCGAATCATAGTCTTTACTCTTGACATGAATCATAAGGGTCATTTTATTCATTTTTAATGCATACACTTCAACGTATATATAATAAAAAAGATTCTCTCTCTTGCATAAGAACAACAACACAATTTTCACAACTTTTGAAAGACCTTTTTTGAGTATTGTCAATCACACAAAATCTCTCTCAAATCAATCTTGAAGAACAAATTTTCTTTCCTTGATTTTGTGAGTTCTTGAGCATTGTTGTGTGAGATTGTATCTGAAATCATCATCTTAAACCTCTAACAAATCACCATTTTTGTGTTTGTGCTTCTCAGATCTCAGGAAGTGTGAGATATGGTGAGAGGAGGGTCATTAGGTGTTAATGCTTTGTGAAGTTTGAATTTCAGATCGAAGAATCAAGTTGTGATTGTGTAACTGTAATGACAATCCAACAAAGGAAGAAGATGGGTTTTCTTTTCTAAGGAAAACTTTAGTAAGACCCAGTGAAGTTTGTTACAGAAAAAGTTAGAGTTTCTGGTTCCTTCAATGAGATCAAAAACTCGAACAAGAGACTTCCATAAGGATTAAGTGAAGTATACTACGAACGAAGGCTTGGAACAAATCTTTGGATCTAGGAAGTTGAAACAATTCTAGGTTGAGTGAAGACCTTGTGGAATTCAATCCCGTGAGTTGTTTATGTCAGAAGAAGATTCACGATGAAGCTACTTAATGTATTAGCATTATATAGGATTATCTGATTGTATTGAAAGACACATTGTAAAATTGGAATATAGTAGGAGACTGATGAATTTTCAATGGTTCTCCATCGGAGAGTAGATTAGGTGCAAGCAAGGAAGAACGCGTTAAACCAGCATAAATACTTGGTTCACTTTTCTATATTTTTCTTTTTTATTTTAGGATTTATCTGCTTTCATAGATTGTATGATTTTAGAATTTATCTGCTTTGTAAAATCGCATGTGGCTAGGTTTATTGCTTATAGTGATTTTGTGTAATAAGCTTAGGTATGTGATGGATTAAGTTTGGCAAACGATCTTTCTGCATATTATAGTTGTAAAACTTGTAATATTATATTTCTATCTCAATTAATAATGTTCAATTTAAACATCTCGTGTAAATTGAATTCAGTTAATTGACGCATTCATTGTTTGGTATCTTCATCTTCTCATATTCATTGTATTTTCTGTATTTTGAATAAATCGTGAAATCAACCCAGAAAATTGGCCTCAGAGTTGGTCTTTTGATCAGGTTTTGTGATTTTAAAATATGAGAATATGGGTAAGGACAATATGAAGGGTGTGTATAATAGAGCTCATGTATTCAAGATTGAAAGCTATGCATATTGGAAAGATAACATGCATGTTCAGTTAATGTCAGTTGATAAAACGATTTGGGTTGTTATCGAAGACAATCATTTTTTCCCAAAAAGCATTGTCAATGGAATTGAAATTATAAAACCACCAAAGGATTAGAATGAAGAAGAAACTAAGAAAGCTTCTTATGATTTAAAAGCGAGAAATATACTAATTTCTGCCTTGATCCCTAATGTACATTACTCAATTTTGCATTGTAAGACAACTAAATCAATGTGGAACACACTTTAGATGCTCAATGAGGATATTGAAGATGTGAAACAATATAAGGTTAACACATTGATAGAAGAATGTGAGCTTTTACATATGGAACCTGGTGAAATCATGGAATCCATGTAGATGCGCTTTATTTATATAATTAATAAGTTAGAGAATTTAGGACAAACTTTATCTAATTAGGATTGTGCTAATAAAACGTTAAGGTCTATATGTACGAAATAACAACCATAAAAGAGTCACATGATTTGAAAACTTTGCAAGTATCTACACTATTTGGAAAACTTACCGAACATGAGCACGAGTTAAAGAGACTCGAAGCAAGCAATGGTAACACAAAAAGGAAAGATAAAGTTAGAGAAGACAACAGAAGCATCTCCTTGAATGCTTTCACTTCCAAGGCCAAAGTAGAGGAAAATGATGTTAGTATTAATGAGGAATTGTTCATGAAAATGCTAAGTTCACAAAGACAAACCGTCTCAATCATTCAGACGAAAAATTTAATAAAATTCAGAAAGTCTCTAACATGTGATCAACTATGAGTGTTGTAAATCCGGAAACTATATAACTAATTTTCCAATCCTAAATAAGCACAAGAATAAGCAAGGGTTCTACAAAACGAATGGAAAGATTGCCAAAAGGACTTAAAGACTACATAACCTGGGAGAAAGAAGAAGACGGAGACTCTTCCTCCTCTAGTTCAAGCTCAGATGATAAAGAAGTGGTTTGTATATACTAAATGGTACGTCACAAAGAAAAGGACTTGGAGATAGGTGATTCAGACTCATCTTTTAAACCTTCGTATAATTAACTATGTAAATCATTTCGAGACATGCGTGTTGAGGCTCTAAGTGCTTTCAAGAAAATCTCTCTTCAAAAGAAAATGATTTTAAAACCTGAGAGAGAAAATATTACATCTTAATAGTGCTTTAGAGTCATTGAAAGAGGAACATGCATGTCTAGTAAATGATAAATTATGTATTTATGGTACTTTAGACGAAAATGTTGATATAGTGGAATGTGATACTTGTCCAATTTTGAAACTTGAAATTAAAAACTTGAAAGGATAATTAACACAATTTATTAAATTACCCAGTGTTGTTTCTCTTAATTCAAGTATTGAAAGGAAAAAATTTAGCAAACATTTCAAGGAAAATGCCTATTTCACTAAAAGTAATAGAAATAGCAATTTTACTAAAGCAGTTAGTCACTATAATGGTGAGAAAGGCCATATTAGGCCTCTATGTCACTTTAGGAAAGTAAAAGTACACAATAATATCATGAAATGGGTTCATAAAGACCTTGTTGCTAACCCTCAATGACCGAACATAAGTTAGGGACCTAAATTACCTTGTTAGTGTTATTACAGGAATGTCATACCGTCACAAAAAGAATGTGGTTTCTAGACAGTGGTTGTTCAAAACATATGATGGGGAGCACGTTGATTTTTTTATCAATTTTGATCATAAAGAATGTGGTCACATTACATAAGAAAATAAAACCGAGGTAAGATATTAGGAGAAGTTATTGTCGAAAATCCATCCACAATCACCATAGATGGAGTTCTTTAAGTCAAATGGTATCCTCTTGAGCATTAGTTACTGATGTGACAAAGGGTATTCAATCACTTTTGATACCTTAAGATGCTTACTTGAGCTTAAAGTTGATAAAAAGTTAGTGTTTAAGGGTTCTATAGTTGATAACATATATATGCTTAGCTTAAATGATGCATCCACAGTGAAAACTCATGGCTGTGGTATAAGCGTTTGAAACATGTTCAATTTAATCTGATTAATAAAATTGTTTCCATAATATGATGCTTGCCAAATGGGAAAGCAAACACGAATGTCTTTTAAATAAAACACTTTGTTTCTACAAACAAATCTCTTGAGCTTCTCCATCTATATCTTTTTAGCCCTTCAAGGATTAAGAGTATATGAGAACATTATTACGGATTTGTGAATGTATACGAGTATAATAAATTCCTTTAGACCCTATTCTTAGCCCATAAGGAAGAAACTTTTACAACTTTTGTTAGATTTGCTAAGCTTGTTTAAAACCAAATTTATTTGAAAATAATTTCTTTAAGAAATGATCACGGTGAATAATTTGTTAACCTTAATTTTGAAATGTTTTAGAACAAAAACCGTATAACCTAAAACTTCTCATGTTTGTGCATTCCACAACAAAATGGTGCTATAGAGCGTAATAATTGATTTAGAAGCATTGACACAGACTATGATAAGTGAGATAGGTCAACTTAAGTACTTTTGGGCGGATGCAGTTAACATTGCATGCCACATATTAAATAGGGTAGTCATTAGAACTGTACTAGAGAAGACCCCATACAAGTTACTTAAAAGTAAAAAAACCAAATATTTCTTATTTTCGAGTTTTAGGCTACAAATGCTTTTGTTTAAACAATGGTAAAGACAAGCTAAACAAATTTGATGCTAAATCTAATAAAGAAATCTTTATATGGTGTTATTAATCTCATAAATCTTATAGGGTGTTCAACAATAGAACATATTTTGTTAAAGATCCTATTCATGTAGTTGTTGATGAAATCAGACCCCAAGAGACGGGGAAAAGTAGTTTTAGTTTTGACGTTTCAGGTGTGTTGACAGAAGATTTGGTAAATGATGACGATTCAGATATGGATCCTCCAAAAAGTGAGAATATTGAAGATGATATAGAGGAAAACAAATAAGAGGATGATAAAACAATGACCTCAACAAAGGTTCCTCAAGATAGGATTGTTGCGAAAGACCATTCGTTGGACACCATTACCGGATTACTAATTTTTGTAATGATTCCAAATTCATATATCAAATTGAACCAAAAAAGCATCATTGTTGCCTTGAATGATGAAAGTTAGCTCATTACTATGCAAGAAAAGCTCAATCAATTTAAAAGAAATAACATATGGGATCTTGTATCGCGTCTTTAACATAAAGTTGTCATAGGTACCAAATGTTTTTTGGAACAAGCTTGATGAAAATGGCATAATTAAAATAAATAAAGCAAGGCTGGTGGTAAAAGAATACAAATTAAACTGAAGGGACTGACTATGAGGATACATATGCTCCCGTATCTCATCTTGAAGCGACTCGAATCCTTTTGGCATTAATATGATGCTTATATTTTAATTTGTATCATATAGACGTTAAGTCTGCCTTTCATAACAGTTTAATAAACAAAGAAGTGTACGTCTCTCAACCACCCGCATTTTAGTACCATGAGAAATCTAACTATGTTTTTAAAGTGAAAGGAATTTACTCCTAGAGTTTGGTATGAGCACCTTAGTGGCTTCTTACTCAAGAAAGAATTTACTCGTGGTACTGTAGACACTACTCTGTTTGTAAAATGTAAGGGATCACATATCCTTATAGTTTAGCTGTATGTTGATGATATCATATTTGGTTCTACTAATGAAGATATGTCTAGAGAGTTTTCTATTGTCATGCAAGGCGAATTTAAGATGTTTCTTATGGGAGAGCTCAAGTACCTCTTGGGATAAAAAAAAAGTATAACATGAAGAATTTGAAAACCATATCAACACCAATTACTTCAAATGTGCTAATTGATAAAAATGAAAATGGACGGAAGATATAGATCACCAAGTATTGAGGTATAATATTATATATGACCTGTATGTTATGTAATAGTAAGTAGGCATGATATCATGTTTATTTTGTGCATGCATGTGCACTCGATTTCAAGCGTCATCAAGGGAATCTCATTTTAAGATCGTTAAAAGAATTTTTAAGGTATCTTAACGGACCTCCCATCACGGTCTTTGGTTTTCTAAAGGTAGAAAATGTAACTTAGTAGATTTGTGTTATTCTGATTTTGCATGGTGCATATTAGAAAGGAAAATTACTAATGATACTTATTACATATTTTGAAAATGTTTGGTTATTTGACACAATAAGAAACAACATAACGTTGCTCTTTCTACCGTAAAGGTCGAATATGTAGCCACTAGTAATTGTTGTGCACAAGTCCTTTGACTAAATCTACAGCTACTAAACTATGATTTAAAGCTTATCTATATTCCAATTAAGTGCAACAACATTAGAGTGATTAGTCTTACTAAGAATTCAGTTTTACATTCACACACTAAACATATTAAGATTAAGATTATGCACAATTTTCTTAGGATCATAATAAAAATATGATATATATTTTATGCACGACATTGTTACATTATATTTCACTATGAAGGATGTTTTTACATGTGCAAGAATGTAATATCATATAATGTAAATAAATGGACATTTGTATAAATTATATCTACATCATCAATGTAATTTTTTAAATTTTATTTACTGTAATTAACTAAAAACAAATATATTTAATTTGTCTTTTGCTTGACAATTTTGATACTTGAACGAGTAAATGCATGCTTGCCATCAATGTTGACAAATATAACCTAAGAGTGTACATGCAAACAATACTCACACCTGTACGAAAAGATGACTATAGTCACTTAGTTAAATTGAAGCTTCTCAGCACTTTCCTTCATTAAAAGCTTAATCATATTAAACTATTAGTAGTATTGAAATTAGGTAGAATTCTTCTAACTTATACTTAGAACTTCGAGAGAATTTTTGTTTGCTAGTTTAAAGTTATACGTTGAAAATATGCATTCTTTGTTGTCTTTATATTCCATCATATCTCCTTTGAGAATTACTTTGATTTTTCTATTACAAAAGTTTGCTCTCTAGAACTATAAATGAAAACCACTTAATCATTTTAAATTTATTTTTCATTTGAATTTCACTTAGTTTGTTAATACACCTACCCCCTCTATATTTGGAAAGACAAATTGTCATAGATAATTAATAGTAAGGAATAATATTAAAAAGGAAGTAGAAAATTGTCATAAAAGCAAAAAGATAAGAAGAAAAAATGAAATAAAATATGTAACTAATTAAGTAAGGATCTGTTTTCTCAGCATATCATTTTTGACAAATCAAATAAAACAACAAAATATGTAATTATCAAACAACTCATGGTTACATGTGGTCTTAGTAAGCACACTGCCTCAAAATAGAACCCTAAATAATTGATATTACTTTTTTTAAAACTATTTTGATTCACTTTGCATGGAAATATCATTTGAAGAGTCAATGGATATTAATTAGTCTCATTGGTCAGAAAAGGAGCTGGTTACCAAACTTTCCCACGAATTTTTTTCCTAATTAAGAAAGGTGATGGACCTTTAATAATAATAATTTGAATACAATAAATCCCACTACAAGAAAAGGAGGATTCTATTTGACTTACTCAAGACCCTAATGCTGAAGTTTGTAGGATCAATAATGATATTTAGATTATAGGTCCCTTTGCTTAGGTTAAAATAAAACTAATTGTCAAAAAAAAAGTTTTTTTTTTGTAAAAATTGTTTTATTTGAAATAAAAGCGTAGTTTTTTTTTTTCTTCAAAAATTGTTATTTGAAATAGAAGTGTAGTTTTTTCTTTTATGATGTTTGTGTTGTACTATAATTTATAGCGATTATAATTATCATTGGTGTGTTTTAAAATGATTAAAAAAATATGGAAGTAAAGAAATGAGCAATCAATGCATGAGAAACAGTCTCACATAGAAAGCATCACTAAACTTAAAAGCCTTTATAAAAAGTTACATTAATTAACTCAATAAAATAGCTAAAGTGGATAAATTCTCACATGGACAAGTATGGTGGTCTCAAATCTTATGTCATATGTCTCCTACATACTCCCACTTGTCGGTGTTGCCTCCGGTTCCATGATCTGGTCCGAGGGCGTGGGCGTAGACGCGTTAGTGGAGGCTTGTAGGCGGCACTTGAGCATGACACATCGGAGCAATCGATCTACTCAAAGCGTTATACGGCGGCACCAGTGAAGCACTGTTGGGCCGACCTTTGGTCGGCATGTAGTGACTAGTCGTTGCTTAAGTTTATTTTTTATATTCACAAATAGGCAATACTTCGTAAAGTGTTGCAGCATGCAATAATAGACAACACATTGATAAGTGCCAAATATGACTAAGATTCCGTATGAAAACTTGGCACTTTTAGACTTCATTTTTCGTTTTCATTCATCTAATTCCCCAAGTTTTGTTAGAATGCCACCTTTTGTGTATTTAGTTGTGGTATCGTTGATTTGTTTGATTTTGTGCGGAAATTATAGCAATGCATCAAAGAAGAAGGCACAAAGTAAAGAAGAGGAAATTGCAGGATGCTCTTTGGTCGCCAAGCGAGCAAGAAGCATACAAAATGCTTTGTGGTCGCCAGGCGAGCTACGAGAGAGCCTGAGTCAAGACAAATTAGTAGCTTCCTAATGGCAAATAGAGGCTTAGTCGCAGGGAGAGCTTGAAGCATGGAATTCGCCATACGATATTTTTGGTCGCTGGGAGAAATTAGATATTTTTCCCATGGCAGTTGATCATTTTGCGCTGGATGAGTGAGGCGAAAAAGACATTTCACCGGGCGAAACTTTTGGGCGTCGGACGAATTCGGCCCAACAGAAAATCTATAAATAGGGCATAAACATAATTTTTGGGGGTTCCATTATTATTTTAGGGTTGAGAACCATTTTTGGAGAGAGAAAGGCTAAGAAGACAACAATAGATGGTGCAACTTAAAGAATTGGAGTTGGGGTTTGCATCAATAGTTGGGAAATCGCGGTGGATGTTTCTTCTTCTTCATTCTTCTCTTTGTATTTAGTTATCATGGGTAACAAAATCCCTTCCTGTTGGGATTGGATGCAAATTTACTGTTTTATGTATTTTTATTTATCATGGCGTTGTATACAATCTATTTGTGAATTTATATCGATGTTATCTTTGTTTTACTATTTATCTTAATGGGTTTGGATTGTTATTGAGAAATACGGTTCAAAACTCAAAGTAAGATGAACATATGTTAGATTATAAACTTTAAACATAGATTTTGGCTAACATTCACAAAGAATATCAACTCTTAATGCTCCTTGTTGTTTAATAGGGTAAGAAATAGTCAATTAAACAACAAGGTAGGAACCACTTAATAGGTGGAGAGATCGTCGATTAAAAGGTTCAACTTTCATCAGATGTTTGGACATAAACGTTTTGAGCGATACATGATGGTATTGATAAATGTTCAAATTGTGCACAACTGATTGGTAAAATTGCATATTATATTCCTGACAAGCTCTCATCTCTCTTAGAGACTTTGTATATCATTCAACCGCTTTACTTTCCGTAATTTTAAATTTTCAAAACCCTAGCATACTTAAGCTTAAGAAAATATTAATTGTTGAACGACATTGATATCGCACCAATCCATGTGGAGATGATAAAATAAATACTTACTCTTTTTGACTGCTAAATACCGCAGTAACAAAAATGGCGCAGTTGTCAGGGATTGGTGTTTAGATATTAATTGCATTGCAATAGTTTCTATATTTTTAAGCTTTGTGCATTTGTCTATATTGGATGTATACTTGTTTTGCATAACGGTCGCTCAAGTGTTGGTTAGGAGAAACTTCAGGTGAAGGAGTAACTAGCCAAGCAAAAGGAAACACCAAGAAGGAGTGTATACTAAATAAAGGCGTCAAACTAACGACGTTAAGCAAGCATTTGTTAGGAGGAAACCCAACTTTATTGTTGTTTGTTTAAATTGTTGTAAAGTAGTAAATTGTAGTAGTAAATTCTAATATTGTTTTTTTGTTGTTTGTTTTCAAAAATTGGTCAAATGACTTGAGGAAGCATGGAGTGATTGTTTCAAGTTTGAATGTTTCAACATGTAAATGTGTGATAATGATAGTGTTTGAAGTTTACACATTGTCAAGGTACATTTTTATTTCTTTCTATATTATGAAACTTGTAACTTGTATAAATGTCATGTCACTCCTTCTCTTACAATACTTGTTCATAGTTGAATCACTTTAGATCAAAACCTAAAGGTGAGAAGCTTTCCATTGTGTACCATATGCATAGGAAACCAATAATCCTTGTTTTAAATCATTTTTATGATGTTTGAAAGCATGAAAAAGATCAAGGAAGTTTTTTAAATTGAGCATAACCACCTAACCAAAAGTAATTTACCTTGTGAGTGAGCGAGAATTTGTTCAACCCTTTGAGCCTTAGTGTTAGGATCCATCTTGGTGTTGAACTATGAACTTATGCATGAGTACGTAGTTCGTCATGGATTCTAAAGCACTTGAGCCATCAACCATATATTGTGGTTGGAATTTTTCCTTGCCTTATAAAGTTTGGGAACATTCGTGTCACGATGTTTGGTTGTATTCAAGTTAGGGAGAAAAATAATTGGTTGCTTAAAGTTTGGTTGCTAAGTTGATGGAAAAATAAAGTGTTTGAAAAATAAAGAAAAAATTTGTGAAAAAGAAAAGAAAAAAAGAATAAGATCAAGGTTGTAGCAAATGAGCAAAGAGAAAAATGGTGAGTACTATTTTTGATTGCTTGAAAATGTAGGAAGTGATTGCTCTCATAGGTTTAGACAATTTTGTTTCAAAGGCCTTTAGATATGACCCTTACTTGTTATGCATCATTACAACCCTTGAAAGTTGATCGCGACTTTACGTGTCTATTAGTCGAGATAACTGCAAGTGCACAGTCGTGTCGTGTAGTTTTAAAAGATATCGAATCCACAGGGACTATAAATCGATCTACCATTATCTAAAGTTACTATGTAAAGCTAAGGCTAATGATGGTTGGTTTTGTTTAAGGGGAAACTAAAATCCTAAATCTAAATAAAATATAACTGCGCGAATATCGGTATGTAGTTCGTCTAACTTAGGTGATCCGAAGTTCCATTGGCCAGATTATTATTAAATCAAAAACCTTTACTAACCATGTCATTTAAAAGTCCTCCTCTCAAACTCTCACTCTATTGATTAAGACTACGATCCTAACTCATAATGTACGCTCTCGCCATCCCACCAGATTTAGAAACGCTTTTTGAAAACAACATATTTAATAAAATGCTCGCTTCATGAAGACGTTACCTACTTAAATCTCCTAGTCTCAAACTCTCGCTCTGTTGACTCGGATCATGCTAGTATTCCCTAACGTACGCTCTCGCCATTCTGCGTTGGGTTTAAAAACACTTTTTGAAAGTAAATAAATTCTAATCAGTTTTAATACGCTTTCGCCATCCTTAAAACTAATGTCCTATGTCTACTATCCAGTTAAAGATCTCAAACTCTCGCTCTATTGATTTTAACCTTTATCAGTTCTAAAACCTCAAACTCTCACTCTGTTGGTTTTATAACTTTATCAAATTAAATTAGACACAAAACCAGAAACGAGTGATTTTTAATAAAACATATTTAAGCCAATTTATTTCGGATCCCTTCGGTTGATTACTTTACATACCGACATCTAAATAAATTAGCCAGACATATTAATTGGATTAAGCATGCAATAATAGATTTGGTTTATAAATTCAGGCATATTAATTTGAACACAATTTATAATCATACAAGAAATAAATGCGGTAAATAGAAAACCTGAATAATATAAATCTGGAATAAATCTTTAGATCTTCAAGTACTCGAACCTCCACCACAAATCGGTTGGATTGTTCTTCGATAAATTCTTCGATCAAATAATAATAAAAACAAGGAAATAAAATACTATGATCTAACGTAAGGTTAGATCCAGTAAAAATTACACAATAGTTTCCGGTGTAGAAACTATTGTGAGAAAATAAATATCTGCCTAAAACTATGAAAAGAGAAAAAGAATAATAAATAGAAATAAGCTTCAATGCAGGAAAAGTAATGCTGGAATTGAAAATAGGAAAACTTGAAAAAAGAAATTATGGTTGGGGCAAAGCATGGTCCAACCCTTTTTCACTTTGTAGAAGCCTCTTTTTATAATGACAAATATGGTAACTGCTTCTTCACGTGTTCCTCTTTCTTCCCCGAGAATTTAGGAACAGTTTGACTTGGAAAGTGTTGGAGACGTGCGCCTTGCGTGAGAAAGAAGTGGAGAAAATAGTGGAGAGATGGAGACGGAAGTCTCAAGTGCTTGACGTGGCTCTCTTTCACCCTTGGGTCTAGGAGACAGACGTCTCCTCCCTCTAGTGGGCCTAGAGACGGGCGTCTCCCACTTGGAGACGTGGCTTGGATGATGGGGACGTGCGTCCCTTGTTTTGTGGAGGGTGAGACGACCGTCTCCCACTTGGAGACGTGGGGGCTTCAACTTCACGTGGGCTGGGCCTCGCGTGTTCCACTTTGGATTCCTCTATTTGCACCTCACTTCACTACAGTACCTCCAACTTGATTCTTTTGCCCTTTTTAATATGATTTCTTCTCGATTTCTTCTTCTTTTGCCAAATGCTTCTTGCATAAACATAATACCTGAAACAAAGGAAAATACCAGCATAATACCGTGATAAAATATAATTATAATAAAATAACGAAACAATTTATGTTATAATCGAGCCTAATATACGATATAATTACATGTTATCAAAAGTCCTGGTGATTTGTGTTTTTATGCTTTCAACATGAGTTTTTTTGTGATGAATTCATAATTTAATTGGATGTTAGCACTATTGTTGGGTGAGAGTCAAGTCCCTCATATTTTTGTTCTTCATCCTTTGATGAAGTTGTGTGCTAGGTGTCATTCACGTTTGAACGTGTATTGTCTTAGTATTTCTAACATGTGTTTTGTGTTTAGAATGGGGTTTAGAATTTCTAACATGTGCTTGATGTGTGCGTTATGATTTTGTTATGTTTTATCAACCCCATGTAATATAATGTACCCCCTCTCATCATTGTGCTTTATTTCGCTTTTGATTCTCGTTTTAGCTTAGTTTAATCGAATAATGCAGTAACTAAAATCAATCATTTTTCCCAAAAAAAAAACATTTGATCAACATCAAACCATTTTCAAAAGCAAATGAACATAGAAAATTCTAGCGTAAAAACCTTGATCAACATCAAAGGCGTTTTCTAAAAAACAATAAATCAATCGCTTTCGCATCCACTCACTTCATGAATAGACCGCTTTCGCATCGCCATTCATTTGGGTAGAAAGCAATGTTTTTCGTTCGAATGCGATCAGCTGTGTCTCGTTAAAATCGACTAACCAATAGACATTTACTACCCGAACTACGAAACTCTGATTTTTCCATTGCACTTGGGAATACGTGGGCATAGGATTTTGAAATCTTGGCGAGCACAATAATAAAAAACTAAAAAAGATTTTCCCTTTCTTTCTCTTTGCATAAGTAGAAGATCGCAAGTAAACATCACGTTAATATTCGTTCACAAGACTAACTAAATGGGTCAGTACAACGGATGTGAGTGGTGCTAATACCTTCTCCTTACATAACCGACTCCTAAATCCGCTCTTGGTTGCGATGACCATATTGTCGTTCTTTGAAGATTTTATCGAAATATTTTTCCTTTTCTTTTAGAATAAATAAAATTCTGTGACGACTCTGTTGTATTTCGAACATACGATACGCTCGAGTATTTTTCGTATCGCGACAGGATAACAACATCCTAAACATTTGAAAAGTAAGAAATAATATATTATTCAATGATGCAAAATGTGTAGAAATTAAAAAATGAAGTTGTTTTCAATATTAAGCTTATGTCTTGGTTGTGGTTAGTAATTGATTCAAATGTCAGAAATAGATATTTTATGATTAGTGTAAATGTCATTTGAACTTCCCTAAGTAGGATCTTCTTGCATATGGGCAAGAGTACCCATGTAATCTATAGTAATTATATTTTCCTTGATGAGTTATATATATATATATATATATATAAAGCTTCCTATATTTTGAGACCTTATGTTAATGTCTTTGTTCTTAAATATCTACTTGCATATTTGAATAAAGAATATATGTTTGAATAACATTTATGTTTCACAAACCGTGTGTTGCAAACAGACTTTAAATTAGGAGGGTAACCGATTTTTAATGAGCATACTTATTTAATATATTGTTGAGCCCCACGTCTTATAAAAATGACCCTATATAATAGGACTAGGATATAAGACACGTGTATGGTATCAACCTTGAAGAGAAACATCAAGTTCAATGATTTAAAGTAACTGGTGGCTGTTAAACATATGATGAGAGGATGGATAAATTAGTTAATTCGTTGATTTTATCAATTTATATTATTATTTATCTAGGTTTCCTACATAAATAATAGTAAATATATAATGGTAATATGTTAGTATAATTGTTTTATACTAGTTTCAAGAAACAAAGGGTATAAATCCAAATCGATAATACAAATGGCAAACAAAAAGGAATAAAATGGTGCGGCGCTTTTTATTTTGTCTTGGTTTTGATTATTGTCTTAGAGCAATTTGGTTTTACCTTTCTCAAAATTACCTGCAGATTTATATGCTTAAGTGTGCCGATCAATGTCTAGGGAAGCTGTATATTGAAGCATCAGGAGTTAAAAAAAAAAAGATTTTATACCCCAAAATAAATCAGAAGGGCATTGTAAACCTAGACAACCGCAAAAACGTATCTCTAGCATAACTCCACCACCATCAATATGAATTTTGAAAGGGATTAAATTCTAATTAATGAGGTGAAGATTGTTACTCACAGACTATAAGAGATATTTTTTACCAAAAACCCCGAACAAACACCTCATCTACCAAAACCTTTACCTCCATAAAAAAACATGATTAAACTAACTAAAATACTAAAAATTTAGAGAATCTAACATTAAGGGGCTACTACCAACTCACAAATTATCTAACTCTTGCTTATTTTTCGCCTAATACTATCCACAAACTAATAGAAATGATCGTCAACCTTAAATTTTAAGAGACGCATTTTTTCACTAAGATAAAAAAATTTAAAAAGAGGAGGACCTTCGTTCTAAGGAGGAGTAAACAACTCTATTCACATATCTAGCCGATAAAATAACATCTAAAAACTCAATCGCATATAAAATCAGCCTCTACCACTATCTTGAAAATAGTATGGGATGCTACAAAACTCGTGAACATTATTAAAATTGATATTATTTATTTTTAATAGTTTTTGTACAATATTTAAATATGATTTTTTATAGAAAAAGGTACAAAGAGATGGAGTTGATATATTTGTATTATTATTTGAGCAAATTTTTAGCCTTTTGTGATATCCACTACGGGTGTTATAATATATATTTATATGTTATAACATCGATTGATTAGTTTGTGGCATGTGTTATCATAATATTAATTAGCAAGCATGGGAAGCTATTTTCCTACTTGTAGTTGTATCCACCATGAATAATTTCTCAACCATAATCAATGTTTATTATTTCATAATTTTCAATTAGTATATGGTGCCATAGGAATCAATTGAATGTTAGTTAGCGGTTAGAATACTCAACTGTCTCATGAATAAATATAAGAGCATGAAAGTGGAATTGCACTATTGCTGTGACTGGTTTCAAAATCATATAATTGTATGTCTTAGGCATGTTATGAAGCCATGATTTAAATGGTGATAGACATAGCATGATACTAGCAATTATGATTATTAATCAATTGATTAACGAAAAGGTAAGCCATGATTCCTTCTTGGCAAAATAAACATAGTTTGGACCCGAAACCTTATTGTAAGATCATACTTTTTTTGGTGATACTAGTACATTGAAATTCATTTAATTGAAATCAAACTATTTAAATTTAAAATTCAAAAAATAAATTAAAAATACTATGACTTATTAATTAAAATTAAATTATTAATATATTTATGCAATCAAATATGCAAAGAATCCATTATCACCTAGTACAAGCGTTTGAAAGCTTTCAATTTTCTTAAGAGCTTCTCTTAGGCCTAACTAATGTAACTCCAACTATAATGTAATTAGCCCAAGATCTATTGCTTGCATCGCAAGTAATGACTTGCTCATGTAATAAATCTATATAATAGAATTGTAATATCAATGATAAGTCAATGACATCATTTTCTCCTAACAAGGGATATCAGAGACCAACTTGAATCATAATTTGTGTCCATCACTGCAGAAAAAAAATGAAGTTTTAAATTTTGAGCAGAAAAGTTAGTCAAAATGGTTATCTTCATCTTCTCCATTGTTTCTCTCTTCAAGACTCATCTATGGTTGAATCCTCCAAGTTTGCACAACTTATAATTCCTAAGTTTAATGGCTTCTATGATCATTAGGCAATGTTAAATGGAGAATTGGTTGAGATACAAGTGTGAGTTAGAAGTCACACATTGTTTGAAAAAGTGGAGGTTGAACACTTTATACGTGGGAGGACCCGTATACCTAATGCCTTAAAGTTTTAGGTGAATATGTGGTGTCTCTCACACTTGTGTTGTTGCTCTTGACCCAATATGAATATTACTCTTCATGACACATAAGTGGTATTCGAGCTGGTAATTTGAGTAAGCGATTGGCTCCTTGTATATATCAAAGGTCTTCCTTATAGAGTGATAGTTAGAAGGTGTGTCCCGTTGAAGTGCTCGTGATGTGGTAAATGTGTTAATGGTGACACAAGTGTACGTGGATAAAAGAACTTCCACTTGAGGGGAAACATAGTGGATGAAATCACACTTAGGGGAAATTATTTGATACACAATGTAATTAGAAGTCCCGCATTTAATGATTTTTTACAGCTTTCGTGGGATCAAATGGCAACTTGCTACACCTTACACTTAATTGAAAAAATGGAGTTTGATAAAGAATGAACATTACTCGAATGTATATGATTAGAAGCAAGTTGGCTAGAATAAGTGTACCAAATAAATTATGGACTAAAGCAGCAACATGGGCTTCCTGTGTGCTCAATTTGCGTCCTACCTTGTCTGTGAAGGACGCTACTCTAAAAGAAGCATGGAGTAAGGTAAATGTGCATCATTTTAAAATATTTGGTTTCCTAGCCTTTGTGTACATCCCTGATGTAGAAAGGAAGAAGCTAGATGCTAAGAGTATCAAGAGTGTACACTTAGAAATGAGTGATGAGTCCAAATCCTAAAAGCTATATGATCTAGTTGAGATGCAAATCATGGGAAATAGAGACATTGTGTTTGAAAATTCTAAAGGCTGGGATTGGGGAAAACAACATCAGAAGAAGGTTGTAGGGTCAATTAGAAATATTGACATTGATGAAAGAAACGATGAAAACATCAATGAGATTAGTGAGGATAATGAAAGAAAGGAGATTTCAATTGGAGAAAATGAAAATATTAATAATGGTTCTCAAGATGAAGTGAACATTGTAGAAGAGGATGACTTTCCTCCTAGATCTAAGAAAATCTTAAGTTATTTAAACGAGTATGTGACTAGTATATAAAATGAAGAAGAAGAGAAATTGCGCAACTTGGTTGTGTTCTAGAGTAGTGATGACTCTATCACATATGATGATGGAGCAAAGCATGAAACACTGAGAAAGGCAATTGATCAAAAGATTTGGTCGAGAATAATAACACATGGAAACTAACTAATCTACGATAAAAGGCTAAAAGGATATATGTGGAGTGGATATATAAGACCAAGTGCAATGATAAAGGAGAGGTTTAGAAGCATAAAGTTAGACTTGTAGCCATAGGCTAGTCAGAGTAGTATGGTATAGACTACAATGAAGTCTTTGCACCTGTGACAATATTAGGCACTATAAAGGTTATCGTGTCATTAGCATCATGCAAAAAATGGCAAGTATACTAGCTTGATGTGAAGAGTGCCTACCTAAATGGTGAATTAATTTAGAATGTTCATCTTGATCAACCATTAGGTTATGAAAAAGGAGAAAAGACAAGGTCTATAAACTTAAGAAGCCCCTTTTTAGGCTTAGGCAAGCACCAAGGGCTTGATATAGCAAGATTGAATCTTACTTTTGTCAAGAAAGGATTGAAAAATGCCCTTACGAACATACCTTATTTGTGAAGCACAATGATATGTTAACCCATAATAGCTATTAGATTTCCATCTCACATATGAGTTACAAGTCTAGGGGCCATAAGTACCATATCGATACTAGACCTTAACTTATAAAAATTTCATCTCAAAAACTTTCTAAATTTTTCTGACTTTAATGTTTTTTAGATCCATGACCTATTAAAATAACTAAGAGTCTATGTGAATTTTGTAATGGCATGGACTTAAAAATCTCAACCTTACATATCATAGATCGTCTATAAATGAGATCCACTTTAAAAGGAGCAAACAAAAATCCAATAATGAGGATGAAATACATAAAACATATGAGGTGCTCACTTCGGCCAAAAGGATGATGCAATGTAGGAAACTACTCATATCTTGACGTCATTATAAATAACTAACACACCTTCCCAATAATAACTCTAAAAGTATTGAAGTGATTGGATGTTACTAACTTTTTGGAACTCATTCAAATGAGATAAATTTCATCATTTAACTTGGATTTGGTAATGCTCATTGAGCCACATTTATCAATCAACATTCTCCAAAATCTAAGTAGGGATAACAACGGAGAGAAGCAGACCAGATCCAAATGCTAAATAAATAAGGGTCGCATTAGAATATAATCATTTAATCAATTTACTTATTTGATACTTACTTGTATACTGTCTAACTAAGATACTAGAGTATCTTTTACGTACACACTCTATAAATTTTACGAAGTGAATGAATTCAGAGAAAATGAAGGGATCTCAACTCTTGAGTGATATATATTTTAAATTACATTTTTTATTTACTATATGTAACTAAAAATACATATCACTAGTAAGTTCCAACAAAAATAATACTAATAATTATTAGGGTTAAATAAGTTTTTGGTCCCTATAAATATTGCAGTTTTATTTTTAGTCCCTCCTGAGTTTTGACAACGGTTTTAGCGGGTTTTGACAACGTTTTTTTTGTAAAAACCGTTGCCTAAAGACAGAGATGGACTAAAAATAAAAAATACAATTTTTATAGGGAATAAAAACTTGTTTAACCCTAATTATTATATGTGATAAATGAAATTTGAACTCCACATTAATTTTATAAACTAAGTTTACTCAAAATAAAATATATGGATGGTGATTGAAGACACGCTAAATCTTTAAAAAGTTTATAATATCCAAACATTAATAAAATAGGGAGAACATTATTAACCATCCTTGTCACCTTTTTCTTACAAAAATAAGAGCAATGTTTCATAGTACTCTTAAAATAATTGCACACAACATAGCTACGAATATTTTCCCAAAGATTATGTGAGAAATAAGATTATAATTTTTGTAGTAAAAAAGTATTTATATTACATTGAAAAATGGGACCCATTCAACTTATCCCCACATATTGTTAATTTGTGGTGCCCTTTTCCTATGATCTGGTTGGCAATTCAGAGTGCAGAATTCTAATACAAGTAATAAAATTTAATAAGTTTGAACCCTTGATAAGCCTACAAAGTATTCCAATATGCTTTCAAATATGAGAATCAAAAAAGAAAAATACTAATCAAAGTTCTCCCATTAAGGTTGCAATTTGAGATATTCTTAGCAGTACTTTGTCGGCCAAATATGGATATTTTTCAAGCATGTATGTATAAGAAATTGATTCATTAAAACGACAGAAACACGTGAGAGGTGAGTGGTTAATTCATCGTTTAAGGCATCAATATATTTGGAGTGATATTTACTCCATCTTTATGTCACTTATTTTGTTTTGGTTAAGGAAAAAAAGAAGAAAGCATGAAGAAGCCGTATAAGTTAATTGAAACGTTGGATATGAGATCTTTTAACTTTACTTTTTTGGTACATTGTATCTTTTAATATATATTTCTTGATTGCTTGTAGATAACAAATTATGCAATTCTTTAAATAGAACAAACTATGTACGATTCAACAACAACAAAAAAAAAAGTATGTTCATTTTCAAATTTAGATTCGGTTTTTTACGTATTTATTTACATTTATAAATAATATAAAAAATAAAAAGGTAACTTTTTCGGGTGGTTCATAAGACCCAGACAAATGTTCATATGTTTATAGTAGAGTAAGAGGGATAAAATATAGAATATGTATTACCCTTTTCCTCTATGAGCAATCAATTTCACATGCGAGAATTTTGTTAGTCGTGATAATCAATTTGTTGGTTAACCGTAATCTTTGCTTTCAGTTACCAATTGTTTTTCCTATTTATAAGGAAAATTACATCATTTTTCAAATATTCAAATCCATTCACATTTATATATCATTTTTCACTCTCATACTGACTTAAGTATTGGATTGTTAACTTTGTAGGTCATTCTCCTCTCTACCACATGAGAAGCTCAGGACCACCACATCTAACTTTGTCTCATCATTTATCGATCAACTTTGGTTCTCTTATAGAATATTGGCACAGATATGCATAAATACCTATTCCTCGATACTTTATTCCTCGAGGCTCCGATATGCATAAATACCTATAAAACAAAGGAAAAACTATAAAACGGTACACAAAACGAATCAAAACTCAATTATGCTAATATTTACGTAAAAGTCAGAATTTTATTACAAAAACTATACTAATAGAATTGATAAGTGCCACGATTATATACTCAAAATATTGACATTTTGGCACTTATCAGTTACTCAAAAGAAGATAGAGTCTACAGATGCCATCAAGAGGTTGCTGACTACTGGAGAAGGCTAAGTCTATGTAGAGAAGAACAAGATGTTCCACAAGAAGCTCCAACATCTTTCTCTAAAGAGTAGGAGCCGGTGAAAGTGGAAAGGTGAAACCAGTTGTGTGTAGAATTACATAGGAAAATGTGTTTATGTTTTTGGTAGAATGTCTGACAGAAGGTTGGAATATCATGCTCACGGGTATACAAGCCTTGTTTCTTCACGCCTCTTAAGAATTAATTTGACCCCTTTATGACTTTAAGGTTACCTTTCTATCCTCTGAGAACATATCCTTTCTTGTCAAATTCACCAAGAGAAATCAAATTTCTCTTAAGATCAGGTACATACATGACACCTGTCAATAGTTTTACTGACTCATCATGGAGCTTGAATCTTACAAATCTGTAATCTTTCAGGCTTTGTTGTTTCCCAGCAGCACTGATCCATCATCTTGATCACATTATTCCTCAAACACGTCTTTGTTTATGGTCATGTGTCAAGTACACCCTGAATCCCTAATCCACTCCATACTAGAGTCACTTCTTGAAACCACAAGAACATCAAATAGTTCAAAATCATCTTGCCCAATAGTTGCATTACCATTATCCTCACCTCCTTGATTATTCAGCCGATCAGGGAACACCTTTCTTGTGTGACGCCTCTTCTTACAGTGATAACACCTAATTGCATGAGCATTACCATTATTCGACTTGCGTTGATCTTTACCCTTCTTCTTAAACTTACCATCCTTCTTCAAAAAAATTCCTTTTACAGACAATCTTTCACCAGCAGATGATGGCTTCTGTTTCTTTCTTTTGTTCAAGTCCTTCGAGTACAAGAATTAATTGAACTTCTTCAAAGGTCGGGGACTCTCTTCCATAAAAGAGAGTTTCTTTGAAGTGAGCATGAGATATGGGTAAATAACATAATAATAAAAACGCTTGATCTTTATCATCGATACTAACCTCAATACTCTCCAGATTAATAATCAACTTGTTAAATGTGTCCAGCTGCTCCGTCAAGACTCTATCTTTATTCATTTTGAATGAATACAGACCTGCTTCATGTATAGACGATTTACCAGGGAATTAGTCATGTAAAAATTTTTAAGTTTTCTTCACACACTTGCTACTGTCTTCCCCTTCGAGATCTGCCGGAGAATTTTTTCCGCCAAGGTTCAATATGATGGCACTGTGGGATTTCTCGATCGTTGTCGTCTTCTCCTTCTCTGTTATGGGAACATCCATCTTCTTAGATCCTTTTAGCGCTTATAACAAACCTTGTTGAACCAGAAGAGCTTGCATCTTCAAGCACCATAAACCGAAATCATTCACTCCGATGAATTTCTCAATCTCATACTTCATTGACGCCATATTGATCCACACTCACCGCACCATTTTATTATAAAAAACGATACCAATAACGATGTAATTCCGTGAGAAAGATTGAGTTTTTTTATTGACCATTAAACAATTAAGTTAACAAAGGGGAGAGTAGAGGGAAGGCAAAGAACACAAGATTGGTTAAAATCAATATTCTTTATTTTCTCATTAGGATTTATGATTACAAGTATTACAAATGACAACCAACCTCTTGTCTCTCTCAACAACCTGAGAGATCAACATATTTATAGACAACTAGTTATGTATGATGATAACACACATACATACATTACATACATAGTTAACTTAGACACTAGGCTAACTTAAACAACAAGCTAACTTATACAACTATGCTAGAACAAGCTTCGGCTACTGCATGCTAGAATAGACTTCGACTACTGCATGCTAGAATAGACTTCGACTACAACATACACTACTCCATCGAACCATAAAATTATCATTGTCGAGACAAGAATTCGATCCAAATACCACAAATGAAGATTGTATTTCATATAATTACTAGAAGTCAAATTTCTGCTACCACTCCGATATTAAACGATGTCTACGAATACTATTGTTATACTTAATTTACTATATAGTAGAATATTGTTATACTTAATTTACTATATAGTAGAATAAATAAATCTAATTTTGTACTTTGTTTGTTCCTTAAACAAATTATGGACGTGTCAAGGGAATAGTCTCAATAATTTATATTCATTTATAACAAAAGAATGGTAAAGATAATACTAAACAAAGGTGTTTAGTAGCCTTAAACATCATTTCGCGTGCTAAACATCATAGTTATCCCAAAGTAATTAATTATAATCTATTTATATTTCTTAAAAGAAAACAAATGACTAGGGAAAAGAGTTAACGGATTTCTTTTTGGGCAGTTGGTCTAGTATCAAAAGGATTCATGCTCAATGTCATATTATTCTTCTACCCCTTTTTGACTTGTCCACTTTTAAGACTTTATAGTATATACACACACTAAAGCATAAACCAACGATATTTAGGCCATTGTTGTGTCTCAAATCTCAAGTATAATATTTCAAGTGGATTCTCTTTTAAGTAACTTTACATGCATTTCTCTCTTACATTTTACTTTCTAGACTTTACTCTCATTTTAAATATGGGTCTTGCTAACAATACCCGTAAGATATTCTTTAAACATACTAAATAAAAAAAAATTATAAAAGTTAATATTTCAATTTTCAATACATTTTTAATGCATTGAATACACGCATTTTGATAAAAATTTACTATTTTAATTACTTAAAAAGTGCTTCAAAGATATTGATTAGCCTTTGTCTTTAAATATTTAGGTAGAATAAAATAGATATTGTGGTTTTGGTTTGTATACGGAGAAAGTTGGAATGAAAATAGTGTTTCGGAATTTGTGGTTGAGTTCTATGGTTTTAATGTGTGTAACTCTTTACCCTATATAATAAGTTTTGAATGCTCCTATACTTGTTCGAATAAAAATGATATAGCTAAGTTAATAGTCACTCCATAACAAAATATAAACTTTAAAAAGTCATTTCTTTGAAAAAAAAATTACTTTGAACTTTTAGCTTTATTATATCAACCGTCTAAAGTCAAAGACAAATAAGTAGGTCTCCACTCTCAAAATCTTTTCAATTAGATAAACTAGAAACAACGTTCACGTATATTATCATACGTAATCAACATAAATAATGTATATTACACTTTAAATACACAAGATATTGTAGACATGAGATGAACCAATTGTATTTTAAAACTTCTTAAAAATCAAACTATGTATTCTTTAACTTGGTCAAAAAAAAAAAAAATCAAACTATGTAGCTTGTGGATTGCAATAACAAACAAGCACTACTCACACAAGCTTGAAATTATATCCAAGATGGAATATACCTTTTATTAATTTAATCATAAAAATTAAAAATTATTTTTAAAAAAGAGAGATAAATGTTTAAGTCCACCATTAGTGGGGTCTTAACATGTATAATATTTTTAATTAATTGTCGAGAAAGAACCATGGAGAATCATCATGGGTGCCAACTATGTTTAAACCGCGTGGGCTCCATTAGCTAAAAAATTATTTATAATTAAGCACATAATTATATATTCCTACTCTTAGTTAGAAAAATAGGTCTATTAGAGCTAACCTTTTTTATTAAAGTTTTTTAGGTGGGTCGTCAATTCCATGTCCAATCATATCATGTTTTATAGATCTTTAGAATCTTAAGCGGTTGTTGTCTTGTTGATGCAAAAGTTGGAAACCTGTTTTTAACCATATATTACTCCTTCTTGTCATATTTACTTGTATACATAGAAAAAAGTAATTTAGGAACATTGGTGAAATGATTTTTCAAGTTATTACATGAATGGCCTCAAAGAACATTATTATATCATGCTTTCATGTTATAATGAGGAGAGCATTTAAGATGTGGTGGTTGTTAGATAATGTTTCTAGATTCAATGAATTCGGATTTATATATCTTATGGTTTATATGAAAAAAAAATTTAAGGTAAATTAAATATACTCGAGTTTGCACAAGATTAATGAAAATTATAATGTAGGAAAAAGAATTTGAAATTTTATTGAAGAAAATGTACATTTTTTTATGATATTTTTCTAAATTCAAAATGATAAATTTATAATCCAAATTAGTCTTGTTTCACAAGGTTGCGACATTGATGAAAGAACACTTTTTGGGCAACACTCTATATCTTACTAAAAATTGTATTGTTTTGCATACATGAACACTTTTCAAGAGTCACCTATTTTCATTCTACAACACTTTACGAGGTGTTGCCTATTTCCGAATTCAAAATTCAAATTTAAGCAGCGATTAAAAATCAAGAGCAATGACCATCGCATGTTTGACGGCTTGCCGCCACATGGTGGCCACTAGAGCACCACTGGCGTTGCAGTATAACACTGCGAGTAGTCTGATTGCTCCGATGCGTTATGCTTAAGTGCTCTAGTGTCGCCTACAAGTTGCCACTAGCGCCTCTATGCCTACGCCATCAGACCCGATTATGGAGTCGAGCCGCTGTTGCCACCAGGGATGTATGGAGGAGACAAGTGGCATAAAACTTGGGACCACCACACTTGTTCTTGTGGAACTTTATCCTTTTTGGCTCTTTTGTTGAGTTAATGAATGTAACTCTTTATTAAGGCTTTCAAAGTGAGTGATACTTTCTATGCGGAACTATTTCGCATGCATAAATTGTTAATTATATCACTTGCGTATTTCCTTTGTCATTTTGGAACTCATCAAAGGACATTAATTGTTATTAATTAAAACAATCCTCCTTATTCTAATAATGACAAGACCAATTTTAGAAAAAGGAAAACAAAGAATGCTAGTATAGTTAAGTATCTTTCGAATTGAACTTAACCTTAGTAAGGATAACACAAAGTCTAATCGGAATGTTAGGTAGCAACGATTTGAATTGTTATCCCTTGTAATTAGATCAGTGTTACCTTACACACACTCTTTAATAGTTCTTCGTCTACATCTCTCGCCTAACACTATTTATGGTCATGTGCTTTTCTAGTTTCGTGAATTTTTTTCATGAGAGAAACTCTAGTTCTCACTTTGAGACGATCCCATCTTGAAATTTATATAGGTGAAATTCATATTGTATCTATCTTTATTTAGACACATATTCTCAACGTTGAACTTTATTAAGAGTTTGAAAACTCAACCCCTAATATGCACTAGTCAACATTGTCACATAATGTTGTATCAAACATCCAAATCAACGACTTGTTGGTACCTATTGAATATTTGGTTAAGGTTTATTAACTTCAAATTGGGTTGCTACCGTTGTTGGAACTATTATTCAAGGAGTTTCAATCCCATACCTCTCGAGGTATTCTTTACTCAATTCTCTAGCCAGTGGTTTAGCAAATGGATCAACTAAATTATACCTTGTTTGTATATAAGTGAGTGAAATGATTTCATTCTTAATCAATTTTCTCACAAAATAATGTCCAAGACCTATGTATCTAGACTTTCTGATCGCGACTTTACGTGTCTATAAATCTGATAACTGCAAGTGCACAGTCGTGTCGTGTAGTTTTAAAAGATATCGAATCCACAGGGACTATGAATCGATCTACCGTTATCTAAGGTTACTATGTAAAGCTAGGAGTACTAAAATTTCGATTGTTCCTAAGGGAAAGTGATTGTGAGAAAATAAAGAATAATAATAAAAGACAGGTATCAGTATGTATTTCGTTTAACTAAAGGTAATCCGAAGGTCCATTGGCTTTTGCATAATTAAATTAAAAATCTTTACTAATTCCAATTGATTAAAAATCCTCGTCTCAAACTTTCGCTCTGTTGATTCAGACTACTATCCTAATCCTAATGTACGCTTTCGCCATCCCATTAGATTTTAGAAGAGCTTTTTGGAAACAATGTAATTAATAAAATGCCTATTTTACGAGGTTGTTATCTATTTAAATCTCCTAATCTCAAACTTTCGCTCTGTTGACTCGGAGCAAGCTAATAACCCTAACGTACGCTTTCGCCATCCCGCTCGAGTGTAAAAACAATTTTTGAAAATAAATAAGTTCCAATTAGTTTTAATACGCCTTCGCCATCCTTAAAACTAATGTCCTATGTCTACTATCCAGTTAAAGTCCTCAAACTTTCGCTCTATTGGTTTTAACCTTTGACCGTCCTAAGCCCTCAAACTTTCGCTCTATTGGTTTTAAGACTTACTAATTAAACTAGACATATAAACCAAAAATAAGTGATAATTAATAAAACATAATTTAAGCCAATTTATTTCGGATCCCTACGGTTAACTTACTTTACATACCGACACCTTTAGTAATTTAGCCAGACATATTAATATGATTAAACATGCATAAATCGGTTCGGTTCATAATAATAGACATATTAAATGGCATATAATATATCATGCAATAATAATATAAATAAAGGCGGTAAATAAAAAACCTGAATTAAAATAAATCTGAATTGAATTGAATCTTGAAGTACTCGAACTTCCACCACAGGTTGGCTGGATCGTTCTTCGGAATTTAAATGGCAGAAAATAAAAACAATGAAATAAAACGATAAATCTAACGTAAGGCTAGATCTACGAAAAGTTCACAACAATTTCCAGTGTAGAAATCGTTGTGAGAAAATAAACGGTTAAATGAAAGCAGAATAAGGAAAAGCAGTTCGCGGTACAATTTCGGCAGCACTTCGTTGGCAGGAAATCGGACAGATTGAAGTGAAGTGACTGGTCCTATTTATAGGAGGGGCTTGCAGTTGCTTTGCGTGGAAAGAGGAACTTCTGCAGACCGGGACGTGGAGACGTGCGTCTCCTATTCTTCAGGGAGACTTGAGACGTGCGTCTCAAGTGGAGAGAATTTAGGGAGGTGGAGACGTGCGTCTCCCTTTTGCTGAGGTGGCAGAGACGTGCGTCTCTGCTTACTTGTGTGGCTTGGGCTGCTCTCCTTCGTGGGCCGGATTGCTTCATTGAGTCTTTGGGCCTCTTTCAGCACACTTGGCCTTTAATTGCACTCCCTTTTTACTTCAGCACCCAATTTACGTCTTTTAGGCATAGAAAAGGGTCGTTTTGGCTCCATTTCTTCTCTTTTTCACAATTCGGCATAGTAAGAGTGTAAAACCTGAAACAAAGC